>NW_019154093.1:48388160-48390414 GCF_002288905.1 Enhydra lutris kenyoni
TTTTTTTTTTTTTTTCTTTCAGAACCTCTTTTTATCCCCTTTCTCCCCCCTCACGATTTGGGATCGCTTCTGATTTGGCTAAAGCATATTTTCCTGGGGTTGTTGCCACCCTTTTAGTATTTTACTTGCTCCTTCATATACACTTATCTGGACAAAATGACAAGGCGGAAAAATTCACCACAAAAAAAAGAACAAGAGGCAGTACCAAAGGCTAGGGACCTAATCAATACAGACATTGGTAATATGTAAGATCTAGAGTTCAGAATGACGATTCTCAAGGTTCTACCCGGGCTCAAAAAAGGCATGGAAGATATTAGAGAAACCCTCTCGGGAGATATAAAAGCCCTTTCTGGAGAAATAAAAGAACTAAAATCTAACCAAGTTGAAATCAAAAAAGCTATTAATGAGGTGCAATCAAAAATGGAGGCTCTGATGCTAGGATAAATGAGGCAGAAGAAAGAATTAGCAATATAGAAGACCAAATGACAGAGAATAAAGAAGCTGAGCAAAAGAGGGACAAACAGCTACTGGACCACGAGGGGAGAATTCGAGAGATAAGTGACACCATAAGACGAAACAACATTAGAATAATTGGGATTCCAGAAGAAGAGGAAACAGAGAGGGGAGCAGAAGGTATATTGGAGAGAATTATTGGAGAGAATTTCCCCAATATGGCAAAGGGAATAAGCATCAAAATCCAGGAGATTCAGAGAACCCCCCTCAAAATCAATAAGAATAGGTCCACACCCCGTCACCTAATAGTAAAATTTACAAGTCTTAGTGACAAAGAGAAGATCCTGAAAGCAGCCCGGGAAAAGAAGTCTGTAACGTACAATGGTAAAAATATTAGATTGGCAGCAGACTTATCCACAGAGACCTGGCAGGCCAGAAAGAGCTGGCATGATATATTCAGAGTACTAAACAAGAAAAACATGCAGCCAAGAATACTATATCCAGCTAGGCTATCATTGAAAGTAGAAGGAGAGATTAAAAGCTTCCAGGACAAACAAAAACTGAAAGAATTTGCAAATACCAAACCAGCTCTACAGGAAATATTGAAAGGGGTCCTCTAAGCAAAGAGAGACCCTAAAAGTAGTAGATCACAAAGAAACAGAGACAATATACAATAACAGTCACCTTACAGGCAATATAATGGCACTAAATTCATATCTCTCAATACTTACCCTGAATGTTAATGGGCTAAATGCCCCAATCAAAAGATAAAGGGTATCAGAATGGATAAAAAAACAAAACCCATCTATATGTTGCCTACAAGAAACTCATCTTAAACCCAAAGACACCTCCAGATTTAAAGTGAGGGGGTGGAAAAGAATTTACCATGCTAATGGACATCAGAAGAAAGCAGGAGTGGCAATCCTTATATCAGATCAATTAGATTTTAAGCCAAAGACTATAATAAGAGATGAGGAAGGACACTATATCATACTCAAAGGAACTGTCCAACAAGAAGATCTAACAATTTTAAATATCTATGCCCCTAACGTGGGAGCAGCCAACTATATAACCCAATTAATAACAAAATCAAAGAAACATATCGACAATAATACAATAATAGTAGGGGACTTTAACACTCCCCTCACTGAAATGGACAGATCATCCAAGCAAAAGATCAACAAGGAAATAAAGGCCTTAAATGACACACTGGACCAGATGGACATCACAGATATATTCAGAACATTTCATCCCAAACCAACAGAATACACATTCTTCTCTAGTGCACATGGAACATTCTCCAGAATAGATCACATTCTTGGTCCTAAATCAGGTCTCAACCGTTATCAAAAGATTGGAATCATTCCCTGCATATTTTCAGACCACAATGCTCTGAAGCTAGAACTCAATCACAAGAGGAAATTTGGAAAGAACCCAAATACATGGAGACTAAACAGCATCCTTCTAAAGAATGAATGGGTCAACCAGGAAATTAAAGAAGAGTTGAAAAAATTCATGGAAACAAATGATAATGAAAACACAACGGTTCAGAATCTGTGGGACACAACAAAGGCAGTCCTGAGAGAAAAATATATAGCGGTACAAGCCTTTCTCAAGAAACAAGAAAGGTCTCAGATACACAACCTAACCCTACACCTAAAGGAGCTGGAGAAAGAACAAGAAAGAAACCCTAAACCCAGCAGGAGAAGAGAAATCATAAAGATCAGAGCAGAAATCAATGAAATAGAAACCAAAAAAACAATAGAACAAATCAACGAAACTAGGAGCTGGTTCTTTGAAA
>NW_019154093.1:49019032-49085801 GCF_002288905.1 Enhydra lutris kenyoni
CAGGAGGAGGAGGAGGAGGAAAGAAGAAGAAGAAGAAGGAGAAGAAAGAAGAAGAGGAAGAAGAAGAAGGAGGAGGAGGAGGAGGAGCAGGAGGAGGAGGAGGAAAGAAGAAGAAGAAAGAAGAAGAGGAAGATGAAGGAGAAGGAGAAGAAGAAGAAGAAAAAAAGAGATACTTCCTTTTCCTTGATCCTCTTGGGCTTTGTCTTATGGATGTCATAGCACCAAAACTATTCTGACCATTTTTACCACCAGAGAGGAATGATGGCACATTGTCTGACATACAAAATTACGTAGTTTTACTCATATTGTGTCTAACCATAACAATCAAGCACCATTTGCTTATAGTAAAATTATCTGTGGTTTGTCATTGTGTGAAGGCAGAGTGAGACATTAATGAAGTGATGGGAAGGGGAGTCCATATGGGATGGTTCCAAATTTATGGCTGTGTAATCGCTATCTGGCAAGCCAGTACAGGCAAGACATTTTGGGCAGATTCAATGACAGCGATGTCTGTGATGCCCCAAAAGAGCGAGAGTTGGCGTTATTCTCGTGGTACTTAGTTGCTAAATCATAAATCATGTTTGACCCTGTGTCCTCAATCATTGTCAATGAAAAAGCTAAATTTTGGTTACTGTGTTCATTTTCCTATTCTGTCAGAATAGAAACATTTATTAGTAGAGATTATTCCTTTTTACTTCTTTGCCCATGTTTGTTCTATTATCTCACAGCCTAACTTTAAAGACAATGTAGACAAGTTTGCAGGTACTTTCTCTCTGATGTTGATTGAACTTCCATATAGTGTCTTCAGACAAAATCTACTGGGGTAATGCTTGGTGAATGAGCATTCCTCTGTGCTGGGACGCTTGAACTTTGTCACTTGGAATTGTTATCTGTAGGCTTTGTCCTTCTCGCTTCCCTCAGTGACTGAGATCCCTTCTTCCCTCTGCTTACACTCCCCATAATACTCTTCTCTGTGTGGTCCCCAGGTAAAGTTTCACAAGGAGAAGGCAGAGAGGAGGAGTTATTCTCAGAAGATTGTGTCTATCAAATGTGGTGATTTTACGCCAGGAGCTCAACATTCATGGGGAAGGTGGCCAGATATGGCAGCCTCTCAGCTTCCTTTATAAGCTCCTGTTTGTCCTGTGGTTGTTGCAGCTTCTCAGACTTCTCTTTGGGTTCCTGTGCCTCCATCTGCTGCAATACTTCAGGAAAAAGTCCCGAGTGCCTGTTTCTTTAGTCCTCCAGGTGCAGGTGCAGCCTTCTAAGATGTCACACCCCATATTCATGTATTCAGCTTATTATATTTAACTCCTTATATTTATATTATATTTAATAATATAATATAATATAATATAATATAATATAAATTATATTATATTTAACTCCTCCATAATACTTGTCGTTTCAGTCTCTCTCTCTCTCTCTTCCGGAATGAAACACAGACTGATAGACTCCTCTGATAAACATTTTCTTAGTACCTAAAGTGTATCTTATGTTGGCCTGGACTCTGAGGCTGCAGAGCTAAAGATACTGGTCCTGCACTCACAAAGATGAAATCTAAGGAAAAGACTGAAAGTGGGCACAGAGTGCAATTAAGATTTGTAGGAAACTGGGGCCCCTGGGTGGTGTGTCGGTTACACTTCCCACTCTTGGTGTTGCCTCAGGTCATGATCTTAGGGTTGTGAGATCAAGCACCACATGGGGCACTGCCGTTAGCAAGGAATCTGCTGGGGTTTCTCTCTGTCCCTCTCCGCTTTCTCTCTCTCAGATAACTAACTAACTAACTAAATAAATAAATAAATAAATCTATCTTTAAAGTGAAGGGGGGAGAAAAAATAATTTATAGGAAGCTTACCTAATGCAGACTGGGGAGATCAAGAAGTACCCTTAGGAAGAGGGAATACCTACACTAAAACCAGTTAGGTCTCTTGCTACGCATTACTTCCATAGCAGAAACTTATCTAAATTTTCATCTCAATTTTCAAAATCAAAATATTCTGATCTATCTCTCTGAATACAGTTTACTTGGGATGACTTAAATGTAAATGTATTTGTCGATAATAGCCGATAGTAACACTTTCTCTAAAATTATTCTGAACATGGAGATACTTGAGCATTTCAATTTTATCTTTGTATGCAGAGTTTTGGAAAATTTCCACACAAAATGCCTCAATGTTTCCTCTCGCCTTGTTGGAAACAATGCAATTTCCGTCTAAGGAATCCCTGCACGGGACTGCTTCAAAGTTCACTCAGTGACTGAACACTCCCACCCAGGATTGTATCATCAGCACAAAGATGCACAGTACAGTGAGAACACTGCCTTGTCAGCTCATTTATAAAGATCATAAATAACAATGGTCCAAGGATTGATCCCTGAGGAACCCCCATAATGACATCCATTAAATCTGACATGACACTGTTTAATAACACAAGTGGTGTGTGCCCTCTTAAGTAGCTAGCACACCAATTAATTAAGGATGATGCCATACCTAGTCTATTCCATTTATCCAGCAAAGAAGTATGCACTACCAATTAGGAAATAAAATGATGTTTGAAGCAACACTAAGTTATTTATCTAAGAGATCTCTTGACTTGAGCTGTAACCCTGTGATAAGATGACTATGTGTGCACTCCCTCTCCTTCAGAGAGCTGTGGTTGGGTTGACAACTTATCTTAGTATGGAAAGAGAGGCTTGATTTTAACTTGGAAATGACCCTTTGACATCACATCCAGGATCTTCTCAGTGAAGGCATACTTAGACATAATTACAGTAGATGAAGCTTTGAAGTAATCTTCTTGCATGCTCACTTAAATAGTTAATAGGACAATCTCGTCCACTGATACTTCACAGGAAGTCATTTCCACATCTTTACAACACTGAATGAAATGTAAAATACTGCCCAATGCCAGCTCTCTTTGCCAGTTTATTTTCATTCGAGGGCCTGAAAATAATTGCTGGTGAAACAAATAGAGGGAAGAAATGACCGAAATTGCATTGGCAGTATGTGGTATGGGGGGACAGGGAGAAGAAAAGAAAAAATAACTTTTTCTTGTGTATTCAGAAACAAGGACGTGAATGGTGAGAATAAAGATCCTCTTATCTTGGAAGCTGTGGGAAGAAAGAGAGGAAGGAAGGAACATGCTTCGGCATCTCCAGCCGCCCGAGATAATGATGATGATAATGCTACATGATTGTACTTAATGATGTTGAATCAATTTATGATGATGATGATGATGATGATGAGTTTTAACTCAAATCATGTAATGTCCCTTTATTAGGAGGAAGAGAGAAAGAAGGGAATAATAAAGAGAAGGGAAAGGAAAATAGAAAAAGAAGGCAAAGGAAGAAGAAACAAAGCAAGTAAAGCGGGAAGAAGAGATGAATCAATTTAGTATTTTCATTGTCAATACTAGTTATTTAGTATTTTTATTATCATATTAGCATGGGCATCTTTTTCAAACCTTTGTGATGCATTTGGTAAAAAAGATATTTCTGTAGGAATAATAGGATTTCATTGCATTTATTGGGGAAAAATAGGAAAAAAAAATAAGTAATGTCTTTGTCCACTTGCTTTTCCTTAGCGAAGAGTCCAGAAACAGGGTCAGACTAGAGAATAAAAAGACTGGCAGAAATATGGTCAAAATGTTCTCCTTCTTGCAGTAAAGGCCAACTGAACAAATGACTCTTTGCCCCATGGGTCACTTCTCAAACCTGGTCAGAGTAAATCTCTTTTCTAATATCAGAAACTCTCCCATCCTTAAACATAACTGCATTTTCTTTACTGGAAGAGGGGGCTCCATTGAGTGCTTGACATTTAGAACCGCTTATTTCCTCAAAAACTTCAGCTTTCACAAACAGAAAAGTCAGAAGTTTTCTATAATTACTATCTGGGGGCAAGTGTGAAGTGGCTATAGATTACAGAATTGCTTCTGCTAGATTTGCTTGATATTACAAGGGTTTTAAAAATAATAACAAGGACGCTGGTGTGAAAGCACTCTCCATGTTAGGATTTCAAAAGGTTTTAGAACTTTAATTGCATAATTAGGGACCTCACCCACTATTAAGAATGAACCTAATTATCAAGCTGTGCTAGAAAATTAAGGATAGCTATCTTAATGCCACATAAAGGGAAACTGAGGTGCATAGAGATTGAGAGATTGAGGTCAGATGTCTCAGCAAACCACTCTGAAATTAAGGTCCCTGGTAACTGATTGCTTGTGATAAATCTGAATTTACAGGAAACCTAAATGTCCATGATATGGTTGCATATTTTAGATCAGTGCTGCTCAGGGTGTGGTCCGTAGACCCGCAGCGTCTGCATCAGCTAGGAGGTGATAGAAATGCACAACCTTAGGCCCTGCCCCAGACCTACTGAAATCAGGACCCTTGGGAATGGAGCCAAGAAATCTGTATTAACAAGCTCATTTTTCCGGTGATTTTAATGTTCACTCAACTTTGAGAGGCTCCGGACATATTTTAACTTATATTTATTTACTTTTCTCTTTCTTACAATTATTACTTACTGCTATTACTTATTACTCATACTTACTGGGGGTTTTTTTGTTTGTTTTTGTTTTTGTTTTTTGGTATGGATTGCAAGTTTTAATATTCTCAGTTATTTTTTAAATTGTTATTTAAATTATAATTAGTTAACATGCAGTGTGATATTGGTTCTAGGAGTAGAATTTAGTGATTTATCACTTACATATAATGCCCTTTGCTCTTCATAACAAGTGTCCTCCTTAATCCCCATCACCCATTTATAAATGCCCTCTCCCCACCCAGCAACTTCTATCAACCCTCAGCTTATTCTCTATTGTTAAGATCAGTATTCTTTCATTACTTACATCTAAGTCTCCCCTAGAATCTGAATCATCTGCTAGTGTTTGGGAATTTCATGGACGCATCTTCAATATAGTCCCTTTCTTTCAAGGAGTGGGTTTTTGTTTCTGATATGTTTTTTTGCTATAGGTATGTATTTCCTACCTGCACCTCTACCTTCATCTGGTCCTGATAGGTACCCATGTATATCTTCAGAAGTGAGTTCAGTCTTGGCTTCCCCCATCCCACTGGAGATTCCTAATGATAAACCTCCACATATTTAAGAAACTTCAATCTGTCAGTAGCTTCATTATCAACTCTTTGTAGCTGTCAGTAGCTTCATTATCAACTATCAGTCTACTCTTCTCTCATTGATTTCGAAGACTAGGATAAGACCCTCCCAAGGATAGCTCACTTTCCTTTCAGCGTGCTTAAGTGCAATGTTCACATGCAGCCTCTAGCTCCCATCTCATCTCTGTCCTCACCAGCAGAAGACAATAACTTATCATCTGTGGCTTCCACAGCTTTAAACACAGAGCTCTTGCAAAACCTCAGTAGCATTTCCTTCTTTCCTTTATCACTCCTGATTTGCTAGTGTCTTTCTACTTTTTAAAATCATTCTTTTTGCCAGCGTTACCGAACCGATCTGACGCCCTCAGCGGTGGGCAGAAGAAATGAGAAAAATCACCCCCAGGCTTTGGTGGTGGGTTACCATCCTGTGGGAGGCCTGTGACCTTTCTTTGCCATTGTCGGGGTCGCTGTGCTGCAGTAAGTCCCTCTTTAGAGATTTTCTTTAGTAGGTTTTCAAAGATTCACTCAGTGGACTGAAATTGTCCCTGCTCAATAGAGATTGATTGTGAACACTGATTCTGAGAGGCTAATACAGGAGACAGCCCCCCTGGTGGGAAAGCGATGTCCTACTGGGGGAGGCGTGTTGGCTGCTATGATATCTGATCATTTTCCTTTCCCTTTTTGATTTCACAGAGGCAAATCCCTACACTTGTGAGGCTGCTTTTAAACTCCTCTGTCCACGGGACCTTGATCAGTTGTTTCACCTTTGCTGGTTTTACATGTGTTAGAGTTAACATGGCTCCCTTCTCTTTCCTCTTCAATATGTCCTATATTCTTTTTCCTTTATTCCTTCAATCTGTACAAGGAAATATCAAAGGGCAAATATTTATATTTTCTTTCTCTTGCACTGTATTTAAGGAAATTGGATCAAAAGGAGGATTTAATATTTTGCTGAGCGGATGGATGAGAATTCATGTAAGAAAAGTAAAAGAAATGTTGAATGCTGATGTAGAAATAAAAAGGTGTGAGGTGGGAGTAGACAAATCTGGAGGTAGTCCAAGGGTTCTGGAAGAAGAGAGGGGGTGGAATAGACCAAGAATGAGCAGGGGCAGGGGTTGAGGGGTGGGAAAGGGGTGTGGAGAGAAGGGTTGTGGTGGATATTTGCAAACAAAGAGATAAACTGAGCAAAATGAGCAAAGGTTCCAGGTGTTTAGGAAATCTTGTAATTCGATTTAAAATAGTAGACATTCCGTACTCCATTCTATGAAAGGGTCATTAAAAATTTAAGTTACTTTTCAATGCTTTGCACTCAGGGAAGTTTATTTCTTGAAGAGAATATTGAGACCTTCCTCAGTTATATTTGGGTTTAAAATTTCCCTTTCCATGGAAAAGATGTGTAATTTAAAATAAAAAGATACCAATACAAATTGAATGGATATAAATCTGTGCATAAGTAATCACTTCAGTAGCACATATACTAAAAATAATAAATCTGTGCATAAAAGGGTTTTAGATGTGCTATTTCCAGTGAATTCTTTCTTCTTTTACCCTACTGAGGTCTTTCCCAGGAGATTGCTTGTTCCTAGGACATGCATATGTTTTAGATTGAGAAATCTGTTATTAAAAAAAAAAATCTAACATCACGAGCGCTACATACACTAACCAAATATTTATAATCCTCATTACTCTTGGGTAATATAGCATCCTTGGTGTCTATGTGAGTGCTGTGTAACATTTGTCCCATGGAAGCCAATGTGCAAGTGAGAGCCTTATGAATATCTATTAATGTTGATAAGAAATTATAATTTTACAGTTCATATGACAATTGCCATAAGTGAAGAAATGCTGTTGAAATAATTCAACATTGCATTTTGGAAACAGCGGCATAGATGAGAACATGTGATTTTAGTTTCATTTTTTAAAGCTTCACTATTTTTATATAGATCATTATATGAAAAAAAACCAATATTTTGACAAATTGTTTAAAACATCTATAGGTGTTAAAAAAAATAATGTTAACCTTACTCCTTAATCAATTACATTGAAATATATGGAATCTACCAGTTCTTTGGTAATTTTTGGAAACTATTGATGCAAATATTTCTACATTGTATTTATGGATTCCTTTCTACTGTAGACTGGTGGTGTTATTTTTTAAAGATGTTATTTATTTATTTCAAAAGAAAGAGAAAGAGAGAGAGAGTGTACAAGCACGAGTTCAGGGAGGGACAGCAGGAGAGGGAGAGAGAATCCCAAGCAGACGCCACACTGAGTGTGGAGCTGGCGCTGGGCTCTATCTCACGACCCTGAGATCATGACCGGAGCCGAAACCAAGAGGCAGATGCTTAAGAGACTGAGCCACCCAGAGGGCCTTGGACTGAAAGTATTATTAAGATCATATGTTTTAAAATACATCCTGATTTGTTCCTAATATTTTGCTATGTACTTTGATTAGAATTCTAACTCTTGAGAGCCATATTTCTTTATATAGGGCTATTAACATTAATAATTTTGTTTTGAACTCAGTGTCGAAGTGACTCTCTTATGATACTTCTTTTTTAATCCTCTTAAACATGCTTCCAGCATCTGCAGCCAGTTTAGCCCTGGAGGCAGCCAACAGCAACATATATCGCCCTATTAGTTACTACCGGTCCCTAAATGGTGATTCAGTGGACCAGGTTTAAGGGCCCAAGTCATCTAGATCAGAAGGAAAGCAATTGCATCATACGGATTGCTTAAATATACTCGAATTATATTTACTATGCAGTAAAGAAAAGAGCATTTTATTTTTCGAGGTCTGAAAGTTGTCTGCGTTTTGGCTCTGCCTCTGCAGCTCCCTAAATAACCTTGTCAAAGTCATTTAACCTCTTAGTGTTTGTTTTCTCAGCTGTAAAATGAGGATAATTATCCTTACCTATCTCATAGGGATGGTGTTCAAATTAACTAATTAATGATTAGAAAGTGCTACAAAAAAACTTGGTATTATTAAGGAAAACCTAAGTATTTTTTAGTGCCTTTGGGTAGGAGTGCTACTTAGCAGAAATGACTCCCAACAAGTGTTTGATAGCCTGGTAAGCCGCCAGCTCCTTCCCTGAGGAAAGACGACTGGTCCCGGAACCTTGTCCTTCATTGCTGCTTTGTTAGCTGAAGAGCACAGAGGCTGCCTCTGTTACAAAGAACACGGGGTCAGTGAAACATTTCCCGACTCTGACACATTCGATGAGCTGCCAAGTGATAGCCAGATAGGACATTTCAGCCTGAAGAAACCATCTCTAACTACCTATTCAGAACACAAAAATGCCTGTCGGATGGGGTTATAATTGCCGCTTGTACCGTATCCTTACACAAAATGCATTCAGCTGTGGATTTTCTTTACAGGTTAAGAGATATTTGTTTAACATCTTTAGATTGTACCTTTTGCCGGGCAGACTCATCAAGCAATGTTTATAAGGTTTTTCTCATTACATTTTTTACATAGGCATTGGTGGCACAATGGGCCAAATGGCCTCTTTCATCCCATCTTTCTGAGTATTGGATCTCTTGGTGCTCAAGAGTGAGAGACATTCCTCAGGGCTTTACCTAGTTCTTTACTTGATCTAGGGATGTATCTAGATTCTATGCACCCCTTTGTTCCATTTTCATTGCTCTATTTGGTATTTCCTTCTCTTTCTTTGGTCTGCTGTGCCTTCACTAACTGCTCTCCCTGTTTCCAGTCCTTTATCTATACAGGCACCCAGATTGTTTTCTTTAAAAAAGCCTATTGTTTTAGTCTCTTGCTTCAAATGTAAAGTGCCTCTTAAGTGGCTCTCCTTACCTTTTGGGACAAAGGCCTACCTACTCAGGATGACAGCTGAAGTCTTTCGTACACAGGCTACAATCTACCTTTCAGCATCATTGCCCACAACTCCAGAATTACCGATCCTAGAACCTTCCATTTGTGGGCACAGCTCTACACAACTAATGGTGTTTACTTTGTCTGAAATGTTCTTTCCTTCTGAGTTAAATGCTATTAGTCTATGAAGAATTTGTTCTAACGTCAGCTTTTCTATGAAAACTCATCATCTTTTTTCACTTAGAAAGTGCAAAGTCCATTTTTCTTGCAAGATCCATTATACTTTTTTGGGGAAATTTCACTGGACTTCAGTCCATGTCATCTGTTCTCTTTAAAGTGTGTGGTGTTGAGGGCTCCCCTTGTCTCAGCTTCCTGTTGTATTAATTGATGGTGTCAAGGATAATAACTTACCTACCAAATGGGTTTATTATTAGAATGACATGAAATGAAAAAATGCATGTGAAAATTATTTGCAGCATATAAAATGCTATACAGATGTAAATTATTATTATAGTACTGATCACTTTGTATTGTAGTTGTATAAATGCATGCTTCCCCTGATGGATTATATATAATCACATCAAGAGAGGAAACTGTTTTGTAATTAAGCTTTGTATTCCCCAGCATCTATAACCATGCCTGGGATAAAGTAGTTGTTTAATAAATATTGGCTGAATGCATGAAAGGAAGCAAGAAAGAAAGATAAAAATTCTATGCCTCTTTCCAGTTGCAGAGGGATTCTTTCCTTTCTACTGCCCTCACTTTTTTTTTTTTTTTTTTCCATTTACCCATTCATTCACCAAATACAGTGTGGAATGCATTATCTGTAAGGAAAGGAGCATTGTATCATGTCTTCAGCAGATGTTCACTTTACCTTGCTACTATCCAGAATAAAGAATAGATTTAAATTTTTTTTTTTTTTAATATTGAATCACTCTTGGGGTTGTAATGACAACCGCTTTTGTGGCTTCCTTATTTTCAGGGTGTAATTAACCTATAAAAATTACTTGATCAAAAAAAAACCTGTCACACCGATGGAAAAATAAATATTCACTCATCATCAGATATAATTGACTGAACAAGTCTTAACAATGCAGTGAATAAGACTGTTTAGGTCTTAGGAGAATTGTTGATCTTGTTCCAATATCTAGTGGGCATAAAAAAGAAATCCTCTTGGCAACTATACTTTTCAAATTACCAGAGAGGCTAAGGGAGAAAATGACACTAAAATAGAAACTTCCTTTTTTTCCCCTGGGTTCTATTTACAAGCTTAGCCTTAATCATAGCACATAAATGCTTTGAATTTTAGGTGGTAGCAAATGGAAAAATAATTAGAATATTCCATGTGTGTAGCTGATTGCTTTTCTGTACTGTTTTGGGTTTCTTTATTTGCACTATTAAATTTTTTTCATTGTCAACAGATATGATTAATATTTTTAACATCACTTCCTTCAAAAGCTTGTCATGTTTTAGATAATGGTGATTTATTCAATATATCATGGAAATTATTTTTAAAAACTCAGTAAACAGGTTTGGCACAAGGGGAAAAGTTACTTGGAAATATGTTTCTTAAAACTTAAGGAATTATATTTTGCATAATCTAAAATGCTACTGAGTTCACCATTTGTAGGGCTACTGACAAAGCATTTTTTTTCAAGATGGGAGAGTAATTTCAACTTTTCATTAAAAGCCTTTTCAATCTCAACTGAATAAAGCCAGCTGTTCTTTTCACTTCCTCTTCTATAGCAGCACATCATAAACATTGAGACCAGAGTTCTGGATGACACCAAAACTGCTTATCCACCACTGTCTCCTTCCCAGAAGTCTGACAGAGGATAGGAGCTGGCAAAAGATACAGATGAGATATCTTAATTAGAGCTCTGCCAGTTGCTTGATCTGGAGTTGTTTACCACCTGTGAATAACAAAGCAGTACTGTCTTAAAAGCAATGTTTACTGGGTGGAGAAAAAAAAAAACCATCCTATATAACAGTTGCTCTAGATACCTCTGTGTTCCTCTAGAGCCTCTGGGACTACCAAAACCTAAATCTAGAATCCACAATTGCAACCCCAATGAGGATGGCAAAAGTTCATTTCCTATCCACTCTTATCAGTCCTTTTCTCTGTTCCTTCCCTGTCCCTCTCTGGTTTCTCTTCACCCATTGATCTTCCTAAGTGAAAATTTTCTTTAGGAATACAGTACTGTTCCCGTAGATGGACTTATCCTTTGGAAGCCTTTAACTGGGATCCCTAAGGATGTAACTCCAAAAATTTTTATTCTCTCCACCCTGATTTTTCTTTCTGGCCTCAAGCTTTGTCTGATTCATTGTCTTCTCAATCTCTCTTCAGTGTCTCCTCTGGTCTAATCCATCTAACACCCTGCTGTTCAATGTAATCACCCTGAAACATATCTCTGATAAAGTCACTTCCCTGCCCAAAACCTTAAGGTCTCTTTACAGTTCAAAGAAGAGAATCCAAATGCTGTAAGAGAAGATTCAAGATGGTTCTCAATTTGTCTTCTGCTTTTTACCTCCAATCTTATTTTTTCTCTTTTATATATCTACTAGGACCATGCTGTCCAATGGAAATCTCATAGGAGCCAGATACGTAACTTAGAATTATTTAGGAACCACATTAATATAAAAATAAATATGAATAGGTGAAGATACTTAATAATCTATTAGATTTTATAATTTACATATATTGATATGTATATAACTTACTATATAGGTTTGTATTTTATGTGTATATTTAAATATATTTTATTAAGTACATAAATGATATAAATGATACAAATCATATAAATTAAGTACATAAATGATATAAATGATACAAATCATAGAGCTAATATTAAAAATCAATAGTTACATATATATGTATACATATATATGTAAGGCTAGCCTATGGTGTATATATGGTATACTAGCCAACTTCCAAGATAACCCTTATTGATCTCTGCCAAGATCAATGGCTCTAGATTACCTGTGTAATTCTCTTCCACACTGTAGCCGGGTTGGTTGGTATGACCAATAGAGTATGCAGATGGTATGTTACCTCTCAGGGTAGGTATATAAAAAGCCTTGTGGCTTCTGCCTTGCTGTCTCTTGCATCATTCATTCTGAGAGAGGTCAGCTGCCATGCTGTGAGGGCACTTAGGCAGGTCTGTGGAGAGGCCTATATAGAAAGGAATTGAATCTTTTTGCCAACAATCAGCGAGGAACCGAGGTCTCCTACCAATGGTCACAGAAATGATCCATTCATGGAGCAGATTGTCCAACCACAGTCAAGCTTCAGATGACAACAACCCCAGCTGATGGCTTTATTGCAAGCTCATAAGAGATGCTGCATCAGAACAACAAAGATAATTCACTTCCATATTCCTGACCCTCTGAGACTGTGTGAGATAATAAATGCTTGTTGTTTATAGATACACAATTTTGCAGTCATTTGTTACACAAAAGTTTAAGCCAATGCAGATCTGGGTACTTGCCAGAGGAGCGCTATTGTAAAAAACAAAACAAAACAAAACAAAACAAACAAAAAAACAAAACAAAACAACAACAACAAAAAACAACCCAAAATGTGGGAGTGGAGTTGGAACAAGCAGTGGGTAGGAGCTGGAAGATCTTTAAGAACAGTATTACCAAAACCTCAGAAAACTTTGTAAAATCTTGTTAGAAACACGTTATCCTTTGAGGAGCTGTGAATGAGGGCTTAAATGAAATTGAGTAAAGTCTTGTTATAAAATGTCAAAAAGTTGATCAACACTGTTGCTTCCAGTAACCTGGAAAGTAGAAATTGTGCCCAGTGAATTGAAAGATCTAGCAAAGTGGTGAAGATGTAAGCTGGATTCTTCTTGCTGCTTGTAGTAAAGTGAGGAGGAGAGAAAAAAAAAAAAAAAAAAGGAATGACTTAAACAGGAAGGAACAAGAACTTGATGCTTTTGGAAATTCCTAGCCTACTCAGATGGTGAATGATGTGAAAATTAGGAAATGTCTTATGTGTGAAGATGCAATCCAGGATACTGTCAAGAAAACATGGTTCAAAGATGATGATGTGGATGAGACTGTGAAATCCATTGTGAAGACCTCAGAAAGATCATAGGTATTGCCTCAGAGAGTAGTACCATTCAGTCCGACCAAAGTCTCTCTCAAAGGTTTCTCCAACTGGACAGCTTCTAACACCTAGGGATCTTGTCCCTCAGGCATCTCAGAGGAAACTCAAGGTAGAAAAAGGACTCATTTTGAAGGGTGTTGTGGGTGTGCCTTTTCTGTAATGGAAAGAATGCTATTAAGAATCACAGGAGATACACAAAGTTTTAAAGACGAGTATATTCAAAGACACACTGTCAGCTTGGACTAAAAGAGATAAAATAAAATAGAGACCTTTCAAATCCTGGAATTCTAACGGTTGGGAAGAGCCTGAGAAATCTACATTGCTAAAAACAGGCTGCTTTCTTGGAAAAGGAAGGATGAGTGATTGGATAGAACCAAGAGGCCAGAGAATAGAGTTGAAAGCCATGGACAATGTTTCCCGGGAAGGAATGGGACCAAGTCAGGACACATCCCAAATATGTCTGGCTCAATTTCAGGAATGTCGTAGACTCATGACTTCTTTGTGCTTCTTCCTTCTTTTCAACAAGAATGTCTCTCATAGTGAACTTATGCCTGCCCTACCATTGTGTGTTTCCAGTGTGGGGGCCATATAACTTGTCTCTTGTTCATAGGTCTTCTGGTAAGGGGAAATGCACTGGAGGAGCTGTTCTTAAGAAACTAGACCCACATAGTTCTGTTGGCACCTACACATAATCTAGAAGATAAGAGTCTAAATTTAAGCTGCTACTGTGATATGATGAACTTTGGGGACCCTTGGGAAAGAGTGCACATATTTTGCATGTGAGAAGAATAGAATAATTTGTAACCAAAAGGTGGACTGTGTTCAACATATCTGTTCCTTTCAAGAGGTAGAGCCAAATTGCTCTTTGCTTGAGTGTGGACTGGACTTAACGAGTAGTTTCTACTGGATAGAATAAAGCAGGGGTGATGGTTTTCAACTGCAGGGACTAAGTCGTAAGTGTAGAGAAGAAAAACTTTTCCTCCTTTTTAGTTTTTTTTTCTTTTTTTTTTTTTTTTGGCTAGTCTAATAATTCAGTTGACATAAGACAGGTTAACAGGAAAAATACAGTTAATTTTGTACGTATGGGAGCTCATAAAAATGTGAGACTCAAAAAAGTGACTGAAGCAGGCAGCTTTTATACCTAATGACACAAAGAACTATACCTTTGTGAAGAATGGACAGGACAAAAAAGTTGGGGTTGGTTTAGTAAATTAATGAAGAAGTAACAAGGTTTATGTATGTAGCCTTCTCGGCCCTGAATTCCTGATTGCTGGTGAGAATGACGCTTTCTACCCTCCAGGTGCTGGGAAAGTACCTTTCACTTGGGCATTTATTTCCCACTTTCAGGGGGACAGAAGAGGGTCAGAGTGTCCTTGTGTGGGCTATTTCTTAAGTTACTTTAATTCAAAAAAACCGATATGCCAAAGTGGCATATTTTGGAGTGGCCTGTCCTGAACCCCATCTCAGGTACTGCAGCTTTCTATTTGCTTTCTCTCTTTGATCACTCACACTATGGGGAGCCAGCTGCCATGAACTGAGGACCCTTATCTATGGTGATGGTTGATGAGGCAAAGAGTTGAGGTCTCTGAGCAACAGCTAGCAAGGCACTGAGGTCTGCCAGCAGCATTGCAAATGATCTGCTGGGACGGGGATCCCCCAGCCTCCCTCAGGCCTTCATGTGCCTGCAGCCCTGACCGCATCTTGGTATCTATATTGGGAGTTCGTAAGCAAGAATCACTCCCAAATTCCTGACCCACAGACTTGTGAGATTCTTAACGTTCGTGTTTTAAACTACTAAATGTTTTGGGTAACTTGTTATCCAGTAATGTATTGTAATACATTTCACAGTCTTTCAAAAATACTTTGAAAATCTAGTGTATGTTTTACACGTAAAGCACATTTCTATTTGAATTCACTTTAGATGTTCCATAGCCATATGTTATTAGTGGATACCATTGTAGACAGTGCAGCCCCAAAAGAAATGGCTGTGTCTACATGACTTTAATACACTGAGAATGTTCACATTTCCAGATGGAGTCGTTGTCGTCGTCGTTGTTGTTTGTTTGCTCAGAGGGTCCTTTTATCCCTTCTCCATCTGGTTATAATCTCCACATTCGTAAGATCTCATCCTATTATTAACATTTTTATAATTTCTTTCAACCACTCAGAATTAATTATTCCCTTCTACTCTCTTAGCACAGTGCTTATAATTGGTTACATGTGTCTCTTTTCTTCTAGACTGTGAGAATCTTGAGGGCAAGATTTATGTATTTGGTTTTTTCAAAAAATCTTTGCATGTGCTTAGCTGACTGCTTACACTTAGTGTTCAGTAAATATTTGTTAATACATAAATGGTAGATGCTACACAAATACTTGGCAATAATATTGTAGAAGTGGCTCTTGCATTGCATGAAAAATTGACCTGCAAGATTCCTAACAATTGTCAATATCCTATAAAATGCATCATAGAGAGATGTAGTTCCCCCCTGAGGGCATCTGGACAGAGGGCATATTTCTCTCCCCCAAATAATTGTGCACAGGTTATTTATGAAAAGCATGAATAATTGAGTGAAGAGGGTTGCCCATTAGTTACTGAAGACTGCCTCTGTGAAGAAAGTCTTGTTGCACAATTCCATCTCTCTCTCCTTGGGAAAGGGCCCTAGTTCCAGAATGAAAATTGTGCTTCATGTCTTCCTATGAGCTGAAGCCTCTACTAAGCATTTTCAATATTTTATTGTAGATGCATGAGGCAGAAATCAAACAGCACAAATCCTAGGTCAAGAGTTACTTCTTTGTTTAATGAGAAAAAGATCTAATTCTTGTTTTCTGTGGGTGAATATTCTTCAAATGCAGGGATAACTTAAAAATACAAGTTAAAGAACAGGAACCCAGTTTTTCAGATATAGCATGACTAAGCAGGATGTAGAAATTATAAGAATGTTACCAGAGGATTGTCTATCAGTAAATAGATACTTTCTTTTTTTTTTATTTTGCAGAGACAGGAAAGCAGATGGAGGCAAAGATATGAGTCTCATCCTGGTGGGTTATTGTTCCAAATAGTAGCATGAGAGTATTAGCTGACCCCTTGAGCCGTGAACTTCCTCTCATCCTTGTAAAAAAAAAAAAAAAAAAAAAAAAAAAAATCTTGTGTTTTCCGTGTGTCGCGAGGGGTGGCGGGGGCGGCAACGCGGAGGTGGTGGGGGGGGGGGGGGGGGGGGGGGGGGGGGGAGGTCCTCGACATTCTTGGTAATTTTTACTAGTAACCTACAGTTTTCAGATTCCCCCCACCCCCACCAAAAGGAGGGATGCCAGAAGCAGCATATCTTGTTCTTGTCGTGTTAGTGAATCATAGAAATATTAGCATCCTGGATGAGAAAACTATGAAAGCCAGAGGCTGAAAGCTCAGCGATCCATATGGTTTACAATATACACCCTCAGGCAGGGCTTATGGATTGTGGTTGTTTAAAAGAAAAAAAGAGAGGAAAAAAAACAACAACTAAGCTAAACTAAACAAAGAGTGAAACATGTGAAAAGTGACTTTCTTATATGGGAAATCAGGACGGGAGGCTGTTCTTTATAGCTGATTTCCTATGCCTGCAGTGCCCCTAAGCTTGTCACCCAATTACTCATAGAAGGAGTCTGCACAGGCTCACATGGGCACCCCCACAGGAAGGGAAACTGCGAGCTATTTCCGTGTCCACCTCGTATTAATTTGTACAAGGGAAATTACTGTGGACTAATGGAGTACCTTCTTTCCATTTGTGGCTTCTCTGTCAGTTTTCAGCAGGGAAAGCATGGGGCAGGAAATTTGCTTTATGAAAACCACCTAAAACTTTTCTAAGTACTCTTAACTCCGAGTGCTTAGAATATTAGGAATTCTTTTTTCCTGTAAGTTCATGTTAGCTTGTTTTCAAAGAAAGTTCAGGTTTTGTTCCTCTCTCACTGAAAATTTACCATCGAGATAATACTGAATACAGTCTATTCCCTGTCAAAGTTAGGCTGTGATAGAATGATAATCTTGCACAGTTGATTGTAAGTTCAATAACACCATTTAAATTTCATATCATTAAATTCATATCATATGAATTTATACTTGTACAAATAGCATTATTGTCTAAATTTATGTGAGACAGAAAAATAGAAACATACTTAGATGTTGTATAAGAGACCACTGACTAAGAATATGCAGGTTCAGTTATTTGGTTATATGAATATGATCAGTTTATCGGAACCTATTTATGAAACCCATCAATGTTTTGTAGCTACTAAAACTTACTATGCTTCTTTCTAAAGATTTATTTTTTGTTATAGTTCTTTGCTAACACTGTAAATGAAGATTATTTATGCTATTGTTTATCCAGACCTTTAAAATGATCAACATTACATGATTTTACTCTTCAGTTTCAGAATATCTTAAAAATACCCCTTTTTCCTTCCACAGAAGTTTTTCTTTCATAGATGATCTTGTTTATCTAAACTAAAAAGTTATTTTGGGAGAAAAGTTAAGCCACTGGATGAAAACCAATAAACACGTAAAGGAAAAATAACCATTTATTTGCCAGTTAGTGGTCTCTTGAGATTGAGGTGGCCCTTTGCTAATCTTGCATCTAAAAATAGGTTGAATCAGTCTGGAAAGTTTATCAGGCTCCTCTGTGTTTTCTGTTTGGTTTGTTTTAGGATAATTTTAAGCTTCTGGATGCCTGTGACCTTCCAGGTCTCCTGCAACCTAATAGGTACTTAATTAATTAATTAGTATCATCTTGATGATCATGAGGTTAATCAGAATTATAGGAAACTTAACATGCCATAAGGGGAGTCCAAGGTTAATGTATGACATATCTGATCTTAAAGATCTTAAAGCAGTTGCTATCAGGACCTGAAGCAATGGGTGACATCATATAGAGTCCTAGAACTAATGGCAAAAAATCCTGCCTAGTTCCTTCATCTTCAGAAAGAATGGTTAGATATGTTATTATGCTTTTTGAAAATACATGAAATCCTGCTTACACGTGCATACCTATCAGTTAGATATGTGTCAATTCTCACATAGGAGAACCAGAGGGAAAATATACTATCAATTGACTATAAAACTAGATCTGAGTCCTAGAAATTAGTTTTTAATATGCACCTTAGACTTACTGAGATTAAAAAAAAAAAAAGTTTTCACTTGTGTGCCTTGATTTTCTAAATTAAAATGAGGAATAGATCTGATCTGGGTTTTTTTCCAGGAGTAAATTAACTTCTTAAGCATGGAAAGAGAAATTCCCTTTTTAATTTTTGGTATCTTGATTCTTCGACATGACATGAATCTGAATTCCTCCCATATTCCCCAAATGGAACAATGATATGATCCCTATCTCCCCAACACCTTCCCACATACACCTGTAAAGTAAAGAAAAGTCACATCTGAACCAGTTGGTTAAGGGCCAGTTTCAGGCTCTGTAGTGAGCTTTGTCCAGTTGTGGGGAGAGAGATGCTAGAAGAGCTCCAGATGGATTGAAACCATGAGTGGGCAATAGGACTTCTCAACCCTGATGGTTTCAGTGTCTGAATGATATCTGGGCACTGAAAACCAAGGATGGACATCTTCAGTTTTATCCCCCAATCCAGCTCAAAGCAGGAAACACCACTTATCATATTACATTGAAAGAATCGTAAGATTTTTGTTTACACGAATTGTATTTGTTTATATAATCATTTTTAGACATAGCAGAGAGCTAAGAGTTTGCTGCAAAGTTTACGAATGGTTATAAAGAAATACAACTTTTTTAAAATAAATCCAATCCTATAAACTTTCAAGGGGTGATGGAAACGTCCTCCCTCTCCCTATCGGTCTCTTCTTTCTGGCTATCCTGTTTTTCGGGTTAGCTCTCCCTGCATCATTTACTGCATATATCTGGAGTGTGATTTGGGCTCTTACCAATGAGGTAGCTTCCAGATTTTATAAATGCCTCTCACTCATTTTCTCCTTGTATCTTTACAACCATATTAACACTCTTGTTGGTGGGTAAGTAATGATGAAAGGTAGCAGGCAAGTGACCTCTTGTATATTTCTGGAGAAGTAATTAGTGAGTTGGACCCCTAGAGACACGGGTGATATATTACAGCTTGTAGGTGGTTTGGCACCACAGATACTACTCCACCCACACAGCTCTGATCAACTTATATGTTTTAGAGCAGAGGTAAGACAACAGCAGCAGATGGAAGAAAATGTGTTTATAAACAATGTATGTGTGCTTTCTGGGTTGACACAGAGACTCTATATACATTCATTATATACTTAATGTCACAGTGACAACTGATGGTGGAAGTAGATAGATTTCAGTAAACCCTTTAATGTAGGTTTCAGTAAACACTGATAAGGAACACTGAGCTTGGATTTCACAATAAGAAAAAATAAATAATGCAAACTAGGCATACTCACTCTTCTTCACCTTCCCCTAAGGGTAGCCACACTTGATATTATCTCCAGAGACATTTACTGTGGCATAAGTGTGACCAGAAAATTGAACTGCAGAGCAGTGTATGACTTAGAATAGTAAAGGTAGCAGTGCTTATTTCCATGCAAATGTTCCATTTCCTGTTGACAATGTCAAGCTAAATATTTAATTGATCTCATTAAACATGTTAAGGTATTTTTACATCACAGGTTGTGAATTTAAAATGAGACCATATTGATTAAGATAAGGCACTGGAATAAAAATTCTTCTAACCCGTCACGAGCTCTCATAAATATCTTGGGTGAAACCACTTAGCATTTCTGTATCTACAGTTCTCAGGCCAATTTCCAAATTGTTAATCAGGAATGATGGACAGCATGTTTGGCCTGGGTCGGGAGCAGATATTGAGCTCCTATTCCAAAGAAATGTATTTCTTAATCCTATAATGGGAATGAATGGAATGCTAATTCAATCCCCCATACCATCTTCCTATCAACTTTCTGGTTTTTGAAGAGTAAATGCTAATACCTAACTTGCATTCTACCAGTACCCATTCAAAGCCTGACTCACATCACTAATTGATCATAGCACTCTTGGCTGTTTGACTCACGCGTGGTGTCAGAATCCTTAGCAACATAGATCTCTAAGCTACTCTTAATATAGTTCAGAACTGGTTCCTGAGATGAAATCTATTTCATCATTGCCATTCCAATTCTGAACAGCCATAATGCCTTCTTAGCTCCTTATAGACATACCTTAAATCCCCACGACGTATAAGAAAAGCTTATATGGACCTTCCTTGACTTCTGAATAATAGGAAGCAGATTCTTGTCTGTTTTTGTTTGTTTGTTTGTTTTGTATTTGTTTTTTAGTAGAGGATAGAGTCCAGGCTATCTATCTTACGCTTTGAGTACCAATCTGTTTCTCAGTCCAATTATTAGTACCAGTAAAATAAAATAGAAAAGCTATTCTTTTTTTTTTAAGGTTTTATTTATTTATTTGACACAGAGAGAGAGAGAGAGAGAGAGATAGAGAGATCACAAGTAGGGAGAGAGGCAGGCAGAGAGAGAGAGGGAAGCAGGCTCGCCGCTGAGCAGAGAGCCTGATGTAGGGCTCGATGCCAGGACCCTCAGATCATGACCTGAGCCGAAGGCAGAGGCTTAACCCACTGAGCCACCCAGGCGCCCCCAGAAAAGCTACTCTTTTTTTTTTTTATCTGACAGAGAGAGATCACAAGTAGATGGAGAGGCAGGCAGAGAGAGAGAGAGAGAGAGAGAGAGAGAGAGAGAAGCAGGCTCCCCGCTGAGCAGAGAGCCCGATGCGGGACTCGATCCCAAGGATCTGAGATCATGACCTGAGCTCAAAGCAGTGGCTTAACCCACTGAGCCACCCAGGTGCCCCCGGAAAAGCTACTCTTTTTTTTTTTTTTTAAAGATTTTATTTAATTATTTGTCAGAGAGAGAGAGGGAGAGAGAGCAAGCACAGGCAGACAGAATGGCAGGCAGAGGCAGAGGGAGAAGCAGGCTCCCTGATGAGCAAGGAGCCCGATGTGGGACTCGATCCCAGGACGCTGGGATCATGACTTGAGCTGAAGGCAGCTGCTTAACCAACTGAGCCACCCAGGCGTCTCGGGAAAAGCTACTCTTAAAGGCCAAAACATACTCCTTGCTTTAACCTCTGCTTTTCCTATTAACTATAGTTATAATCACCTGTAGATCTCACTTTAGCAGAAGGTATCATTTGTCTACCGTATGCTTCAGTTCTCCAATATTTTGCTCTCATTTTTCTTCTCTGAATAACAAAAGTCAAATAAGCAAATGTCACCCATGTTTCATGGGGCTGGGAAGGAGGATTTAGGAATGAGTGCGTGAAGAGTAGTGATGGCCCAAGCTTAGTTTATATTCATCCATCCACTAACTTAATAGGTAGCTATCCGGCACCTGTGATATGCCAGCAGTGGTGAGCTTAATGAGAATGCTGCAGTGAGCCAAAATACTTAAAAAACTTAGGGTTTAAAATGGAAGGGGAAAATTAATCAAATGACACATAAATATGTAAATACGGACTGTGATAAGGCTGTCAAAGAAAGCTAGAGGGACTGGGGAAAACAGCAGAGAACAGATGTAGTCTGGCAGGTCAGAAGAAGCTTTTCTAGGAAATGTAAGAATGAATCAAAAACTCTGAAGGCTCAGTAAGATGTAATCAGGTGGAAGGTAGGTGCGGGGGAAGTAAGACGACCTTTGCAGGCAAAGGGAGTAAATGTGCCAAATCCTGGAGCCAAGAAGATGTATGGTACCTTTGAAGAACTGAACGTAAAGAGAGAGAGTGGGGTGAGAGGGGATGCCAGTAATGGTAGAAGATGTAGCTGGGGAGCTAAGCAGGGCCAAGATGGGCAATGGAAGGCTCTGTGGATCAGGTTACTGGGTGCAGCTTAAGTGTTTTAAACAAAGATATCACACAGTGGGTTTTTTGGTAGTTGTTTGTTTGAGATCACTACAGTTTGGGGGAATAAATTGGAACAGGACAAGAGTGAATATAAATAGCCAAGTTAAGAAGCTATTGCGTTGTTCAAGCTGTGACATGATAGTAGCTTGGACAAAGGTCGAGGTGATGGAGATGAAGAAATTTAGACAGATTCAAGAGGTGTTTAGAAGGAAAACTCAACAGATTGTCTATAAGATGCTTGGGGTAGAGGGAATAACTAGAGAAGTAAGGGTTAATGATGATTTTAAAACTCTACTTTGGACCTTTGGATTGAGTATCTTCTTATTCACTAAAATAGGATGCACTGGGGAAAGACCAGGTTTTGAGGACTTGGGGCATAGATTTTGTGTGATTGATGTGCCAGTAAGTTTTCCAAACAGAGCTGGAAAACAGTTGGATGTACTGATCTGGGTCACTGTAGAGGGAAATACAAATGTGAGAGTCATCAACACATATCCCTTCCTTTTCTGATTACTTCCAGAAAGATTCATTCAACTCAATTAAGACTTCTTGCCTAACTTGCCATACATAGTTTCGGTTTCCCTATTTCAAATAGCTTTTATATTTTGTAAAGGTGGGTTTGTTTCTAAATGGTAAGGTAGACATGCAGACAGTAGGAATGCAGGGAGATTTACTGACCTGTGTTGAACAACCTATGTGTCAAGTACTAGATTAGCTACTTTAAATGTATTATCACATTTAATCAATCTCACACCCGAGGAATATGCACCATTACACAGGTGAGAAAACTAAGGCTCAGAGAAATTGAAGAACTTAAGTCCCCTCAGCAATTAGAGTGTAATTCTCCTTCCACCGTGACAAGTTCTATCTCACAGGCTCCAAAACTGTAAATGATTGTATGACAGCACGTAAGATATCCAAATGCAGTGTTTCAGATACCATCTTTTTTTTCCTTCTGCTTAGAATCTAACTTAACGTTGAATCATATTTTAAATAAATTTGCTATAAGAATACAATTTATCTGAGTGTCAGTTTAAAAATAGTGATTCACCAAACTTTTATTGAATACTAACTCTATGCTAAGAACTCTGTATTACTGGTGCTCTGAGAATACGAATATAAGGAATTGATGCTCCATGCTCTCAAGTTACTCCTCGTTTAGTAGGAAAGACAGAGAAATATGGCAGTGATGTTTATCAATAGCTACCAAAGTACCAAGCACTGTGCTAATTATTTTACATGGTATTTCTCATTTAATCCTTCTTACATGATTCTGAGCTAGATAGGTATTATGTTCTTTGAGTTATAGATAAGGAAAATGAGGTTCAGGGTCACATGACCAGTAAGTTGCAGAGCTATGTTTTAGATTCAGTTCTGTTGGGGTCCATATCACCAATTTGTCATTAGATTATTCTTTTTCTCTCTCTGTTTTTCTGTCTCTCCTCTACACTAATAGTTGAATAGACTGTGTAATGGGTTATCCTAGTTACCTGATTCACGTAAAACAAAACAAAACAAGGAAGGATGGAATAATCATGCTAATGTTAATTTCTGGAAAGAGAGAAAATACTGAGTTCTATTTTTAAAAATGTTTTAAAGTTTAACCTTATAGGGAGGAGATACATGTATGTATTTACTAAATGTTGATAATAAAATCTTATATGTTCTCCCATGAGATTGACAACTGAAAACCATTGTAAGAAAATGTGTTTTAAATGTCCTTTTTAGTTCAGAATCTAAGGTTTCATATATTGGTTTCCCTATGAGGACCATGGTTTATTTTATAGGTTTTGTGCCACCTTTTATTTTAATTCAGTCTTACAGATTTTAGAATTTTTCCATATTTATTTTCCCTTAAAACTAGACATTGTCAAAGCACACATCAAATTTTAAAATGATTTTCTTTCTACTTACTGGGGGTAATTTTGAAACAAAAGATATTCCAATTTAAATAGCTTATATTCTGAAGTTTGACTGTTGCTTTGTTTGGGCTGTCAGTGGGAAAGAAGAAAATCTCTCTTTAAATTAGGTTGGTCACCTGGCTACAGCGAATTTCTATTTCTGAAATACAAAGGAAAATGTTAGTAAAAGAGGCCAAAGTTCTTATAATGGCTTACAGATATGGCTTTTTACATTTAAAAAAGTTCAACATTAATGCTTCATGAAATTGAGTGTTGATACTATTTAATCATAGTCTGAAGTTAAGGGGAGCTTCTAGTTGCCCTTAACTATCTTTAGAGCCAAAGCAACATATATTTGAAAGTAAGATCTTTCTCCAGTAAAGCTTTCTGCTACTTTCTAGTATTTTGAATCATATGCATAAATGTGTGGATATGCAACATTATTTAAGACCATTTCATATTACAAAAGGACCATTGTGCGTTTGACGTTGTACATCTGTGCACTGGTACCAGACACTATGCTTATATGTCTGCACAAAGATGGTGGTGTATAATCTGTGTTCCAGAAACTCACAGTCTATTGAGAGAGTGAGGCAGATAAAATGAATACTCTGATACTGAAAGTTAAATAATCAATCAAACTGCATGACTTAGTTGTGTATCATATACAGAAAGCAGGGAACTAAAGGGTAAAGAGAGGGAGAATAGAAGTGAGAGATGGGGAGGGGGAAGGTAGGCAGGAAGCTAAGAGGGAGAGAGACCTATAAAAGCACAAGTATTACTCCAACCCTTCCCCCCAAATAAGTATTTATTATGCTCAATCATGATCATGTCTGCTTTGCGCCTACATGTGGGTATCTTTGGGGTGCATTCACAGAAGTTCAGTTAATGGGTTTCAATATACAGGCATACTTAATTTAACTAACACCGGGTCATTTTCCAGAATGACTGCATTGGTTTACAGCCCAATAGCAAACATGGCAGCAAAAGGTTCATATTCCCCCATTCTGAGCATCACTTGCTAATTTTATTATTTGAATTTTATTTCTCTTATTTCTTGTGCAGCTGTGTAGCTCTTCAAACACAAATTAACCCTTTTTATTTTCCTATAGTCACCCACTTGGATATTTTTGTTAAATTTTCTGTTTTATCTACGAATTCTTTGTCAGTTATGTATTTTTATTCCAATTTTAATTGTGTAGTTTAATGAGCTTGGCATTATCTATAGTCATGTATTCACCACCACAGTTAAGAACATAGAACATTTACAACAATTAAAAGTACCTTGTGGCCCATTCTAGTCAATGCCTTCCTCCCAACTCCAATCCCAGGCAACCATTGATTTGCTTTCAGTCACGATGGTTTGCGTTTTCCAGAATTTAATATTAATGAAATCATACCATATATGGTCTTTTGTGCTTGACATGTTTTCATTTGTCTTCGTTAATTATCTATATTGTTGTGTTGTATGGTAACTATTGGTTGAAATATATAAGTCCACATTTAAATCATTTCTTATGTGGTGTGAAGTAGGAATCAAAGTTAACTTTTTTATATGGATCCCAGGAATTTTTTTAAACAATTATTTCTCCATTGAGTGCCTTTGTACCTTTATTAAAATATGTGGGTCTACTTTTGGGCTATCTTTCCTGTTCCATTGATGTATATGTCTACTTTTTTTTTTTTTTCCCCAGTACTACATTGTCATGATCACCTGGTCTTAATACCAGGTTTTGTGAATCCTCCAACATTGCTGTTCCTTCTCAAAACTATTTTGGCTAGTGTAGTTTCTTCATCATTTCATATAGATTTTATAATCAGTTTGGTAATTTCTACAAAAATCCTCCTGGGATGTTGATTGGGGAGAATTGGTATCTTCCCAATATTGAGTCTCCTAATCCATGCAGTACTATTTATAATAGCACCAAAAGAATATGAAATGCTTAAATATGAATCTCCCAAAATGTGTGCAAAATCTATATGCTGAAAACTGCAAAACACTGGTGAAAGATACCAAAGAAGACCAAATAAATGCCAATTACGTATTTTGCAATACTCTTCTCCTAGGCTCCTCATCTTTTTTTTTTTTTTTTTTTTTTAACTCTGTGCTGGAATGTACTTTAACATTTTGGATATACATTTTATTCCCCAAATTATATATTTTTATAGTTTCTTTTTCCTTGGTCTTTAAAATCGCATCCTGTATTTCTTTATC
Organism: Enhydra lutris kenyoni; assembly: GCF_002288905.1. NCBI lineage: Eukaryota > Metazoa > Chordata > Mammalia > Carnivora > Mustelidae > Enhydra > Enhydra lutris. The sequence continues at coordinate 49,045,093 of NW_019154093.1, forward strand.
TGTATATAACAATTCCAATATCTGATGTCCTTGGTTGAATCTAAATCTGTTGTTGTTTTATATTTAAGGTGGCTTATTACCTTGTGTTCTTGGTAGTCTTTGGTGCTGAGTTCATTGTTACACCTTAATCTGTAGGAATCCTGAAGGCCCAAGGAGATAGTTTGCTCCAGAAAGGATTTTCATCTGCTATTTTTCCATGAAGATTATACAGTTGCCACAGAATGCAAAAATGTCAAAGTGTACCTGTGTCTTCAGTCACATTTTGGATATTTTCAGAGAAGCGGAATTTGGTCTGATTATCTTAAGTGAAAATAAAATCTCTAGTGGCATTTCAGAAATTTCTGGGAAATCTTTAAAAGTGTATTGAGAGTTACCTGAAAGGCATGACTACAGAGTGTCAATGGAAGCATGCTAAATTCCAAGTGTGTTAGCGTCTTTTAAGAACTGGTTCTTGTGGACACCAGGCTGTGTGGAAAAAAATGTTGCCTATTGAAATAGTTTGCTTGATCTTGGGGTCATGTTTTCTAAATTCTTTGCTGGTTCTTGATGCTGATTTGGTAATATTTTCTGACATTTTGTACTTTTTTTTTTTTTTTGAAGTGAGATTGATACAACAGAAAGATACTGAATTCCTACATTTATTTAAAAGTCGTTAAGAAGGGCACCTGGGTGGCTCAGTGGGTTAAAGCCTCTGCCTTCGGCTCAGGTCGTGATCCTGGGGTCCTGGGATCGAGCCCCTCATTGGGCTCTCTGCTCAGTGGGGAGCCTGCTTCCTCCTCTCTCTCTCTCTCTCTCTCTCTGCCTGCCTCTCCACCTACTTGTGATCTCTCTCTCTCTCTGTAAAATAGATAAATAAAATCTTAAAAAAAAAGTTGTTAAGAAATTAGAACTCAGAAATTAAAGTGTTCATAACAAAAGACTACCAATAATACAGGGACCTATGGAAATCAAAAGCCAAAAGAGGACTGTGAACATATATTTTTCTCTCTTGTGCCATCCGTAACTCTTGTGACTTTAAGTGCCGTGTTTATATTTTAGGGGGTTTGCTTGGACTAAGGTTGGAATAGCTCTTCCTGTTCAGATGACTGATGTCCAAGTGACGCTGAAAGAGAAATCCTGAGGAAGTTTGGAGCCAGTTCGTAGTGCTTAAGCATAAAGTCAAAAAGAAACTGTAATTTGATGACCCTCTGAAGTGTGATGATACAGACATAATGCTTGATGATGGGTGGAGAAAAGGGAGAAGTGAATTAAAAACCTCTGATTTTAGGCCAAGGAAAAAGAAACATGTTGAGTTGAAAATAACAAATTGAACTCATCATTGCTGGGGAAAAATTTAATTCTCTGCTCAGTTACTACAGTGATCTAAATATTCTCTTTTCTCATATTGTTCTATTTATTTCCAGTAGATTATTGTGTACACTATTGTGCATGCTAGCCTCCAGATCTTTACTCTAATACTATCCTTCACTGAAAGGAGCCAGGGATCCTGGTAGAAGACATCATTCTATAATTGGGGCAGCAGTTTTTAAGAAAAACGTTTAAGTGTGTTAGATAAAAGACACGTCTGTGTATCTGTCAATGTGATCATTTGTTTGGTACCCAGGAGCTCATGTGTACACATCTCACACACACACACACACACACACACACAGAGTCAAGAGTGGCATCAACTTATTCAATAAGTAAAGGACAGTGAAAAATTCGTAGGTATACTTTGTTTTATTGTTCTTTGCTTTATTGTACTTCACAGATAACTGTGTTTTTTACAAATTGAAGAGTTGTGGCTACCCTGTCTTTCCAACAGCATATGTTCAGTTTGTGTCCTCTGTGTCACATTTTGGTAATTTTCATAATATTTCAAAATTTTCATTATTATTTAACTATAATAATATAATTTATGACATTATTCTATTCCATTATTACTATATTGATGATCAGTGACCTTTGATTGTTTTGAGATGCTGTGAACCAGGTCCATGTAAGATGACAAAGACTTAATTAATAAATGTATGGGTGTTCTGACTGGCCCACCAACCGTTCCCCATCTTCTCCCTCTTTCTCAGCCTCCGATTCTCTGAGACACAACAATATTGAAATTAGGCCATTTAATAACCCTATTATGGCCTCTTAACTGTTCAAGTGAAAAGAAGAGTCACATGTCTCTCACTTTAAATCAAAAGCTAAAAATGATTAAGCTTTGTGAAGAAGGCATGTCAACAGCTGGGAAAGGCCAAAAGCCAGGCCCTTTGTGCCAGTTAGTTAAGTGGTGAGTATAAAGAAAAAGTTCTTAAAGGAAATTAAAATTGCTATTCCAGTGAACACATGGTGATAAGAAAATGAAACAGCCTTATCACTGACATGGACAAAGTTTTAGTGGTCTAAATAGAAAATCAAACCAGCCACAAAATTTTTTTTAAAACCAAAGCCCAATCCAGAGCAAGGCCCTAACTCTCTTCAATTCTATGAAGGCTCAGAGAGATGAAGAAGCTGCAGAAGAAAATTAAGAAGCTAGCAGAGGTGGGTTCATGGGGTTTAAGGAAGGAAGCAGTCTCTGTAACATAGAAGTGCAAGGTGAAGCAGCAAGTGCTGAGGGAGACATTACAGCAAGTTCTCAAATCAGGCCGTGTTAATTAATGCAGGTGGCTACACTAAACAACAGATTTTCAGTGTAGACAAAAAATCTCCTTATATTGGAATAAGATGTCATCTAGGACTTTCATAGCTAGAGAGAAGTCAATGCCTGGCTTTGAAGCTTCAACGAACTGGCCGACACTTTTGTTGTGGGCTAATGCGGCTAATGACTTTAAGTTGGAGTCTGTTCTCATTGACCATTCTGAAAATTTTAGGGCCCTTAAGAATTATGCCAAATCTACCCTGTCTGTGCTCTAGAAGTGAAACAACAAAGCCTAGGTGATAGCACATCTGTTTACAACATGATGTACTGAATGCTTTAAGCCCACTGTTGAGACCTACTGCCCAGAGGGGGTGGAAAGAGATTTCTTTCAAAATATTACTGCTCATTGACAATGCATCTGGTCATTCAGCAGCTCTGATGGATATGGACAAAGATAGTCGTGTTGTTTTCATGCCTGCTGTTATAATATACATTCTGCAACCAAGGATTAGTTTTGTTTTTGTTTTTGTTTTTTTTTAAAGATTTTATTTATTTATTTGACAGACAGAGATCACAAGTAGGCAGAGAGGCAGACAGAGAGAGAGGAGGAAGAAGGCTCCCCGCGGAGCAGAGAGCCCGATACGGGGCTCGATCCCAGGACCCTGGGATCATGACCTGAGCCGAAGGCAGAGGCTTTAATCCACTGAGCCACCCAGGCGCCCCCCAAGGAGTAGTTTTGACTTTTAAGTCTCCTTATGTAAGAAAGACATTTTATTAGTTATAGCTGTCATAGACCATGATTCCTTTGAAGGATCTGGGCAAAGTAAATTGAAAACCTTCTGGAAAGGATTCACCATTCTAGATACCATTAAGAACATTTGTGATTTAGGGAAAGAAGTCAAAATATCAATATTAAGAAGACTTTGGAAGAAGTTGATTCTAACTCTCATGGATGACTTGGAGAGGTTTAAGACTTCAATGAAGGCAGTAACTGCAGATGTAGTGGAAACAGCAAGAAAACTAGAATTAGAAGTGGATCCTGAAGATGTGCCTGAACAGCGGTGATCTCGTGATCAAATCTTCATGGATGAAGAATTGCTTCTTTAAAAAAAAAAAAAAGATTTTATTTTTTTATTTATTTGATAGACAGTGAGAGAGGGAACACAAGCAGAGGGAGTGGGTGAGGGAGAAGCAGGCTTCCCAGCAGAGCAGGGAGCCCTATGTTGTCTCAACCCCAGGACCCTGGGATCACAACCTGAGCCGAAGGAAGACGCCCAATGACTGAGCCACCCAGGTGCCCTGAAGTGTTGCTTTTTATGGATGAACAAAGAAAGTGGTTCTTGAGATGGATTCTATTCCTGGTGAAAATGCTGTGAAGGTTGTTGAAACAATAACAAAGAATTTATAAGATTACATATATTTCATTGATAAAGCAGTGGCAGGGTTTGAGAGGATTGACTATAATTTTGAAAGAAGTTCTACTGTGTGAAATGCTATCAAACAGCATCGCATGCTGCAAAGAAATTATCTGTGAAAGGAGTCAATTGATGAGGCAAACTTTATTGCCTTATTTTAAGAAATTGCCACAGCCATGGCAACCTTTAGCAACCACCACCCTGGTCAGCCAGCCACCATCAGCCTCAGGGTAAGGCTGTCTACCAGTAAAAGATTACCACATGCTGAAAGCTCAGGTGGTGGTCAGCATTTTTTAGAAATAACCTATTGTTTAGTTAAGATACATACATTGTTTCTTTAGGTGTAATGCTACTATATATTTAATAGACTATAGGATAAACATAATTTTTGTATGACATGAGAAACCAATAAATTCATTTGACTAGTTTTATTGCCATGTTAGCTTTATTGCAATGGTTTGGAATGGACCTGCAATATCTCCTAGCTATGCCTATATTTGGTTAAATGATCCAATACTGTCCCAGTTGAGTAGTTTGAGTTGATGTTGATATCTGCTTAAGAAGTACAGTAGTTTACTTGCTGAATTGACCCTCTAAAAACAAAATTCAGAGAAGATGACAGGAGAAGACTTCAAATATATCTGAGTTGGGGCCTAAGTGAGCGCCCCCAGCCATTGGCTTTAGTATCACCTTGTCGAGCAACTGGCCCTCTGGTGTATGTTTCGGACTGGTTTTGCACTAGTGACTGATTTTTGATTGATGATAGGGCAGACCTGCTGTTAGAAGTCCCTACTTCTCTGGGTAGAACTTTGGAATACCTGGGAAGCTTTACCCGTGTCTGGACATATTCTTTGCTATTTCTAGCTTTATGGATATGTCCCTGTAATTTTCTGCATCCTTTTTTAAAAAAGACACTCTGCTCTGTGCAGGGTGGCATCTTTGTCTATGACATCTTTGTCTCACTGTTGCACGTACTACATTGGATCCCCAAATGGATTACCTATTAAATGTCAAGTTCAGAGGCCCAGTTTTAAGGTCAAAGGTGAAAAATAACATCATGAAAATGTACTTTGCATGTTACAGTTAGATACCAAGTTCACTGAGCTAAAATTGTATAAAAATTGAAAGAAGCAAATAAAAATAAACTCACTTAAAAATTGATTTATCTTAGTGCAAAGGTCATCTGGTCATGTATGGTAATTAATTGTATTGTGTGAAGTGATACAAATCTTTAGAAGTTGATAAGAAGAGTGTTAATTATTATGAAAATGAAAGACATGTTTCTGGACATGTAATACTGAAGAAAGTTAAGATGAAAATGGCCCACTAGAAAGGAATACCATAAAAGTAATTGACAAAGTCAAAGAACATCAAAGGAACAACAACATTTTATGAATATGAATGCCAATCTACTTAAAAATATTTTATATACCTGAGACCCAAGAAGAGACGCAAAGACATACAATGAAAAAGGAAAAAAAAAAAAAAAACAGTTATTGAGGAAGGGAATAAGGTTTATTTAGCTGGAAGCAAAATGAATTATTTGCTTGAGTATTCCCCAAAGAAGAGGAAGGTAGTATTCCAGAAACTGCAATGCATTTTCCTTAGGGAGAAGTGAGATGTTAAAAGGCTTTACCATCACACTAGAGCAGATAATTAGGCAATTACAACTATTAAATTTGACAGAGCATTAGTTTAAATGCATTACTCACTAGAATTCTGAAGGAAGTAACAAATAGTATAATTTTTAGTGAACACTTTTGATAACTCATTGAGGACAACATCTTAACAGAGGGCTGAAGGGTGCTAATATAGTCTTGAATTTGAGAAATGCATGTATGCGCATGTGTGTACGCCCACGCGCGTGCACACACAAATACACACACGGTCCTGCCCAAAAAAACCTCCCAGGAAAGTCTAAATCTTCTGAAGTCCTTTTCCTATTTTATATGCAATTATTGCAGTATACTTATAGATATTAACCCACCAGTCATCAAAAGACCTTTCAAAAGTAGGCAGCAAATATCATTTCAGAATCTCCTACCTTGATTTATAGGCATTAAAATAGAAACAAAAAGAAGTCACCTTGAAAAACAGTGGACAAACCCAGTCTAAGATTTAAGTTATTGACAATTACCAAACATTTGGTAATGCATAATTTAGTAATGCCAGAGTCAACTTAGAACACTGTCCTTATTACCTTGCTATAAAGTCTTTGAATGGATTACTGCTGCGTTTTTAAAAAACATGAAATATTTCTACACTGAATAATAACTTAATAATCACATAATGCTTATCACTTACGTTCCAAATTCCACATGTTTTACAGGTATCACAAGATCCCTCCAGTAATCAAATGAATTATTGCTGCTTGGAAAATAAGAAAGAACTTTTAAAACAATAGTCCTGCCCATTGCATAAGAAGTCCCAAACACTGTGTTTCAAAAGCAGAGCAGTCATTCAGTGGCATCTTTGGCACACCTACTTTCGTCAGCCACTCTCACTGCATGGTTAGGGAGAAGGATAGCCTAGGTCAGTGACAGACAGATGGTGGTCACGGTGCATCTTAGCATTAGGATTAGACCTCTCAAGGATCTTTGCTTTTTCTGACACTGTCTGTTTTCCCTAAGGTGGGCTCTGAGGCTGGATTGAGGATTCAGGGGTGGGTATGGTCTTTGTTCGCTCGTCTCTATGTTCTCTTACCATATCAGTGTACTAACTCTGTGTTAATCCATTGCTGGTTGAAGAAATGGTTGAATATAGGATCCTTCCAGTAAGCTTTTTCTAACATTCTCCATGGATGAGTTGGGGATTCTTTTTACATAATTCCATATTGGCTTCTATTGCAGTGTTTACAGCCCAGCTTTGCAATTTCTAGTTATAAGTCCGCTGTTCCTGCAGTCTGGTAACTGCTAGTTCTCGCCTAGCCACATGCTCTGCTAATGATTATATATTCAGTGCCAGTCACATAGCAGATGCTCAGTAAATGTTTGCTGAATGAATAAATGCATGTGTTCCTCCCTCATCTCTATCTGCAAACATATACCTCTCAATAAATGGTACCAATAATGCACATGTCCATACATTTAAAAAAAGTTAATATTATTTCTCATAAGCAGCCACTATATAGTTAGTGGCTAATGGCTGCATCTCAGAGATGTTTGTGATTTTATTTTAATTCTATTTCTCAAATCCACTACCATACTTTTTCTGTGAGTGTCCCTGTGATTTTTGATATGAACATGAGGTTCATATAGTTTGTGAGTTCATAAACAATTCAGAGTGAATTCGTAGAAGGAGCAGTGTGGATTTGAACTTAGGAGACCAATGTTCTTGTTTTTGGTTTACTTTGAAGAAATAAATTAACCTCTGAGCTGAACACCATCATCTCTAAAGCTGTGCGATTAAAGTGGGTGATATCTAAAATATCCAACCTTACTAACTCTAAATATCAATTATTCTAGGACAAATAAGCTGAATAAACATTTATGGGTTGTTGTGTAGTAGCAGGGTACTAAGAGAGAGAGAACATTCAGAGAGAGATAGTCCTTGCTGGGAGGTCTAGATTCTTTAGGGCAGTGCTGTCTAATAGAACTTCCTGTCATGGTAGAAATGCTCCACCATCTGCACTGTCCCACATGGCAGCCGGTTAGTACATGTGACTGCGGAGTTCTTCAAAGGGGGTTAGCATGATTGAAGAGTGTAATTTTATTTAGCTTTAATCAATTTACATTTAAAACTCACATGGAGCTATATGGAACAGTGAAGATGTAGGCAGATACATGAAAAAATAACTAAGACTGTAGTAAATTTAAAAACAAAAATACAATAAGGGACAAAAGATTACGTTCAAAGAAACTTCTCTGTTTTAAAAAAAAGTTTGTTTTATCAAACTTGTGGCTGGCTCAGTCGGTAGATCGTGTGACACTTGATCTCAGGGTTGTAAGTTTCAGCCCCACGTTGCATGTAGAGATTACTTAAAAATAAAAATAAAAAATAAAAAAGCATATCAAACATATATAAATAAAGTGGATTTTTGAAAAACTACATAATATACATTGAGGTTAATTGACTGCTCAAATGTTTGTGTATTTTTTTAGTAGTGTAGAATGACCTTAGGTAAAGAATTTTTTCAAAACATCTAAAGCTGTTTATAGCACAGATTTTTAGCTAAGAATTACAAAATACTGAGGAACAGAGTAGACATAATCATGTTTTGTGTAATCGGTTTATGGGATTCCAAATGACTGTTATGATCCCATATAATATAATGAGTACACGGATAGAAAATAATCATAGAAGCCAGAATGAAAATTAAAGTACAATATAGACTCTGGCTTGAGAAAATGACAGGGGGTAATGATTGTGCAAGTGTATTAATTTATTGAAAATCTCACTATAAAATACGTTGGTAAAAATAGAGTGACAAAATCTATGTTTAGAAACATTTAAGAAAGAGAAGATGAGCAGTCACAGCATGGATTCTAAATCAATCCAAATTATTTTGGCAGGTCATAGTGAAAACAAAACTATGCTTGCAATAGTATGCTAGGTACACTTCTGATCACCATTATTATTTTCTTGAAAGAGCATCACTGAAATTATAGACATAGGGTGGAGGGCAACGCAATGAACTTAAAATTTGAAAGGATAGAGCATTTTTCATGAAGAATGATTATCCAGCTTAGCAAATGTGGCCTTAAAAAATAAGATGAGGAAGTGAACTCCAAGAGGAGTTATAAGGGACAGCAAGGAGAGGCTGGACTGATAAGAACCTGAAATTGAAAAGGAGGAAATGTAAATTCAGAAACACTTCCTAATTGAGAGTCAGTCAGACAAAAAGAAAAGCTCGCTAAGGAAGATGGTTGAAGTATCATTACTAAGGATATTTTTATAAAATTGATTAAATTATAAACTTAACCCTTGGTAAAACTTTATAAAAATTTACAAAACTTTATAAACTTTATAGTCTAGCACTATAATAATGGTTAACAGTAAGCCAAGAACCTTGGATGTAGCCTATATATTAAAAAAAAAATTTCTTTAGTTCTGTCCTAAGCTTCAGTAGGGCAGATGCAAAAGAAGCATAATACAGTAGAAGGGGCATTGACACTGGAGATGGAAAGACTTGTATTTGAATTTTCATTCTGCCACTGCGAACTCCACTTGAGTCACACTGCTTAACCTCTCTGAATCTGAGTTTCCAAAGCTGAAGCAAGTTTAATGAGACCTACTTAAGAGAGTTGTTTTGATGTTTAATGGAGTAATACGTGGAAACTGCCTAGCATTACACCTAGGTATTCTTTTCTTCCTTATAAACATGGGCTTCAATTCAGTCAGCTGTAGTATACATGTACACACCAGTCAGAACAATTCCCTCTAATATTTATTGAGGACTACCCCGTGAGAGGCATTCTCCTAGGTACCAGCTGTATAAATAGAGGAAGGAGGTTGCATCCTTTACCCTCAAAGAATCACAGCCTAATCAGGAAAATAGACTCATAAATAACAGTTACATAAGTCAAATCATAAGAAGGGTTCTAAACAGTCATAAACAAGGGCTATCGGAGAAGAAAGGAAAGATTGGAAGAGGATGAGCAGGATGATAATCCATATAAATTAGGACAAACTATTTTATCTTGGTGTTCGTGTGTCTTTGTCACTTCATTAGTTTTAAGAGTTCATTCATTTATTTCTTCGATGATTTTTCATTTAGCACCTACAGTATTCCAGGCTCTGGAACACAAGAATGTAGGAGGTATAGTGGTGCATGCCCTACTGAAAATATAATCTGGTCCAAAATGAATTGGAGAACTGTGCCCCCTTTCATTACAGGTGGTCCGTATAGGGTATATGGAATCAGGGGTAAATTTCACTGCAAGGCTCCATGTTTCACAGTCTTTAGATTACAAGAAGCCCCAAGAGTGGAATGCCTGGGTGGCTCAGTCAGTTAAACAATCTGACTTGATTTTGGCCCAGGTCATGATCAGACCCAAGTTGGGGGACGTGCTTAGCAGGGAGTCTGCTTAAGATTCCCCCTCTCCCTCTGCCTCCTCCCCTCCCTGCTCTAAAATAAATAAATAAATCTTTACCAAAAAAAAAAAAAAAAAAAAAAAAGAAGCCCCAAGGGCAAATAAGAAGAGTAAAAAACTTCCATAGGAAACAATGTACAGGAGTGCCCAGGTGGCTCAGTGAGTTAAACTTTCCTTCGTTTTGGCTCAGGTCATGATCTCATGACCTGAGATCAAGTGAGATCAAGCCCTGCATCAGGCTCCACACTCAGCATGGAGTCTGCTTGAGTTTCTCTTTCTCTGTCTGCTTTGCCCCTTCTCCTGCTTATGTGCGTGCTCTCTCTAAATAAATAAAAAAATAAAAAGCAGCAATATACAGACTGAAGGATGTATATGTGGAAAGGGAGAAGGTCAGTCCTCTCTGTTTGGGTTAGTGAAAGAGCAGAATGAATTCTGGGCACAAGGGAGAGTATTTGGCTTTAGAATAAGGATTAATCTCGAGTTTCTCTTCACACTAGGGGACAGAGTCCGTCTTTTTTCTCATCTGTTGCCCTCCTGGTATAGGACTAATCTTTTTAAACCTCAATGCCAAATAAATGTTTGTTTAATAAATTATAAATACATGAATACCTTTAAATTAAAAGGCATAAATTTTTATTCTACAATATACATTGTTAGTAATTTATATTTTAATAATTGTACTTTTTGTTGAGGCTGACATTTTGGTTGCCCTCCTCAGAGATCTGGTATTTATGAAGAAATTCAGAGTCATATTACTGCAAAAAGTAACTAAATATTGAAACTACATTCTATTTCTCCTTTCTTCAGACACCTTCTTAACCTCTTCCACAGCCTGACTGAAACATTTATGTTAAAAGATGGTATTTCATGGATATGAGGGAATGCTTTTTTTTTTTTTTTAATGCTTTGCCATTTGAAATTTGAATGCCCTTCTTTGTCTTCTTGCCCAGAAAGCCATAAAAAGCAGGTAATGCTAATAGCCATTAGAATTACTTAGTGCAGTTAAGGCCACATAAGCACTTAGCTGGATTTATTTGAAGATGGTTGCATTTAACAAACCACCCAAATATGAGTGAAATGAGCTATGGTTCAAAACTGTAAAATAGTCTAATACTTCGCTAGTGCTTAAAAATATATTGGTAGCAGATAAGAAGAATCCATCATACTCAACAAAATGATCAAAGGGGTTGACCTTATGTTTGAAGAGAACCAGAAATCAGATACAGAAATACTAACTTTCAGTTAGTTAATTAAAAACTCCCAATCCTGGATGTGTTAATTAAAAAATAACTGCTTAAAAATTGCAAATTGATTTACTAGATAGCTTCCATAATCTGTATTAATTTTCCCTTTGCTTCTAGAAGAGTCAACACATATTCTTAGAATTTTCTCCAGCACAGGGTTTATGGTACTTACTCTCTGTCTGTCTGTCTCTGTCTCTCTCACACGGTTTCTAATTAACTTTAGGATGAAATTAAGGGTTTTGCCTGTCTTTTTGGTCCCCTTAGAGAAAGAGAGAGAGTAAGATTTGAACTCAACTTTGATTTACTTAGCTTCAGACTGTGTGATGAGAAGGCGATACAAATTTTAAACTCTTTGTAATTTGGTATAATTTGTTCAATATTTTTGAGAAGACAATCACAGATAACACTATGGGAGAAAATAAGGAGAAGGTGTATTGGAAATTATTCTAAGTTTATAATAATGTCTTTCTCTTCTAACTATGATTATTTGTCAGGTCTTCAGAAATATCTTAAACAATTAGACTTCAGGGATAATTTAATATCCCAGATTCAAAATGTGTTTAAATAGTGAATTGTTTACAATGAGTTTGAGGCACAATAAAAATTTTGTGTTTTAGAGACCCAGGTCATGCTTTTGCTGATAGACTGCTTCTCACGGGTGAGTCACTGAACTCTCTGATTCTTTTGTTGTCCATCTGTCACAGAGTGAATGACCTGCCTTATTCCTTGGCAAAAGGAATAAATAAACATTTCCTAGGTTTTTCAAATGCCAATTTGATCCAAATGTTGAATGCAACTGAAAACAAATGCTATAAGACAAAGAAGAAGGCTTTGTCATTATGACAGCTGGAAAATACAAAATATCAGAATACTGTTTGTCCTACACACAATGTTAAATATTGTAGCTGATTTTCATTCATTGAATAGATGCTTTTTCTGGCATTGTGTAAACAAAACCAATTTAAAATTTTTTTTTAAAAATAGGATTTCTTGTGCATTGAAATTGCCAACAGATCATCAGTAGAGTTGACTTTTGATCTCTTTTACCTGTAGTGGTGATACATTTGCAGTGAACCAATAAACTATCTATACAGTCTCAACTGATCCCTATTGTGATTGAAATCTTTCTGAGACAGCTGGCCAGGATTATTGGAGGCATAATATGTTACTGAAGAACAGATGTCTTCTTCGTTTGAAGTTAACTGGTCTGCTTAAAACCCAACCTTTGACCTTTTCCTTATGAGTACTCAGAACTAGTCACATTAAATGGCCCCACTTTCCTCCTCTCACAAACACCAGAGAATATTCCTAAAGGAAATATAGGATATAACAGGTGTCATGATCTCTACTTAGGCACTATTGATTGTCTCAAGTTCACTTTTCCTAAGTTGCAAGAACATAAAATCTAGCGAAATATTTTAATACTGGGGTATCATTTATCTTGCATTGTACTTTGACTAGATAGGATTATTGTCTTTTAAACTTTCTATAACTTGGTGATAAATTGCCCTAATTTGATTCATCTCCCATAATTTTAGATGTGGTTCTGTTAGACAAATAAAATTAAAATGCCAGAAGCCCTTAATATAACCATGGGTATTAAGATGTTTTCCTCCATTGCATTGAAATGCAAGAGGACTTCCCCCTTTGTCCTAATTCTGAGCTAGGGTAAGAGGTGATAAGGAAACCTATTGATTTGGCCCAGTTACACAAGTATTATTTCCTGGTTTTAGATTTCTTATTAGGATGTTCCCTTGAAGAGTGGGGTTGTGAAAGGACAAATTAAGTAATTTACCATATGCTGCAGACTGACTATTTGTCTTCCCAAATTCATATTTTGTGATGGTATGTGGAGATGGGGCCTTTGGGAGGGTGGAGCCCTCATGAATGAGGTTAGTGCTCCTATAAAAGAGACCCTAAAGAGCTCCTTTACCTTTTCTGCCATGTGAGGGTACAGCAAAAAGACAACTACCAGCCAGGAAGCAAGCATTCAGCAGACACTAAGCCTGCTGGTGTCTTGGTCTTGGTCTTCCCAGCCTCTAGAACTGTGAGAAATAATGTCTGTTGTTGAAGCTGCCCAGTCTAGGGTGTTTTCCTTACAGCAGCCTCAACAGGCTGAGATACTACATATCTCTGGCAGCTGACATGGTTCAGAGTTATTCATGCTCCTGTCCTGAGACAATCATCCAGGTGTCATAGTGTTCCTACTTTTATATTATTTAGTTTATACAGATCAGACTGACAAAGGGATGTTATGACAGAGAGTACTTTGAAAAAAAATCTTCACTTTGATGGCCCTTCTCAAGGCAATCAGTGAAGGTCAGATGAGGATAAAAAGCTAAGACTTTTGACAATACTGATCTTTCACACAAGACTCTTCTGCTTTGATCTGCAACAAGAGGAAAATCTAGTTCATCTACTATGTGATGCCCTTGGTAAAGAAATGATCCTTAAATGTATTCTAGGATGGATTCATTCCCTACTCTATTGCTGAGTATTCTTGCATTAAAAAAGTATGCAACTTTATTAGTTATAGCATCTATTCAACTTTAATGTGAAAAAAATCCACTATAATCAATATTGGATATAACTTTGGCTGACATTTATCCAAATTATGTTTCATTTTGCTTAAACATTAATATGAAAGTTGTATGTTTTTCTATTTACATTTGAATACAAATAAGTACTTCTTTTTGTAAATGTGTATTGTCTAGGCTTTTAATGTCTTTAACTTTCTTAGGATCCTATGGTCCATTTCAAAGTAATATTAATCCCAGGCATTTCCATTCACCTGAAATAACCATGGAGGTTTATGCTCCTTGATGTTTTTATCCCACTACTTAGTAAGACCTACTAAAATTGTTCTAATTGTCTCAGATTCCAAAGTTTAAGAGAATAATTTCTCAAATTTACAATTAGCTAGCGTAAAAAAAAAAAACAAAAAATTCTTTATCATGTATATTTTCATCAAAGACTAAGCTTATAAATGTAATAACCAATAAATATTATTTAATAAAAAGATAAAGAAATACAAAGAATATAGAACGTAAGTACTTCTTAAGCCATCATTCTTCATTTAATTATGTTACATGACCTTGTATGACTTTGAGAGTTTACATTCTTTTATTCTTTTGAAGAAAGATACTGTAGGGATGCTTGGGTCACTCAGTCAGTTATCATCTGCCTTTGGCTCAGGTCATGATCCCAGGGTTCTGGGATTGAGTCCCGCATCAGGCGCCCTGCTCAGTGAAGAGCCTGCTTCTCCCTCTGCCTGCTGCTCCCCCTGCTTGTGCACGCTCTCTCTCTCATTCTCTCTCTCTCTTAAGCGAATAAATAAAATCTTTAAAAAAAAGAAAGATACTGTAAAACTTTTTAAAAAATAAGAAAAATAAAGACATAAAAGTAGTTAAACTCACCATTTCTATGAGAGACACTGAATGGAATCAATGACCAAAAGTAAACCAAAAACAAAAACAAAAACAAAAAGAAGAAGCAGCAGCATTCAAGCTTTAGCTTTGCTAATTCCTAAATATGTAAACTTGAAGAAGTCTTTTAAATTCTATAAATTTGGAATAGCACTTTCTCTCCAATAGGTTTATCATAAAAATCAAATAAAATCATATATGTAAGCTGCATAATGGAATCTCTATTCTCAGGACCATCATCAGTTTCTGCCAACTTTCGTGTAGGTGCTCTTTCTTTCATTTAAGTGCTCTCTTCATAGGCATAACCTCTCCCTTTATAAGTGGTCGATATTGGAAACTGGAATTAGATTACTGAAATACACAATTAGAAATGTGGACATGTTGAATGAATGTAGAAAAACCTCATAGGTATCAAAAATGATAAAGAGTGTGGAATCTTTTTCTGAAAATGTGGCCCCATTCACAGATCTTCGGTGATGGAGACCCTACTAAACACTGTAAGCCATATAGAGCTACAAATGTGTGTGAGTGTGTGTGTGCGTGCGTGCGTGTGTGTGTGTGTGTAAGTAAAAGGAGGAAAAAAGGAAGGTGATTGGAGAATAGGGAATGATCTTTCTAACCCTGTCTACCTCACCTTTATTCTCCCAGGGGAAATTAGGCCAAATAGAGAAAAACAAGCTTAGATAAAAGCCAAAAGGCCAGTGTACTACTAATTAGGTAAATAAATAGTACGCTATAAAACCTTTTTAATTTGTTACCAGGACCATTTAGAATAGCATGAAATTTGAAATAAGTGCTATTCCCTAGCCTACTAGGTAAGATTTCCCCATTAAAATTAGTCATTTAATCCAAAGTACAAAAATATATATAATTTGAGGTGGAAATTGGGTCCCAAGGGTACTTTAGGTTGCTAAATTGGTTAGATAACTTGAAGTGAATGTCACTAAATAGCCACAAGTAAGCCATAAGTGAAAGAATGATCCGTGAACTACTCTGATTACTTGTCAACAGCAGAAGAGGGAGCAGCTTAGACTATAAAGGATGTAACCTTTGCAGATGATTTCCTCATATTGACAAGTAATCTGGACAATTTATTGCTTTTCTTTGAAGGTTCATACATGCACAGCTATTGTGCAGGTCTAATGAGAGACAGACATCTGATACTCAAACCCCTTTGCCTCAGAATTGCCCTTCTATTCTAATTAACTCGGTTTTATGGTATTTTTATTTGTTTTCTAGTCTCCTTTTCGGCCTTAATTAAAAGAGACAGTATGATAAAATGGCTATTTCCTTTCTGCAACACATTCAATGATGTTTGTGAGTTTAACTCAGGCTTCTGGATGAGAGCGTGGCACATGGGTCGGAACATGCGTTACATTCCAGATATCAAAGTTAGCTTTAGTTCGACTTTGTGAGATTCTAAGAGCAGCTGCGCTTTACTGCACTTGCTTAGATCCCAACAGTGATTTAGTTCTGAGGATTATATATTTGTCTCTTATGTGTCAAAAGTCCTATCCCTTGTGACTTTACAACTCTGGTTTTGTGTTTAATGTAAAAGCATGATAGCTTCGCATTGACGATTGTCAGCAGTTGCTATTTATCATCTGTCAACATTTTTCTCATGGGAAGGCAGAAAATCAAATGGATTATGGCTGTTTTTTTAGTTGCTTCAAGGAATCTTACATGACACAAGGCAAAAAAAAAAAAAAAAAAAAGGTAAAATGACTCCTTGACAAGTAACTTAGCATTCAGATAAATCTGTGATTTTATGCACGTAACAGAACTGTCATTCACCCTAACGAAATAGCATATTTTAAAGTGCTATGTGTCAATTTGCTTGTTTGACCTCTAGGTTGCTTTTCCACCTGGCCTGGTAGTTACATAGTTTTACAGTTACTTGTTTCTGGTGAAACAAAAAACTAAGCTGGTTTGATGGCACCTCTGAAGAGTGTGAAAGGAGTACAGTTGTTGGGTTATTCTTCTTTCAGGTTTTCCCTCTGATCGTTGACGTTATCATTAGATTCTGGTGACTTGTCCAAATTGGGAAAGTCAATCTCATTGAAAAGAGATGAGTGGAATTTTAGTAATTAGTGTTTATTGACCTGAGATAACTTGCATTCGAAGATATAAATGATGATGTTGGAAGTCAATGGTTACATGTGGAGGAAGTCAGTGGAATCAACGGCATAGAAAGTTTAGAATAATAAATAGGCAACCCTAGAAGCATGTAGAAATGCAAATCATGTTTTAGGAGTCATCATCTTGACCAATAGATAGGGAATTTATAGGACTACCAGAGTCCCATGAGACATCCGTTGTTACCTCTAGATTTTCACCTTTTTTTTTTTTTTTAAGATTTTATTTATTTATTTGCCAGAGAGAGAGTGCACGCATGGGCGAGAGAGAGCAGGAGTACAAGCAGGGGGAGTTGCAGGCAGAGGGAGAAGCAGGCTGAGAAAGGACCCCCCCACCACCACCACCATTTGTGATGCGGACTGGATATTAGGACCCTGAGATCTTGACCTGAGCCAAAGTCAGCCACTTAACCAGCTGAGCCACCTAGGCGTTCCTAGATTTTCACTTTAGACATAAATACAGAGGTATGTTCTAGCCCACAGTTTTTCAGCCTCAGCAATAATGATACTTGGGCTAAATGACTCTATGAGGGGCTGTCCTATGCATTATAAAATGTTCAGTGATAGCCTGACCTCTTCCCACCTAGACCAGTAGTACCCCTGGAGTTGGGGGCAATCAAACATACCTCTTGTAATTGCCAAATATTCACTGAAGGCAATTTTTTTCCAGGTTGAGAACCACTCATTCATTCCTTCTAACAGGGCTTTGAATGAAATTTTTCTTGTCCTACAATCACAGCTAGCACACTGAACAGAAAAATGACTTCAACTATTTTGAATTCTAAATTTAAGGAATTACGGTGGATTGGGCACACTACTGCTCTGAGGGCTTACTGGAGGTCCGATTAAAACTACTAACTCTGACCCCTAACAGCAACTGCTCAACTAACAAATATAAATGGAAAACAGAAAGAATTTGTTTTTTTCTTTTTTTATGAGGTTAGTGTTTATGGCAAAATGTTAGATTCTCTTCTCTTCTGGGAGAAGGGAAGATTGCTTCATCCTTCTTCCAGATAAAGGGAAGTTTTTCAAGAGAATAATTCCTAAATATTGGGAGTGGCTACAGTCATGGAGACTAATGTTTCATTCTTCAGCTCTGTGTCCCAGTGGAGTAGAATATGTTGCTGTGTTCTGAGAGAGCATTCTGGAAACTTGAACATTTTGCCACATTGTCCTTTCAGTTCCCTCCTTTGTCATGGAGGAGAAAAAAACAAAACAATGAAAAACCATACCTCTTATGTATTTTCTGAAATTTGGGAGCACCTTTGAATATCAAAACTGCACAGTTTTGTTCAAAAGATATCTATAAGCTGGAAGGTACTTAGATGCTTAAAGATACCACAATATTGTTTGCCTTGAAAAAGATGGAGGTAATCCCTACCTTGCCCTGTTGCTCCATGGTTTTTCATGACATCACAGAAGGGAATACAGAGGTGTATGGAGCAGGTAGAGGATATGGGGTAGTCTGGTTGGCTTCTTGCCAAGTGATTGAACACTCATCTCAATAAGGGATTTAGAAGACTGTAACTTAATGACAGAGGGAGCCAGGGTAAGACTGTAACACCAGCAGCCTTAGATGAATGACCCTTCTGGATCCATCTGAGGGACACCACTCCATCACTACATGGAGCCAGGCAGGAAAAGGAGACCTCTTCTCCTGTCTCTCCTTCCCTTCCCCAACATTAAAGGAGAAAGCTCCTAAAAAAACTTAGCTTCTACAGCAACCCATTCATAATTCTATTGGAGACGCTGTTTCAGCCACTGTCTATCATTTTGCTCTCTATTAAGAAAAAATTATATTGGTAAATCTGGGTCTTCTGTACTATCTCTCTACTTAGAGGTTATTGTTTGATATGTATCTGCTACTTTTATGACCACATGACATTTATCCATCAGTTTTATCTTACAGTCTTCTGAATTCAGGCATCATTGGATATGGGAAAACTTTTGGGAAACTGGGAAATTGGGATATTGGGAAAACTTTTCTTGAATCAGCTATTGATGAATTCTTTCAGCACAGTCTCTCGTCCACATTTTTTTTTCCACTTTGTTTCTTTTTTTAATGTTAATTTTTCTAAGAAGAAAAAAACTTTCCAAGTTGTATCTCCACATAACAGAGGACACATATGCCATCTGGATATTGTCCCTTCTCTCTCCCTCTCTCCTTACTCTGCTATTTCCCAAATTCTGTTTTCCTCTCCTTGTACTGATTTTGCATTACAAAAACCCAGCAAACCATCTGGCAACAGCAGAATCCTCTTTGGAAAGAGGGCAACAAACTAAGAGTGCAAAGGCCAGAGCTCTCTTTAGCATATAAAGAAAGAAGAGATTTTTGGAACTCTAATACATTAATAATTTTTGTTTGATGACTTTCCTTCTTTTAAGGATGTGGGGTCCTTGAAAAGAGATGACCAATATTTAAATATGCTGTCCAAACACACTCTGTATTTCTAGCCCATTACTCATCTGTCATCTTTTTCTATTGGGAACTTGAATACCGCCTCTTACGTCTTTCTGCCGTCATTCTGGCTCAGGTCATCACTGCCAATTTTTATAAGCTTCCAGGTAGGGAATTAGGGCCTCAAATGTTCACCTCTGATAATAATTGGTAACATTTCTTGAGTACTTACTATGTGTAGACTGTTCAAATTTTGTGTGTATTTGGGTGAGTTTTTAAGTGTGACAGATTTCTAGACAAGTGGATGAAGCACGTACAGCTGGATGAGTTTTTACAAAATGAACATTCCCATGTTAAACAGTACAATGATCATGCTCCTTCCCTACCCCTAATACATGGCTACTATCCCAAACCCCAAATGTAACCTGTATTCTGACTTCAGATACCATATATTAATTCTGGCTTTCTTGGAACTGTATATAAATGGAATCATATTGTATGCACTCTTTCGTGTCTGGCTTCTTTAACTCAACCTTGTAATCGGAAGATTCACCCATGTTGTTGAATGTTTGTACATTCTCATTGCTGTTTAGCTTATTTATCCATTATACTTTTGCTGTTTTGATTATTAATGTATGAACATTTTGTATATGCCTTTTGGTGATACATTTCTATTATATCTATATCCGGGAGAGAAATTATTGAGTCGTAGGATATTCTACCAAACAGTTCAAAGTGCTTGCACCCATTTGCACTCCCAATTGCATCATATGAGAGTTCAGTCGCTCCGGATCACTGTCAACACCTCATATTATCTGTCTTTTTAGTTTTTGCTATCTGATTGGTGTTTATATATATCATTGCAATTTTAACTTGCATAGTTTCTATGATTACTGTTGATGAGACTGCAAAATTTGTGTGTACAAGTATGAACTTTTAAGTACGTTATTAAGTACCCTTTCACATTTTTCTTGTCATTTTTTTGTAAAGTTCAAGACTTTTGCCCAATAATCTATTGAGCTGTCTACGTTTCTCATATTGATTTAAAGAATTGGAGGAAGGAATGGATATAACATGAATACTTTGTTGAATATGTAAGTATCTTATACTTTGTGGATATTTTTCATTTCTTTCTGGTATCTTTTGGTGAAAGAACAAGGTCTTAATTTAAATATGGTTAAATTTAATACCTTTTGGTTGTTGTTGTTCCTCATGTGTAGTGTTCTTATGCCTTTGCTTACCTTTCAAGGTCAAGAAGAAATTCATCATTTCTTCCAAAAAGTTTTCTTGTTTTCTCTTTAACTTTTAGCTTCACAATCAATATGGGACTGTTTGTTTGTTTGTTTGTTTTGTTTTGTTTTGTTTTTGTATTTTTTGTTGTTGTTGCTTGTTTGTTTTTGGTACAGTAGGAAGTGTGGCTGGAGTAATTTCTTTTCCATGTGCAGGTCTAATCTGTCCAATATTATTTATTGAAAAGATATTTCTGTCTCAACTACATTACACTGTAACATTTGTAAAAAATCTAGTGACAGATTTAGGCATGAAGGCTTTGGATTCTCTTCTGTTCCATCAACCCTTTGTCTATTTTTACCACACTTATGTTAATTACTGCTGTTTTAGAATACTTCTCGGTATCTGGTATTTATATTTTATCTTCTTCAAACATCTCCAATTTTGTTCTTCTTTAAGCTTGTCTTTGCTCTTTTGGGCCCCTATATAAATTTTAAAATCAGTGTTGACATCTCCTCTCTTTCACCACTAACACATATATATACACATTTAAAAAAAGAAAATCTGCCAGGATTTTTATTAGAATTGTAATGAATATCTTGATCAATTTGAGAAAATTTACTTTTTTGTTTTAAATGTTCTTTTTTCTAATCCATGAACATGAGCTATCCATTTCTTCACACTTTTAAAATTTCTTCCTTTAATACTATCAGTGTTCAAGTGAAGTGTGATCAAATTTCCCAATATTATTTGGATTCTTCTATTTCTCCTTTTATACTGGAAAATTATTAAGGAATCCTATATGTGTGTTATTATATGTATGTAACTGTTTCCTGTTTAGGCTTCCTGGTGGATGAACAGTTTTGTCATTATGAAATATCCCTCCTTAACTCTTAGAATGCTTTTGCTTTATAATCTAAACTTATAGATACTTATATAGTGGCATTAGATTACATTTGCGGTTGTGTGGTGCATCATTTTCTATTCTTTTACTTTTAGGCTTTCTGAGTTATGCCTTTGTGAGGAGGACATAATTTTATTTTTGTTTTTAATTCTGCCTGATTCTTTTTCTCGCAACTGTAGCTTGTTTATATGCCAAAGTAGATACTCATATAGTTAAACTTGTATCTACCTATGGTGTTTTTTTTTTCTATTTTTCTCACTTGTGCTATATTCATTTTTCATCTCTTTACTTACTTTGAAAAATAAGCCAGATATTTTATTCTTCAAAAAATTTTATCCCTATGTGGTAAACCTGGAAGTTACAACATTTCTTTATTTTATTAGAATCCAATATAAATACACTTGTAGTGGTTCTCAGATGATGCCACAACCTTCATACAATTTCAATCCATTTATCTGTTCCATTGTTTTATATTATTATTGTCATGCATTTTAATTCTAAATATAGTTAAACCCAACAGAACATTATTATTGTTTTGTGGTCTTTTATATATATACACAGCATAGTTACCATTCCCATTGTTTTTTTTTTTTTTTTTAAGATTTTCTTTACTTATTTGTCAGAGAGAGAGAGGGCACTCAAGCAGGGGAGCAGCAGCAGAGAGAGGAAGCAGGCTCCCTGCTAAGCAGGGAGCCCCAGGTGGGGCTCCATCCTAGGACCTGAGATCATGACCTGAGCAGAAGGCCAACCAAGCCTCCCTTCATTCCCTGTGTTCTTGGTTAACCTCTTACCTTTCTCTGTTTCCGTCTATGTCATGTTTTCCTCCTTGAAGAATAACTGTGGGGCTGCCAAGAAAAATTATCTCTGTGTTTTTCTTTTACTGTCCAAAGCTATTTATTTTCTCTTAACTTTGGAAGGATATTTTTATCAGGTAAAAAATTTTACCCTGCCGCTTATTTCGATGCTATGCAGGTATCCTATAGTTTCCTCACTTCGATCATTTTGTTGGAAAGTTAACTGTCACTTCTGTCATTTCTCTCTTGAAGGAAATGAGTTTTTTTCTTGCTATTTGAAATTTTTTTTTTTTTTTTTGTTTTTTTTTTTTAAATTTTTTTTTTTTTTTTTTTTTGATTTTTTTTTTTTTTTTTTTGTCTTTGGTTTTTAAAAGTTCTACTGTTGTGTTCCTAGGTGTGGTTTTATCTGTATGTATCCTGCTTATAGGCATTCTGTGTCTTGATGTTTTTCTGTTTAATTTTGAATAAAACTTAGTTATTATCTTTTCAAATAGTTATTCTACCTCATTTTGTCAACTCTTTCGAGTATCTTAATTATACATTAGAACTTTTCATCAGTTCTCATATCTCTCAAAAACTCTTTTCTATATATTCAATCCTTTTTCTCTCCATGCATCAGTCTTGATATTTCTTACTCATGTATCTTTAACTTCAATGATCATTTCTTCCATTTCTCATATGCTATTGAACCTATCTTCTGAGTTCACATTTTATGATATTGTATTTTTCAGTTCTATGATTTGTATGCTGAAATACTTCATCTTGCTATCCATCTTCTTGAACATGTTAATTATAGTTTTTCTAAATTCTATATCATTATCTCAAATTCCATGTCACCTATGGGTTTCTTTCTATTGTCTGCCCCCCCGCCCTTTGGTCTATGTATGAAAGCTTGATAATTTTTAAGTGAATAACAGACATTTTTTATAAAAAGTTTATCTATCTATCTATCTATCATCTATCTGTTATCTATCCATCCATCCATCCATCCATCCATCCTCCTATCATTCTTCCCCAGGGACTATATAACCTATTCTCTGTGTAGTTAGAGTAAGGGTAGATGAGTTCAATTCAAAGTCTAAACTGACAGGCAATTGGGATGAAATCTTCTTAAGAGTCAGTCTACCTCTGCTTCGTCTCCTTTCCTAAGATGTAGCCCTCCAGGATTTCTTACTGAGAGCCTAAGGGTCTTACCAGAGCCCTTTCTCTTTTGTAGGAAAAATAATTTTTATTTTTCTAGTATATGGCAGTTAGAAGCTCTGCTCAGCTTCTCAGCTGATTTATCCTTGATTTCTATATTTTTCCTGGCAAATGCATCATGAAGAAAGTTGGTTCAAATTGTTATTCTTACTCTTCTGCTCCTTCTTTCTCTTTGGGATCTGGACACCTCAGATTTTCTGATGCCTTTAAGCCAGGGGTTATTAACCATTATTGGGGCATGGAAATCTTTTTTCTTTTCTTATTTATTTATTTATTTGAAAGAGATTGAGAGAGAGAGAGAAAGAGAGAGAATGAACAGAGGGAGGGGCAGAGGGTGAGAGAGAAGCAGACTCCCTGCTGAGTTGGGAGCTCTGTGTGGGATTCAGTTCCAGGACCCTGGGATCATGACTTGAGCCAAAGGCAGGTGCTTAACCAACCAAGCCACCCACATGCCCAGAAATCTTTTTTTTTTTTAATTTGATAAAGTCTGTGGATTACATCAAAGAATTATTTTATACTTATACACAATAATAAAATAACATGGCTATAATAGGCACTAATCATATTGAAACACTATGTAAAAATATATATATATTTAAATTTAGTGTTTTAATATATATGATTATTTTGCATTAAACAGTAGTATCTAGCAGCAGGCTTAGCAACCATATTTTAAAAGTATGGTGTATTATGCAGGACTCTCCAGAGAAAAAGGAACCAATAGCACCTGTATAAATAGAGATTTATTTTAAGGAGTTGATGCATGTGATTATGGAAGTTGGGAAATCCAAAATCCACAGGGTAAGCCAGCAGACTGGAGACCAATATTTCAGTTCAAGCCCAAAGAGCAGTCTGCTGGTAGAATTCCTTCTTGCTTAGGAGAGGTCAGTCCTTGTTCTGTTAAGGCCTTCAACTGATTGCATGGGGGCCACCTGCATCATGGAGAGCAATCTGCTTTACTCAAAGTCCACTGATTTAAATCTTAATCTCACCCAAAAACAGTCTCACAGAAACATCAAGAATAACATTTGATTAAATATCTCAGCACTGTGGCTCAGCCAAGTTGACATATAAAATTAAACATTACATAAAATAAGAATAAACTATCTTATTTCTTTCTTTATGATCCGTTTAATTTATTTTTGTGGGGGTTTTTTTGGTGCTTTAAAAAAAAAAAAAGATTTACTTATTTAATTGAGAGAGAGAGGGTGGGTAAATGGCTAGGGGGAGAGAATCTTTCAAGCAGACTCCTCACTGAGCATGGAGCCCAGTGCAGGGCTCGATCTCACAATCCATGAGATCATGACCTGAGCTGAAACCAAGAGTTAGATGCTCAACCAACTGAGCTACCCAGGCACCCTGATCCGTTTTATTAACAAGAATAGGACTGGATCAATTATTGGAAAATTGATATGCTGTCAGATATCCTGGCCCATGACTCCCAAACAAGTCAATCTGCTGTTAGTGGTCAAACAATGATTTGAGGATTTCATCCTACAGATTGGGGAACTCCAAGTCCCTCTTCTTGGATCCCTTAGAAATGTTTACGTGTTCAACACATCTGTCTTGGGGTCACTTATCATCTCTATCAGCCAGTATTTTTCTGAAATTCACATATTTCAGAGCACTTCAGATTATCCTTATTTTGTTATTGTCTTTTCCCAGTTCTTCAGTGTTTATAAAAATTTAATCTAAGTGTGAGTTTAGAACCCACCTTTAAGTTTTTAATTCTGAAGCATAGGATACTGTGCTATATACTGAATACAGTATACTGTATTTAACAAAATTGGTCTGAGTGCTTAGAGTCAACAGAAGTACAGTAAAGACAGGAATTAGACTCTCACTAGAAGTTAGTTATTCTTAGGCTCAGTGGCCCAAACCAACCCCTAGATATGGGCCTAACAGGTTTTCAGAAGTAGCAGCCCAACCTACCTCTCTTTGATGAGTATGTCCAAATACCTCTACAGTTCTGAATTCAGGCTCCCAAATAACTATTCATACCCCAGATGAAGTCTCCTTACCCCCGACCCCAAACCGTTTATTTGTGACCCAGCACAGTGTCTTTGCAGAACTGAAGCACAGATTTTGACTAGACAGAGATGTATATCTTTCTTCCAAGTATTTCTTCATGAAATTTCAGAATGGAAACAAGAGATACTAGTGGAGCAATCCTTCCTAGAGGAGACAATTTGAAAATATCTACGTGTGTCACACCCCCTGATTTAAGTAGACAGTTGGTTATATCCTCTGAATGTGTATTCTTCCTCTTAAGGATGGTACAGGTCTGGCCAAGCATTTTCACTAAACAGAATAATTAATACTTAAATTTATGGTATCTGTGTTCTGATTGTAGTGCCACCACACTTTTCTCCAAGAACCGTGGGTGGATATTTGCCTTACATTTGTGAAACTTAAAAGGCCCACTTACTGATTTCTTTAAAAATTTTTTTTTTCTTCTCTAATGTTAAATTGATGTCTTCACCATCTGAAACCAAATACTGCTAGCAAATTTTAAATGGCCATTCTCCACAAAAACAAAAATGAAACCAAACAAACAAGGAAATGTAAGTATGAAATCAATGAATCAATATAATTCTTCTCTTTTCCCCATTGTACTTATTAATGGTGGGATAAAACAGCTTTCCTTCTTTCTGATCTGAAGCTTGGTGGCTGCCTTTTCTCTGTAGCAGTCTTCTGTCAATAAGCCACTTCTTTCTGTCCTGCAGGGTCAGGGCCCTCTGCTCCTCAGAGTAGGGAAGGGAGATACTTCTTCATCATTTTACAAGAAGAAAGGGTTCAAAATGAAAACAAAACCAAACCAAAAATTGTGGAAAACATGGACGACATGATGCTTCCTGTGTAATTCCATTGTATGGCTCCCTTTTATCCCTACATGACTGGGAGACGAAGTCCAGTGCTTTTTCAGTAAAGGTGTGATGCCCCCATGATAGCACTTAATACACGGATTCATGTCTATTCATTGTAGTCATTACTGAACTATACCACATACTTGGTACATACTAAATATTTTGTGAATAAATGAATGTTCAGGGCATATGAAATACCATGTGGATTATTTAGCACTAGTTTGAAAATTCTTTTCCACTATCTGGGCTAGAATAAAATATCTATATAGTCAAAGAACAAAAAAGGCAATACAGTACAAAATAACCAAATACATAGCATAGATAAAATTCCTATTTGGAGTTGTAAGCCCTATTAATCTATGTGTATAGATTACACATATATATATGTATATACACGTATTGTGTTCCAAATGTATTTCAGATGGCTTAGAAGAGCACACAAAAAATAAGATGATAACACATTATTTTAAAATGTGAGAAAAAGGGGCACCTGGGTGACTCAGTTGTTAAGTGTCTGCCTTCGGCTTAGTCCATGATCCCCAGGGTCCTGGGATCGAGCCCTACATTGGGTTCCCTGCTCAGCGGGGAGCCTCTTTTTTCTCTTCCACTCCTCCTGCTTGTGTTCCTGCTCTTCTCTCTCTCTGTGAAATAAATAAATAAATAAATAAATAAAATCTTTAAAAAAAAATCAAATCTGAGAAAAAGGAGAAATATAAATGAATAGTGCCAGGAGGTCCTAGTAGCTATTAGATGTTTCATGGGGTGGGGGGAGACAAGAATTGATTTGAACCTTGAAGAAGAGATTTAAATGTTTAGAGTGAAAAGCAGAAAGAAGAAGGTAGGAAAATCTGGGGGTGCTCTGTTCGAACAAGACAATAGACTTAATGTATTTAACATACGGTCAGGAGAAGTTAAAGCTCTTTGCCGGTCTCTTTAGGGAAAAAATAAATAAAATTATGAAAACAAAGTTATGTCAGCCCCCTTCAGGGGCCTGCACGAGCAAGAAGCCCTGAAGTTTAAGGTTCATGAGTTTCTTGGTACACCTGTCTATGTGTGCAGTGAAGTATTGGGGCAAAGTAAGATTTAGGACGTTTTGGTAGGAACAAGGAAAAGTGGGACTAGAGAGAAGAGGTAAGACGAAAAGAACTAAGATCCCCAAATGTTAAATTTAAGCTTGATTCTATAAGCAATGACAAGCTATTGGATGCTTTCCTGCAATATCATAAAACGTGGAGACTGGTGTCTTTAAAAGATTCAGTAGGGAGAGAGTAGGTTTGTGAAAGAATGGAGGCAAGGAGACCCATTGCAAGAATATATGTGTAATTTATGAGGTGATAAACATTTTAACAGACTTTATGCATTGTGCCATGTTAAGAATCATGTTCTATGTGAAAATTATACTTTTTAACTGGTGTTAAAAATTACAAATTAGAGTATTGTGTCTGAAGAGAGAAGTTACATGCAGGGAGGATGTGATTTTTATTAAAATAGTTTTATTTGATGAGGCTTTGAGAGTAATAATGAATTGAAACATTTACAGTTCAGTCTAATCATTATTGGATAAGTTAAGCATAGTAGTTTCCATTTGAGTTTTTTTTTTATACCAAATGTTAAAATTACTAGGAATTTTTCTTTTGTTTTGATTTTGATTGACACACATGTGCAGAAAGATTGGGGACCCAAGTCTCTTATTGCACTCCTCTCTGTGCTCAGAACTCCTAGAGATTTCACTGACAGCTTCATGCAGATAGAGTCCTCAAGTCTTAGGGATCTGTGAAAGGAAATTTAGGCATGTTCTCCTGGTTCTTCAATTGGCAAATAAAGCTGCAATTCAGTTTTTTGGTATCCCAGGAAAACAGAATGTTTTCTAACAAAATGTCAAGATAGTTTCTTGAATTACACAAGGTTGAAATTAAAGTATAAATGCTCTGGGAGAAAGAGTTTTCCAATGACTCATAGAAAGTCTTAAGAGCTGTTCTTCTAAAGAAAAATGAGCATACTCTATTAGATATGCTGTATTATATCCAGACTTTTGGACAGAGCATAGAAAAAGGTAAATATTAAATGAACAAAAGGTAAAACCGGAGAGACACTTTTTAAAATATACATACCAAGGACCATCAACAAGTAATAAAATGCTTGGAGAAAAATGTTGGGGGAACAGAATATTCTTTGATACAAATATGTCACCCTTCAGATGACTTCCTAGTTGCAGCAGGATAGTAAGATATCATGTGCAATTTAGATTGGAATCTCATTTAAAAAAAAAAAATCCATGTAGCCATTAAAAAAATTGAAGGGGGGGGGCATGGGGAGGCACATGGAGGCATTTGAGTATGAAATACTTACTAGGAATTAAATATAATGTTATTTAGATATCAAATTTCAGTTTGGGCCACTAACTTACCATTATTGTTTGTTGTTGATATATTGTGTGTGTGCGTACTACTAGTAGTAGCAGTGATAGTAGTAGTAGCTGCAGCAGTGGCAGGGAGGGATGGAGAAAATGAAAGAATCTTTCTAAAGGACACCATTAGGATGGTGTACACCAAGGGATGT
This sequence comes from Enhydra lutris kenyoni, assembly GCF_002288905.1. Lineage (NCBI taxonomy): Eukaryota > Metazoa > Chordata > Mammalia > Carnivora > Mustelidae > Enhydra > Enhydra lutris. The sequence goes on from NW_019154093.1 coordinate 49,073,910, forward strand.
ACAACATAGGAGATGTTAACAGATAAAAGAGAGACGGGATGTTGGGCATGCAAAACAAACAGATGTTGGGCATGCAAAACAAACAAATGGTGTTTATCCCACCATTCCCCCATTTTATAACCTCAATTTTCTGGAGTTTGTTCTTCCCCGTTTTAAGATACCATTTCTCCTACCTCTCTGTTTCTCTGGGGGTCTCCTTCAACTTCTTCATGGAGCTGCTAGAAAAAACCACAAAAGCTTATGTTCCTCTTTTACACAGAAAAAATAATAAGCTTTCCAACCACAGCAACTTTGTCTTTCAAAAGGATTGTCAGGGTATTTCCTAAGAAATTAAAGAAATAAAAATAGAATTTTTAAAAGTTTCTATCTTGAGTCTCCACCTTTAGCAGCATAAAAAAGCAATCAGAAAGCTTTGAAATTTGAGCCTTTCTTTAAAATGATTTCCTTTACCACATGTTGTCTTGGTATAGGAGATGGGGAGCATAAAATCTTTTCTTTCTTTGTCTCATAAAAATCGAAGGTCCTGAGGCTTCTCCCCTGTCTCCCCATATCCATAGGATCACTATACTGCTTATGACCTGTGATTCATAAATACAACTTGCATTTCCAGTTTCTGGACTCTACTTGCCCACTACTATCTTTGGTGAATAGATTTGCTTTTCCATTTACCTTTTGGATTAACCCCCTATTCTTCTGTTTATTGGTATTTCACTTGTCAAGGCCTACAAGTTCTTTTTAAATAAATGCTAAGACCATAAATGCTTGCACCATGGTAAAGCCATGGGGGTTGTTGCTTGGTGGCAAAGATAAAGGTAATAAAGATCTAGGCTTGTTCTGGGCCCCTGGGACACAGAACTATTGTTCCTACTGTACAAGCCTCTGCTGAGCAGAAGTTCCGGACAACGCCTAATATCATGGCCATGGCATACCTGGGAACATCCTCTTTTCTACATTTTTTGAGCATACAATTTCTTTAAGTATATCTAGAGCAGGCTATTTCACTGCATTTGAGAAAATAATTGGTCCATTTGTTCATCTGTCAATAAAAAAGTTTATTACACCATGAAAATCAGTCTTTCATTCTACCTTACAACATTGCTCTCAGATAAGTATCATCACTACTATTACCTATTTCTTGGGTGAGGAAGCTAAAGATTGGAGAGGTGAGAAGACATAGGGTCACAAATCACACTGGTAAGAGAAGTAGGCACAACGTCTGGGTTTCCTGCCTCTCGATTTTGTTATTACATGACGTTAAATTTTATTTGAAATGTTATCTTTATGCTTGCACACATCGCCTTCGATTATCTTCTCCAGCCTCAATCTCAAGTGGGGTCACTTGACCCCATTTACTGCACTGGGCAGAAGGACGAGAGCAAGACCTTCTTTTCTGTTTTCTGACCACCATAAAACTGTCCTGCTCCTGAGAGTTTATGAGAAGCTGCTCCCTGAGCCCCTTGGGAAAATAATCAGGGTCAAAATTTTAACTAAAATTTCTTGTCACTCTCCTTTAACATAAAAGCCCTCTTTTTCCTAATAAAATGTGGATGTAGGGTAAGTTTTCAAGGTGATATAAGAGCCTTGAGCTGCATAATATGAGTATTGTAAATCGCTTACACTTCTGCTACCTTAACCTGCATTAACCCATCAAAGAGCTCTAACATCCATGTCCTTGCACCATTTTTGTCCATCTTATTCTAGATCAGTGTTACTGAAACCGTCTCAGAAGGGAAATCTGGAATTTCTGTAATTGGATTCAAAGTTAAGGATATCTCCTCTTGGTTTATCATTTGAATTTCCCATTATCTCTGTCCTTTAGTGAATCAAAACTGATGTGTGTTTTTGAGTTCCAATTAAGTTCTCTGTGCTGTGATTGGATATATAAAAGAAGCACAAGACTGTATTTGCCCTTAAGAAATTTACAACCGGGGTTGGAAGATGAAATTAACTTAACTTAAAAAAAAAATCAGGAGAATAACAATAACCCCATTGTAAGATGGTAAACTATGTAAATGCCTAGAAGTAGAAAGGATTATGGCAGTAATCAGAGCTTGGGGACTGATGGTGATGAACAAAAAGGAAGAAAAACTTACATATAAAGCTTTGTACATGGGGGATTAGAATTTAGTGGTACCTGGGAAAGGAATGTGAATACAAAGGAGTGGAGTCAAGTTCTATGTGTGAGAGTTTATAAATTTTGAAAATGATTACTGCATGTTCCCTATGATCCCAGTGGCTGGATTTTCTTCGGAGTTGTGTGGTCTTCGTAGACACTCTTCAGATAATTTTCATCAGTTAAAATGTGTTAACTGATCTATTCTTGAAAATGTGTATTCATTTGAGAAAGAGTAAAGTAAGCAAATACTCTCGATCTTTCTCTCCCAACTTCCTTAATGACCATCAATTTGATGGCAGCACTAACAAATTGTCAATATCTGTGAAACAAGCAATTTTTACCATTTGTCCAACTACTACTAGAAAGTAGACTGATGAACATAATTATTCCTCTCCATCTCAGGAAGAAAAGGAGGGAAAGTTACATTCAAAGTATCTTTAGAGAAACTAAACATGTAATCTTAGAAACAGGCATTTGAGCATTCAAAAGACAGAATATACTTCAATATATGTCCTTCAGAATTTTTGTAAGTCTTCAGAAATATGTTGGTAGCATACTTCAAAAAATGTAGACCATTTTAGTCAATGGACCAAACCTTCACTGATGAACTGAAGAGGTTTTATGCTTGTAGTAATAATACAACACTTTGTACTTCTGATAATCTTTTTATCTGAGGAGCTCAAGGCACATTAAAGGTAAAACAGAAATAGGGGGAATGGAAGTAATAATAGCATAGTTAAAGCAAGTGTAGATCTAGTCTGTATAGATCAAGGTCAAGAATTTCCAAAATGGTTACAATAATGTAACTACATACTTCCTAATCTTATACACAAATGTAGCGCCCCCTGCAAACTGCAACAGAAAACCTAGCTTAGAAATTGAAACTACAAAAATATTCTTCCAAAGAACTTATGTCTTGTTACAGCTCTTTAGGGCAGAGTGTTATATCTTTGAACCCTAGTACAATATCTTGTCTATTCAATAGTGAAGTTTTGAATATTACTATTCAAACAGCAACAAGAAAGGATCTGTACTAAGTTAACAAGATTTAGTACCATAGCCTCCATGAGGACAGTTACACAGAAATGCTGACAGAATTCAGCCACAAAGAAAAAAACACGATTTCCCAAAATGTTCTGTGAACTCCTGTGAAATTTTAATAGTCATTATGGCTAGAAGTATATGTGGTCAAACACTTAAGAAAGCCTTCCACAGTTACCCCTTGTGGAAACTCAAAAGACATTTACTCAAATTTACATACCCTTTTCCCCCACCAAACACTTAGTAACATCTCTTGGGACACCTGTGCTTTTAAAGACACAATTTAAGAAAAGTGGTGTGGTAGACATAAAATTCCTCTAGTCATTAGAAGATCAGGTTCTGATGTCAACCACTAGATGTATGACTATAGATAACACATTTAGGTTTTCTAAGTCTCAGTTTATTTGTCAATAAAGTGAGGATTTTGTAGCAGCTAGCATAATCTTTCATTCCTTTGGCAATAAAATTCTGTGATTCCATTTGAAGCATTCATTTAGAGCTTAACACCTATAAATACACCATATGGACTTTATGCTAAATTCACAAGAATTTATAAGAAAGTTGAATTCATAAGAAAAAAAATCAGGATAATGATTCATCCATTCCTACACTTTCTTGTTTAGGTGAAATTCCTTATTTTTGTAGAGGAAATGTTCATTGATTTCCTTGTTTCCCCATGAACACCTTATTAAATATAATTTAATTTAACAATAAAATTTACAAAAGTTTGGTGAAATGCAATCTCTAGTTGATGGTACTTTTCATGAAAGACCAACATGTTCGGTACAAGGAGAATCTCTAGCAGTTACCAGCACTCCTTCTAGGTGTAATTTCTAGGTGTCAGTAGCAAAAGCTATTAGCCAATTTATCAGTGTATTGAGAGCGCACAATGTTCATCTTTACCAGAAAAACTGCTGTAAAATATGATAATGCTTAAAGGTCCTGAGTGCCTTCTTTACTGCTTCAGATCCTGCTTCTGCTCAGGCACCCAGTGTTAGAGAACTTGCTCAGAGTTTTAAAATCAAGAAGAAAATTCATTCCAATAATCTTTTGGAGCCATCTAAACAGAAGGCTGTAATAGAAACTTCCAAAATCTCTTCTTAGGACATTTTGTTAATTCTTTAAGAAAATAACCTTGTATTTCTGCTCTATGTAGATAATATGTACTCCACTAGAGTGGTTTCTAAACCTAAGTGCACCTCAAATCAACTGAAAATATTTATTTATTTATTTATTTATTTAAGATTTTATTTATTTATTTGACAGACAGAGATCACAAGTAGGCAGAGGGGCAGACAGAGAGAGAGGGAAGCAGGCTCCCTGCTGAGCAGAGAGCCCGATGTGGGACTCGATCCCAGGACCCTGAGATCATGACCTGAGCCAAAGGCAGCAGCTTAACCCACTGAGCCACCCAGGCACCCCTCAACTGAAAATATTTAAAATAAAATTTTAGGTTTCAGGAGGAACCAGAATTGGAGTCTTTGAAGGTGAGACCGTGGATCTATTTTGTGAAGTTCCTCAAATAGACTTTCCCCATCTATCTGGCACCAGTATGCACACTGATGATATGGAAGCAAGAATGGAACACCTTGTGTTCTAGGATGTGTTCTTAGGTATATGGTTTATGGGAAAATGTGCAAATTCTGAGAGTTGTTTAGGGTAACAGTTGGTAATTTGGGGCAAGCTATGACATAGCTAGTTGTTGCCATTGCTGATCAGTTATAGTTCCTTTTTTTTTTTTTTTTAAGATTTTGTTTATTTATTTGACAGGCAGAGATCACAAGTAGGCAAAGAGGTAGGCAGAGAGAGAGGAGGAAGCAGGCTCCCTGCTGAGCAAAGAGCCCAATGTGGGGCTCGATCCCAGGATCCTGAGATCATGAGCTGGGCCGAAGGCAGAGGCTTTAACCCACTGAGCCACCCAGGTGCCCCTTAGTTCCTTTTAAATGGAACTTAAAAATGGCACTTTGAACCATTTGTAAATCATATTTTGTGTCTATAGTTTATTTATATATTAGAGAAAATGACAAGCCTGGTTTTATAAAAAGAATACTAACATCCTTATGTATGAGGATTCAGACTGAAAAAGAATGATATATATGTATAAAAAGGCAAGAAAAGGAATATTTAAATCTCTATGACAGTAATGGTTTGCATGTCTTTGGATAACTCATATGAATCCCTCTGACCTTCAGTCTCTTTATCAGCAGAATGAGAATGGATGGGGGCAGGAAGAGAGACTAAGATGGGAGAGATGGTTGTAGTTACTGCTTCAAAAGAAAGGGAAAATAAGTATTTGAGTGCCTATTATAACATCCCGGACCCATTTCCTGGTACTTCTATACATACCATTTCATACAATCCTCATAAGAGCTCCGAGAAATGTTCATTAATACTCTCATTAATACAGATGAGTAGCCAGCTAATCAAGGGGCCCAGAGATGGCAGACTGAACACACATATTTTACATCTACTCCCCTGAAGCCCCACTAATATAGTAGTAAATGGAGTTCTTATAAAGACTTATACTCACAGAAGTAAAAAGAAAGAAATAGATCACCCTTATATTTAGAAGCTAGCAAGCAAAAGGATGAGTGATAAGTGACTTAGATGCCAGAAAGTGATATCACAAATCAGCAGTAGCAAACACTAACAAACAAAACTACTTAAACCAAAGAGCCTATGAAAACCACAAAAATTAGCTACAACAGTCACTTCCAGAAAAGTATGAGGCTGGTGCTAAAAAGGAGATCCATCAAAAGCTCATATATACATTATTTAGTCTCCCTTATCCATTCAACCACTGTATGTAGCTAGGCAACTGTGCCTCCTCACCCTGACAGAAGGCTGGAAATTTATTCTCTGGAAAATGTTTACTGGAGAGAGTGTGGCAGATAAATATGTTTGAGAGTAAGCATGTTGTATTGATAGTCCAGATAGCAAATGAAAGATTACATATGGAAAGTTGAAGTCCTCTCACATTTTTATACTGCTTGTCTCCCAGAATGCTGGCAGCTAGACTCCTACCCTCCAGATAGAAAATTGGAAGAACTTTCTCCATTAAATTTAATTAGCCCAAGAGAAAAAGACCTAAAGATAATGACATTTGGATCCTCTATCCTAATTGCCCAGCCAGACCACCTTATAATGAACCCAACAATGAAGAAGTTCTACCATGGGCAGAGAGCTTCCAATCAGCTGGAAATTGCTTACTTTTCATTATGTGCAGGCAGCCAGGAGTCACCAGACAATGAAAGAAATCTACTACTAGAGTCTAAGACAAAATCATGTGAAAAGGAGAAAAAGTCTTTGAGGAAACTGAGACTTTGCAAGAAAAAGAAGATTAAAAAAAAAACCATAAATAGAGAGATAGGAGAAGATATTGCATTTATGAAATAAGGATACCATACTGCTAAAGTTTAATATGTAGAAAATAAAAAAAAAATACTACTTGGAAATTAAAAATGCTATAGTGGAAATTTTTTAAAAAAAAGTTTGGAAGATAAAGCTAAAGAAATCTTCTCTCAAAAAAAAAAAAAAGAGGAAAAGAAGATGAATATAAGAAAGGAAAGATAAGAAAATTAAAGGGCCGGCTTAGAAAGAGAAATACATTAAACAGGGAAGATAATAATCAGAGAAATAGCTAAAAAATATTTTCCAGAACTGAAAGACATGTACTCAGGTTAGGACACTCTGCTGAGTACCAAGAACAATGAAGAAAATGAGATCTGTGCTATGACAATGTCATGAGATCTTAGAACACTGGGGGGAAAAAGAATATTCAATAATTTTCAAGAAATAAGATCTCAGGATAATGATAAAAATGAAAATGAATTAGACTTCTCAACAACATCAGTGAAATCTTAAAGGTAGTGGATAAATGGTTTAAAAATGTTTAGGGAAAATGAGTTCCATAGAAGGATTCTATACCAAATACTGTGAAGAAAATATACTATGTTAAAACATGAAATAAATGAAAATACGTCTCAAGCAGGGAGACAAGGAAGGGGTTCAGAGGACACTGGATTCAACTGAGGAGTTAAGTAAGGAGAATCCCGTAAGAAGGGAGGCTCTACAATGACAGCTATTCTCTACATTTAGACTAGAGTAAATCAGAGGCTATAGTGATTATTGCAAAAAATGAAATAGAACACATGTGTTTTACTTCATAGAAAGGGATTAAATGATTGACAGAGTTTGTATTTAAACTAGTGATAATTTAATAAAAAAAAAATTAAGCAAGCTATAAACAAGACTATTATTAACCCCAGGAAAAACATTAGGTTGTGCAGGAAAGAAAGTGACACCATCTATCATATGACTCAGGGGTAACTTGCTTTGCATAGATGAATTAACATTGAATCCAGACAAATTATGATATGTCTACACTAAGCGAGTGGAGGGTGGAAACTGCTAAAATGGTGGGACACAGGTGGAGGAAGGAGATTGAAAGAGTGAGATTCTCATCTTCCATAGCTGGAAATCAATAGCTAATGCCTAAATCTGAAATTAAGCAATTAAGTGGATGTCTCTGGTAGCAGGAAATAAGCATGGTGGTGGGAGTGGCAGGGAAATTGATCTTTTTCAAAACAAGCCTTGTGGAAACATTTGACTCTTAAAACTATGTGATATGTTAATTTGATAAGAGAGCATATTAAACAAAAGTCTGTTTTTGAATACTGAATCATTTTCAATCTAGATGATATTGTGATTTGGAGATCAAGTAACACAGCTTGATATTGCTATTGGTACACATCCACAGAAATGCTATCAATCAATTTACATTAGCATTTCAAAGGTAGGAAGTCCTGTAAAAGAGATTGTGAATTTCTTAATTCTTCTATTGCACAATGATGATTTCACAGATAAAGTAATATGTTTTGTGTTTGGTATTGCCAAATATGCAACTTTGTTCTTTTAGGGGTGATATTTCAAGAAAAACATAGCTTTCAAAATGAGGGATCAATTTCTAAGGATTGTTGGCAAATCATTTTTAGGTCAGTTTTTTTCAAAAGAAGATTCTGAGGGTGCATCTGGACATGAAAAGTAGGATGTTGAAGGCATAAAATAACTCTTATTAGTGAGGAGAATAAACACACATCCTGTTTTATGTGCTGATATTTCTGAAGACCTCATTAGAATTCGGGAAACTAATAAGATTACAACTTTGCAACTTGTTCAAAATTTGTTCTTAAAACCAGCCCACTGGATTTTCATACCTTTCTTCCTACATTCCAGTTATGCAGCAAGGATGCTTCTAGTACCTTACAGAAATATAATACTAAAGCTTTGTTTCAGGATTTCCAGTCACTAAAATTCTTATCTTACCACAGCCTGGCTTTTATCACATTCTAGGACTATAGTCTTTGTTCATTTTCACAGAATGTTGGATCCCTAAAAGGGCTAGTGGGAGGACCACACCCTGATCCTAATCCCCGAGGCTAGCCTGCCTCTGGAGTAATGTTCACTCCATTCTTCTCTGAAGAAACTTCCACATTTTCAATTTTGGCTTTCTAACTAACTTTCAGTGTCAAGCTCAAGACTCTTTTCATCCATAGCTTATCATTTGATCATTCTACCTATAAACATCTTACTTCTTATATTGCTTTGTAAATTATTTTAAAATTGTGCTGTGACTTCTCATGTTATAACATTAGATGTGAATCACTTTGTGTGGTATTTACTTTTCATTCCTATTTATGTTCATTTCCTAAACCAAAAAGCAAATTCTTTGAGGGTAAGGGCCATATCTAAGATGTTTTTATATGATTTCTGTGGTGTCTGGATACCAGCAACACTCAATAAATTATTGTTCATCTAGTTTCATCAGTTTTTAATCAATGTGGCAGGCAGGATGTGGGGACATAGCTGTGAATAAAGAAATCGTAGTAAATTCTAATAGAATTTCAGTCTATTGGGGAAAGTAAACATGGATAAAATTATGAAACAAATACAATTATAAGTAACCCAAATGAGAGTATATGTTTCTTTAAGACCATCTAGTGTCAGGCAATTAGTGAAAGCCTTCCTGAGCTTGTGCCCATCTGTTAATTGGGGTGGATTATGTTAGGGTGTATAAGAGTTGGGATTTTTCAGAAGGTCATGTCATATGAAAAAGTATGGAGCATTCAAGCAAATGAGACAAACTCAATGTGTCTAGAGTGCAGTGTGGTAGAAGGTAAGAGAAAAGGGTTGAGGGAAATAAGTTAAAGATCTGTCTTCAAAGATAGAGGAAGGTATAACTATGCAGTGTCTTATAGGTATGTTAAAATTTTTTTTACTTTTCAGGCTAAATAAAAAGAAAACCTATTGAAGTGTGTTGAACATTGGGAATGTACGATTCGTCTTCTATCTTGAAAAGGTCACTTTAGGGGTGCTTGGGTGGCTCAGTGAGTTAAAGCCTCTGCCTTTGACTCAGGTCATGATCCCAGGGTCCTGGGATCGAGCCCCACATCAGGCTCTCTGCTCAGCAGGGAGCCTGTTTCCTCCTCTTTCTGCCTGCCTCCCTGCCTACTTGTGATCTCTGTCTGTCAAATAAATAAAAAAAAATCTTAAAAAAAAAAAGGAAAAAGTCACTTTAGTTGAAGTATGAATAATAGACTGAAGTATTTAGAAATAAACTCGAGGGAAGAAAAAGTTAATATATTATTGAAGTCATGCAGGCCATAGGTAATGTTATCTTGGACTTGGAGGGTGGGAAGAGAGAGGAGTGAAAGAGGAAGAAATGGAAGAAATTTAAAAAGATATATGAAAGAGAATTATCAGGGTGATTGTGGATGTAAGGATGTGATGGGGTGGAAAATGTCAACAAAGAGTCTTAGAATTCTCATTTATACAATTGAAAATAAACTGTCAACATTCATTGAGATTGGGAACACTGGATAAGGGCCAAGACTTAGAAGAGGGAGAGTGTGAGGTAGGCTTTGAGACATATAAATGGAATATGATAGTCATATGGTATGGAGCATAGAAGAAAGATCTGGGTAGAAACACAAATCTGTGTCATCTTCATATTGGAGTTAGTTGAAGCTAGACATGAAAATGCAGTTTAGAGGAGGACCTAGCAAAAATTAAGAGAATCTCCAACAGTTGAGAGTCAGGAGAAGGAGGAGTCAGGGGAGGAGAATTATCTTATATGAGATTTAGAAAAGGGAGAGTAGAGAGATAGGAAGAAACTATGGTGTCACAGAAGTTGAGGGAGAAGAATATTTTCAAAAGAATTGAGGGGTTGATAGTATTATGCTGTGGAGAGATAAAATTTGATGAAGATTTAAAATTAATGATTGCATTTAGTGGCTGGGAGAGCCATTATTAACTTAAAAAGTGGTAAACTGTGACATCAAAAACAAAAAGAAGGGGGAGTAAAAGCTTAAAAGTTTTTGTATGCAACTAAAATGAAGCTGATATCAGTATAAAACAGATTGCTGTATCCATAAGATATTTTATGTGAGCCTCATGGTAACAATAAAGCAAAAAAACATGCAGTAGATTCATAAAACATAAAGACAAGGAAATCAAAGCATACAGAAGGCCACCAAAAAAAAAAAAAAAGGCACAAAGAAACTACAAAACATCTAGAAAACCTAATGAGGTAGCATTAGGAAGTCTTTATAATTACTATAAATGTGAATGGATTAAATTTCGCAGTCAAAAGACATAAGTGACTCAATGAGTAAAAAAACAAGACCAGACTATGTGCTGCCAACAAGAAACTCACTTCAGCTTTAAGGACATACAAAGGCACAAAGGGAAGGGATGGAAAAGATACTCTATGCAAGTATACTCTATACTCAAACCAAAAGACAACATGGATAGTTATAGCAGACAAAATGATAGTCAAAAACTGAGGGTCAGTATATAATGATGAAGGGGGGGTCAATTCATCAAGAAGAGGTAACAACTAAAAATATATATGCAAGCAGTTGGTGGAACATGCGGGTGGCTTTGTGGTGGGCTCTGAGGAGGCGAGAGCAGGGGCCAGGCTGGCCTCAGTGGAGGTCACATGTTGAAAGGTGTGCAGCATGGAAACCCAGGACTGCCAGCCTAGCTCCTGAGCTCCTAGTTGCTGGGGGATCTCAGGGAGCCATGTAGGCAAGTGTGGCACTGGCATTGAGGGGGCAGTGGGTGAGACACCTACTGTCCCTCCCCAGGGCCAGTGGGCAATGCAAGCCCCAGGGCCTGCTGGAGATGCAATGCCAGTGGCTGTGGCATCTGCAAGCCAACTGCTGAGTTCACACTCATTGTGCCTTTTTGGTCACCCATGGAGGCAGAGATGGTGTCCAGGTTCCTGACCTCACATGCCCACCACCACCAAGGGATGGTTCAGAAGGAGTTTACAGTGAATGGCAGCTCCCTGGCTGTTAGAAGGACTGCTGAAGATGCTTTTGTTCCAAATTTCCATCTGCCCCATCTTCTATCAGTTTCCCCTGGTGACATGAAACATTCAAGGCTTTGGGTCCCCACCTCCATGAAGGCCCAGGAAAGGGAGCTGAGGCCTAACTTTTTGTCCCCTTCTAGGCAAGGCACAGGGAGTTGATATTTGGAGTAATTACCACTTTGTTATCAGGGTCTAATTTTTTTGCTTGTACTCAGACTTGGTGTCTCTTGGAACACTTGTTTTCTTTTCCTTTTGATGGAGTAAGGGGCACTTAAATGTTTGTTCCTGCAGAAAACAAAACTGAGCCACTAAACACACACACACACACACACACACACACACACACACACACACACACACA
>NW_019154093.1:49085811-49519114 GCF_002288905.1 Enhydra lutris kenyoni
GAATGAACTAAAAGTTAAGACTGCCACCCAGCCGCTCTGCACTCCTCACGCTTCTGAATCAATAGGTGAAAAAGGGAGTTATTTTGTTGGCTGGGTTGTTGATCCAGGGGAAATTGGACTGCTACTCCACAGTAGGGGAAAGGAAGACTGTGTCTGGAATCCAGGAGATCCCTTAGGGCATTTTAGAGTATTACCAGACCCTATGATTAAGATCAGTGAAAGATCATAATAATCTAATCTACGCAGAACTATTAATGGCCCAGATCACTTAGAAATGAAATTTGCATCCCCAGGTCAGGTAAAGAATCACAACGAGCTGAGGTGCTGGCTGAAGGCAAAGAGGTTATAGAATGGACAGTGGAAGAAGGTGCTCATAAAAATACAGCTACATGACCAGGTACAGAAATGAATGTAACTGTCATGAGTATTTCCTGTTTATTTTGTTATAAATATGTTTGTGTGCATGTAGCAAATATCTTTGTTTTCTTCCCTTTTTTATTCTCATATTATGTAATATAAGATGGTGACTTTATATCATAGTATTTAAGTTTTATTAGCTTTACATAATAGTATTGAAACTATGGTATACCAAGAAGAAGAGTGAACACCACTTAAGGACTTTGCCTCCTTCTTGCGAAGGAGTAAGTATATTTTTGGTTATACACAGGACAGTTGTATCATGCTAGGTGGAATTATGATCTTGTTATTGGCTTTACTTGGAGATTAAGTATGATTTAAGGAGATGGTACCAAGTTGACAAGAGGTGGATTTAACGAAGGTTAATTTTAGGTATCAACTTGATTGAGCCATGGGGTGCCCAGATATTTGCTTAAACATTATTCTGGCTGTACATGTGAGGGTGTTTTGGGATAAGATTAACATTTGAATTAATAGACTGAGTAAAGTAGTTAGCTCTAATGTGGGTGGGCCTAATACAATGAGTTTGAGGTCTAAATAGAACAAAAAGACTCATATTCCCATGAGTAAGAGGGAATTCCTCTTGCCTGACTGCCTTGAACTGGGGCATCAGTCTTTTACTGCTTTTAGACTCAGACTGAAACATGGGCCATTTTGGATCCCAAGTCTGCCGGCTTTCAGACTGTAATTTATACTATATGCTCTCCTGCTTCTCAGGACTAGACTCAGTCTAGAACTAGACTTCTGGCTCTTCTGGGTCTTCAGGATACCAAGTGCAGATCTTGGGACTTCTGTGTCCCCGTACTATTATAAGCCAATTCCTTATAACATATCTCTTTACACACACGCACACACACACCCATTGGTTCTGTACTCTAGAGAATCCTGACTAATACACATAGTTATCAAATGAGAGATATCATTTCTTATTAAGGCTGAGAAGCTACTAGTCTGTTAATTAAAATTGTGGTCATCTATCACAATATGGTTTTTTAAATAGAAATAAAATACAATTACTGAGAAAACAAGATTATTTATATGATTTTTTTCAAATTGTCCTACAAAATGAGTACATTCTTAGTTATCCTCTTGTGCTTAATTAGAATTTAAGTTCTCTGAGAACAAGAGTTATGATGCATAGATCTCAGCAGGTTGTAAATCACTACCTTTGGACTAATTACTTAATTGTGCCATTGTGGAGTTTATATCCTGAGAAAATCTGTCTCATGAAACAAGGAAATGAAGACTATTCCTCAGGCTGTATTTAAGGAGTACTGATATAGGTAACTATACTTGGTAGTACAAAAATGCCTCATTGGTATTATACAACTTAGTTTACCATGCATCAAGAATTCTTCCTCTAAAGAAAAATTAAGTTTCTTCAGATTCATCTAAGAAGTAAAAATCCAATTTTAAAACACCAAACAGAAATGGTTCATTAGCTGTGTTGGTTTTCCTACGGATGGCATAGGAAGATGTGGTCACACTATGAAACCTGACTTCCTTCTGCTAGGGAGGTTTCTCTGCACTGCCTAAGCTGAAGCTCTACCACCCGCAGAGATAGGCTGGCAAAACTAAATAATGCACCAGGATGTCTGTGGGGAGCCGCACACCCTATGAAGACCAAGAGAGTTCTCATTTCTCAGAAACTAGTTTCCCCCAGTCACTCACACATCAACTTCTGTAATCAAAGGTGAATGCTTAAAGATTTACACAGCAGTAGAACGCAATGCAGCACCTTTGTTTTGATGTCTCTAGTCTACAAAGAAAAAAACTTCCAAGATCAGGGATCTAAGGTCCTTACCTGCAGCATTTGGGACTACTGAATCTATGTAATAAAGTATGTGTCTCAATTTCTGTTTGTATTGTCTCTTACTAGGGAAGTGTGTACAACAGTTTTCCCTTTTTTAAGGGGTGAATTCAGAATCTGGTGAATGCAGAATCTGGTGATCATGTGCCTTTTGTGTCTATGGTGATGTTAACCAGGAAAAAGAAAGTAGTGTTAAAACTGTGCATGATTTGTTGTGTGGCCAGCAAGTAGTCACACATAAATCCTTACAGAGGTCCTTGATGCTTTTCACATAAGTGAGAAGGAGACTCCTTTGGAAGACAGGAATGGCATGGGTGGGGTGGGGCATGTCTGAGTGTGGTGCTTTTCCTATGGGGAAATTTCATGAATCCCTCTCCACGTGCATTGACATATACCATTGTTTTATGTTTGCTGAGAATTTTTTTTTTTTTAAAAAGAATGTATGTATGAGAGACTCTTGACTCTGGAAACAAACTGAAGGTTGCTAGAGGGGAGGTTGGTGAAGGGTGAGGTAACTGGGTGATGGGCATTAAGGAGGTCATGTGATGTCATGAGCCCTGGGTATTATATGCAACTGATGAATCACTGAATACTACATCTGAAACTAATGATGTAGTATATGTTGGCTAATTGAATTAAATTTTAAAGAAGGGGAAAATAATGTATGTCAGTAAGCATATACTTTTAGGAGTTGACAGTAGGGAATTTAAATATTTTAATCATTATAGAATTCTCCTAGTGAGCAAACAATACTTTTTCAACTTTAACAACTATAAACAGCTTTTCCCTTTTATTTAGTCCTCCATAGGTCTTTTGATTGATATTGATGAATCTACATCCCTGTTGTATGTTTATAGACTTTGCTTATGAAATGTCCAGATGTTGGAAGTGGTTTGGTAATAGAAGTCAATAAAAAAATATTAATAATTTGCACTTAAGTGAAGCAATTATCAATAAAATAGCTAATTGGCTAGAGATAATTTATTTTTAACTCTGTATTTACTTACTTCTTCTGCCTTAATTTATCTGTGCGTATATCCTAAATAGAAGCCAACAGGGCCTTCACTCAGGGCCAACTTTGCATGCACGTGTTGGTCTCTTACACCGCAAGTGCCATTGTGGGTACCCAATAAGTAATCACTTTCAGAGAATATCCATCTGTAGCACTTGGAGGAAATTACAAAACCTTTGAAGCAGCCACCATTGGTGTGTGCTGCAGATGTTGGAAACAAAGAGTGATCCATAGAATATGCACTTTAGGGTGCTGAGCTTTGAGCCTTTCATTTCATTTGTTTCCCTGGATCTAGCACACTGTGCTTGGTGTAAAGTAGATGCTTCATAGATGTTTTCATAGGCTGTATTAAATCTGCATTAAGGCTTTGGTTGTTGTAGGAAACATAGTACAGAGGTTGGAGGCTATACATCACAAGAGAGAGAATTCATATGTAAAATTTTCAAGTGTATTCAGAAGCTTGTGAAGCAAATCTTGCAGGGAAATTTCTCAGTGCAAGGGATAATTAAAACAAATGAGGAATTCTAAGTAAATAAAGTAATTAAAGGGATATATATGATTTTGTTTTAATAAGTTTTTACAACAAGCTTTATTTTATTGTTTTATTTACTCTTAATTCCTAGAACAATTTTATTTTACCTTTGCTTCCAGCATCCATTACATTACACTAAGTTTATTTATGGCATCTGTGATGTAGTCATTGTACATTTCTAGGAATCATGAAGCCAATTACAGGCAGTCTTGACTAAGTGGCATGCATAACCTCCCTCCCCCCACTGGTTACTTGGAAGATGACAAGAGTGAATTAGTAATGATCTAATGATGGGATAATTTCATATGATGAGTTTTATAATGTTAATAATAAATTTAGGGTTTGGCCCATTTAGTCTGAAGTAAATAGGAATTACTTAATAGGAATGATGAACTTAATAGGAAATTAAGAATTTGCAAATATAACATTAAGTTGGTTCGTACATTAGATTCAATGGAACTTCTTAAGATAAATTTAAAAAATGGACTCCACATACCTGGATCATAAAAAGCTGAACAATACCATAATTTTTTTAAAGTCCAGGAGGATATCACAAGGAGATCAATGATAAGCTTGTACATACTCCTGCAGACCAGAAAAGTAGTTTAAATAAATAGCAAAATAGACTGTTCTTTGAAATAGGGAAAATGATCATCCCTCCACACCCACCAAAACTGGCCAGTGAGTTATGTATGTTTTTAAAACCAAACATCAAATAATCTTTTTGACTTAACGTGAAGATTTATTTAATACTTTATTATACCTTGAATTGATTATTTAGCTAAATTAACTAAATAAAACTATTATTCTTTGAATTTTCAAATTAACCCAAGAATTACTGAATTCTTAATGAAATTTCCCTAAGAGACTATTAATCTTAACTATTGGTATGAAGCTTGAGAAAAATAATTAAGGCAATCGATAGGAAGTGCTTTATTTTAAGAATATAAATTGATGGCTATTTATCCAAAATGGTTTAAAAATCATTCCAGTAGGCAGAGAAAAGAATTTATAGAGTTGTCTACAAAGTACCTTATTTTTCCAGTCTGAATGTTCTAGATCATTTTTCTCAAAATATACTACTGCTCCTCAAATATCTGCTAACCTCTCTGTCAGTTATGTTCTTATGAGGTAGGCAACATATAATTTTCTGTGCAGCTTTTGCAACTCACAGTAAAAGCTCATTTTTTGAATGGTCTTAGCAATGAAATTTAGTAATTAGTTAAGACACCTAGAATCGAAGCTAGAACCCAGGCACCGGTGTGGGATAGTCCAGAATACTGCACATTTGACTGGGCCATTTACTGGCTATAATTAATGGAAATAATTTGCCTCAGTTAAAATCGGCATCAAAGGTCATTTTACTTTAATAAAGATAGATGGAGTGAATAAATATTTGTAAAATAAGATACTTAAGTATCTTAGTGGGAATTAAAGTATCCAATGGGAATTAAAGGCAATAATATCAAGGAATTTTCATTACTGAGTACTTACTATGTGATTCAGGGCATTATATGTAGGGGATGGATTGTTTTCTCTTCTCCCATCCACTGCATTTCCCACTATCCCTTCCAGCCTCTCCCCTACCTCACCTGACTCTTCCACCCTACACCCTCCTGGCTCCAAACAGTCTGAAACCAAGCCCACAGAGTAGAGGCATAACCTAATGCTAGGAAAAAAAAAAAAAAAAAGCCTTATTTTATATTGGTAAATGGGTTTTTTGGGAATTTACCAAATGTTTGTTCATTGTCAGGCTTTGTTTATTAATTATAAGATTAATAATAAGCTATTGCCATTTAATAGATGTAGAAATTAAGACTGTAAAAAGAAAAAAATTCAGATTTTTTTTTCTCTTCCCATGTAGAAAAAAATCCAGTTCTTCCCTACTATGTTTCTTTCCTGTGAGTCTCCATCACTACTCACATAGAACACTACTGGCATTTCTTGTCACGATATGTATGGAAGTTTTCTCCCACACCAACAAGTTATTCTTTGTGACACCAGGTGCATGTCCTATAATTTAAGTCAATTCTAACACCTGGACATAGTGTCAGATGCCACAGATTAAGGGCTCAGTTCTACAAAACTGCTCCCAATCCCACTTCAGATGCCAGTTCTAAACCCAGATTACCCATGCTTAGGTCCTATTTGGTTACAAATTGGAGGTTTCCACATCCCTCTATTCAGGTTCAGTTAATTTGCTAGAGTGGCTCACAGAACTTAGGGAAACACTTATGTTTACCAGTTTATTAAGGTCAAAAAACACAGAGGAACATTCAGGTAGAAGAGATGCACAAAGTGAGTGTATGGGAAGGGTTGGGAGCTCCCATGCTCTCTCCCGGCATGCCACTCCCCTAGCACCTACAAGGGTTCACTAATTCAAAAGCTCTTCAAATCCCCTGCTTTTGAGACTTTTTTGGAGGCTTCCTCAAATAGGCATAATCAAACATTAGCTCCATTTCTAGCCTCTCTCCCCTCTCTTTAGGATTGGGGCAGGGATGGATCTGAAAATTCCAAGCTTCTAATTATGGCTTGGTCTTTCTGGTGACTAGCTCTCATCCAGGAGTCATCCATGAGCCCACCTAGAGTCACCTCCTTAGAACAAAAGATGCCTCTAATGCTCTTATCACTTATGAGTTTAGAAGAGTTCTAGGAGCTCTGTGCCAGGAACTGGGAGCACAGACCAACATATGTTTTCTGTTTTCTAAAAGAGCTATAAAGAGGTTAATAACTAGCCCAAATTTATAAAACTCAGATTACACATCCTTATCTCACATGATAAGAGAAATAATGATGGAGATGTTCTAAAAGATTCCAGCTTTTAATCACAATACATATCTTTCTCAACCTATGATGGGGTTATGTCCCAAAAAAGTCATTGTAAGTTGAAATATCATAAGTCAAAATGTATTTTTTAAAAGATTTTATTCATCCATTTATTTTAGAGACGGGTGGGTGAAGGAACAGAGGGAGAGAAACAATAGACTCCATGCCAAGTGCAACAT
Organism: Enhydra lutris kenyoni; assembly: GCF_002288905.1. Classification (NCBI taxonomy): domain Eukaryota; kingdom Metazoa; phylum Chordata; class Mammalia; order Carnivora; family Mustelidae; genus Enhydra; species Enhydra lutris. The sequence continues at coordinate 49,092,588 of NW_019154093.1, forward strand.
GTGGCTCGATCCCAGGACCCTGAGATCATGACCTGGGCAGAAATAAGAGTAGGACACTTAACTGACTGAATCACCCAGGTGCCCCCCAAATGCATTTAATACACTTAATCTACTATAAACATGATAGCTTAGCCTACCTTAAACATGCTCAGAACACTTACATTAGCTTACAGTTGGGCAACATCATCTCACACAAAGCCTATATATTACTTATAATAAAGTGTCAATACATCATATAATGTATTGAATACTACACTGAAAGTGAAAAACAGAATCGTTATGTGGGTATAGAATAGTTTTAAGTTTATCAGTTTTTTACCCTTGTGATCATGTGGCTGACTGGGAGCTGGGGCTGCTGCCCCTGCCCAGCAACACGAGACAGGATTGTACCGCCTATCACTAACTCAAGACCAAAATTCAAAATTTGAGGTATGGTTTCTACTGAATGCATACCTCAAATTTTGAATTTTGGTCTTTCATACCATCATAAAATTGAAAAATCATTAAGTTTAAGTTCGTTAAGTTGGGGACCATTTGTACAAATATCCTTTTCATTGAGATGTTGACACTTCCTAGGAAAGGAACCCTAAAGTTTGGGGACAGCAAGTAAGAAAAGAAAATCGAAAAGAAAACAAACTGTTTTATATAGTTATTACCTCACTTAACATTAAAACTACCAATAAGGTGTCAATGACATAATTTACAGATAGATAAATATTCTAAGATTCATAGAAATTAATTTATTTCTTTGAAGTCAAGTAACGCTTAAATGGAATTGGATAGATTTGAACCCTGGTTTTTGTAAAGCTCATACATTTACCTACTATCTAATAAAATTGTTTTACAAAAATACAGTAAAAAAAAACTTGGAAATGGGAGAAGTGATCCCAGAACATCATTTCTGTGGCATGCTGGGCATTGTTGAACTGACTCTAGGATTTTTCTGGTTCTGCATGAGTGTGCACCACTGACTTTTTCTCTTGAGTTGGCTGTATTATGCTCTTTAGAGGTAGGTGTTAAATTATCGAAAGAGGACAGTAAAGCAAATGAGTCTGGTCCATAACAATACAAATTAATATTGTGTGATATAGATACCATTGATTTCTGCCTTATGGAAAAGAGATGATCAAGTATTACATTTTATTGCCGTATGGTAGCAGTCGTCAAACTCTGGCTTACAGGCCAGTTCCAGCCTGCAGCCTGTTTTTAAAATGGTCTGTGAGCTAAGAATGGTTTTTAAATTCCTAATGAGTTGCTAAATCCCTCACCCACATACACACACAATAAGAATAAGAGTATGTTATCAAGACAACATATAGCCCGCAAAGCCTAAAATACTTGCTTTACAGAAGAGGTTCACTGACCTCTACATTTCTTAAAAAACTCATTTCACCGTTTCTGTTTATATATTATATAGACTATACATACACGTATAATCCATGCATATATAATACATATGCATACCAATGTGTGTGTGTCTTCTTCAAATTCTCCTTTGAATCAGTTATAACATCTTATTGGTTTCTTCATTAAGTAATGTAATAAAATCTTTGACTTGTATTCATTTTATATTTTTATAAATTATGATTTTCCTTTTATTAAAATTTAGCAGCTCTATGCACTATTTTTAGTTTCTACAATTTATTCAAATCAGTAGAAATTGTATAGAAATTCTTACTCAAACTAGAAGGACTTCATTAATTAATATATTATAGAAAATCTAAGAAAAGCGATTTAATTTGCTTCTCAGCATTTTCATGATAGGATTCTTTTTAATGAAAAATAATTGTATTAAGCAGTTCTCCTGTTAATGTATTTCCATTGATGAACAACAAAATGTAATTTTAAAATCAATAATCTGGATCTTGACAAGTTAGTGTTTATTAATTGAAAACCAAATACATAATAAATTTAATTTACAAACTGGGAATAAAAATGAACATAGAAAATTATTTTAATTTTTAGAAGTATTTCCCTATGTATGAATTACAGTTATCTAAAAAAATTCTGTATGGGTAGATAGTACTTGCATACTTTAAGTCTGTTTATTGTAACCTTTAATTGATTTGAGTGATTGCTAAATTTGTGTTTAATGTTACTCTTCACTGGTAATTCTTTTTGCAGAAAAGTGAGAGAGTGAAAAGAAACTACACATTAAATTCTGTTACTATATGTAAGGTCACGATTTACTGCTCATTCAAATAAAACCTATGCCATCTATTGCCTAAGTCAGTGCTGGCCATTTATATAATGGTGAACTCATCAATGACCATTTGGGCAGGAACCCAGGATTTTTGCATTATATTGACCCGATGGCCTTTGAAATTTGAAAAAGAAGTGAAATGGAGTATTAGATTTTCCATTGCCTTTCATAGTGCTTAAGACAAGTTCACAAAAGCTTGATAAATTATTGCTTAAATGAATTAATTATAAGCCTATAGTCTGAGTTTCCAAGTATTTCTTAATTCTACTGGTGAAATTGGTATATTATAAAATACACAACATCATCTCCAAAATTTAGTAGCATATCCTAATATTGTTCTCTGCTCTATAAATTGTCATTTCTCGTGTAGCCTATTTGTTTTATAACCCAACTGTTTTCTGCAAGCAGAAATTTCTTTTCAGCTTAGATTATGTTTTTAGTATTGTTTGTGTTGAAGTCAAAGGTAAATTGAAGTAGCTTTCCTGCGAAGTAACTAAAGACTGAAGATCATTGAAACACAACAAATTAGGAAAGTTGTAAGGATTTGTTCAGATTCTCAGTGATGTATCCATAAGGGATCGAGTGAATTAACATTGATCTAGGAAAAAAATAAACACAAACTTAACATCAAAACACTCCTTAGGAGAGAAACTAGCAAAATATCGAATGTCATTTTTGCCCATGTTGTAGTGTACATTCTTGAAACACACAAAATCAAACACAAAATCGTGCTATAAACCACTCTTATGCATTTATAATTTGGGACCTAAGTACTGACATATAGTACTGAGAGGTTTCCTAATTTATATAGAAAAATGTTTCTCATCCAAGGGACAAAAATCAAGGGAATCATGTAAGATGTGAGGAGAAAGTATCAGTGAGGGAGACTTAGTGGTTGACAGAGACACAAACTTCTAAGAATTCTATAAATTGTGGATCTCAAGTTGGGCATTTCCTCTATTCAGTGTCTTTTAACTTATATGTTGAGATCAAATATCATGACCAAAGAACTAAAATTGAAGAGTGGAGTTCAGAAATTGCTCTGATGGTACTGCATTGCCTGTGAGTATGAAATTAATAAGTTATATGAAAGTTGTTCCCTAAAACTATTTGAAATGTAGTATTTAATTATGGAATGTTCTTTATTCCAGATGAATGACTAAACCTAAAATAGTGCAGGGCACAGTAACGAAAACAATCAAGGAAAGGAAAGGATTAATATGGCACCCTAAATTAAAAATATATAACATATTAATTGAAATTACATTACAGCTATAGTTCCTGTTTTAAAGGATTTCATCTCTTTACTAAATTGCTATTGCCTAATGTATAATCAGAGAAAATATACTACAAAAAATTTTTTAAATTATGAAGAACTAATTTTTTATTCTAGGGCTATGGATGGCGTTCACTTGAAATATTTAGAATGATTTACAACTGCTTAATTATTCTCCTAGTATCCCGTGGAGTACTGGGATTGTAGGTTGAAACTCAGAAAGAGAAATTTAAGACACTTCCTGACATAGGAAAATATTGGGTTACAGAATAGTCTTGTAGGAAAAGTGAGTGATAGAAGCTTAATCACCAGGGACATACAAAAGTCAACAGTACTAAAATATTAGAAGGTTTATTTTAGGAAGCAGTTTTCCCCCGCTGGGCTGTGTATGTGGACTGGATTGCTTACTTGATCTTTCCTCATCTCTACTGTCCATTTTCATGCCTAAATTTGAGTACATGAAGCAACATCCTTAACATTTGAGATTATGTTATTGATCTGATGCTGCCTAACTCTGACATTTGCCCACCCAAGAAAAACATGAAAACAATTTTAATTGTTTCTCTTGATAGCTGCCCAGTTAAAATACATCATTTACCTGGTTTTCACCACCCTTTCAAATTAGAAAATCATTCATAATCATCTGTGACCAAACACAGAACACCATTATATGGAACAGAATGTACTTTAGTGAATGGTTCTACATGGGAAACTTTTCAGATACTGTGTGAGTTCATTAAGGCAATTATGCCTTAAGTTCTGGAAAGACACGACTGGCTTGGTCATGGTTAGTGTTAGTGATTTCCTGTGGTGTTGTGTTTATGATAGTAGCATAAGCCCAGCATGAAGTTACATTTGCCTGGGGGCAATTGTAACTTAAGTGCTTGCTTTTTTGACATTTGTTCATATTCTTTAGGAAGAAAATGTATTTTTGTTGGTTTGTTTGATCGATCTTTACTTAAAAAAAAAAAAGGACAGTAGAACCTATATGGCTTAGAAATGTATATTACAAATGTGGTTGCCAGGGGAAGTAGAATCCTGCTGTGTTTGGACAAAGCAGGCTGTTATTTTGTACAACATGCTCCTAATGTTGAGATGATTTAAATTCTCCTTTTCCTTAAGGAGTTGTATTCTCCAAATGGTATTTCTCTTTCTTAAGTCAAGAAGTCATGAATAAATAATACTGCTTTGAGATCCAAGAAAATTGATAAAGGTCTGCTCACTGGTACAGGATAGGAATCTTTCAGTGTTGATCTCATCAAGGGCCATTAGGCCCAGAAGGTAATCCTTGCATATTAGTTGTATCTGATTGAGCTGTATTTTTTGAAATTTATTCAACAAGAAAGGATAGCGGTTGTTCTCTCTTCTTTTTATAAAACTTAGGATTTTATAATGAAAACTTAACCATTTATAGTGTCATCTCTGTCAAAGACTTCATTTGTATACTAAGAGCAGTGCATGCAGGTTAGAAGAGTTTTCTCAATAAGACCAAATCAGAAGAACTTAACAGCATTGGCTCTGCCTCTGACAGTTTGTACATGTGGAACAGATGGGGGCTTTAGAAACTGCTCATTCTGCGTTTGTTCAGTTACAGTTGGTTTGAGGCTTGTCTAAATCCTGATAGGTCTGGTTTTCTCATATGTCACAAAATACTGTCAATTCATATAAATATACATATTTTTTAGTGATTTCGTTACACTGATGTCTAGAACAAACAGTCTACTAGCTCAAAGTTTTAATTCAGGAGTCTAAAACTGGAAAGCAAGGCTTTTTGTTTTTGTTTTTGTTTTTTTCCTTCTAAAAGTGATTTCACACAATTTGTTTGGACATTTCTGAGTTCTAAATACCAAGCATAGTAAGGGAGACATTTGGTGATATCAGATGTCATTCTTTATTTATGTGCATTGTCTAATCGCAAGTTGGATAAAAATACATCAATTTTTGTGGATCTTTTCATTGGCAAAGTTGGATGTACTAAACGGAACAGTGAAGCTTTAAATAAGCCCTGTGACATACTTACAATCTCTGTACTCAAAAGATTATGCATTGTAAATCTTTTGATAGGGGCCAAAATTAAATAACCATGAATTATTCAGTGACAAGCTGAAGGATCCAAGTGTAGATTGGTTCAGGGTCCTATTTATTAAAGCTAAACCAATAAGAAGGTTTGGCAGTGTGCCTCCTTCCTCTGCTTGTGGGTTGTGACTTTTTGAGCACTCTGAACCATGTACTGCCCTTCTGCAGCCATTGGCGGTGCATTGGAGAGTAGCTCAGTGAGAAAAGCAGCATAGTCTTAGAAACTTTGAGCTCTTGAATTGGACCCAGGGAAATCCCTGGGAAATAACAGAAAAGCATCATTTATCTATGAGAAAGAGACTTATTTATAACAGGTTTAAAGGACTTAATCCATTTTGCAAAGCATAGTTAAGTAAAATAAACACCAAATTTTTTTTCTCTTTCTTTTTTTTTTTAAATTTTATCTTTTATAAACATATATTTTTATCCCCAGGGGTACAGGTCTGTGAATCGCCAGGTTTACACACTTCACAGCACTCACCATAGCACATACCCTCCCCAGTGTCCATAACCCCACCCCCCCTCCCAACCCCCCTCCCCCCATCAACCCTCAGTTTGTTTTGTGAGATTAAGAGTCACTTATAGTTTGTCTCCCTCCCAATTCCATCTTGTTTCATTTACTCTTCTCCTACCCCCTTAACCCACCATGTTGCATCTCCTCTCCCTCATATCAGGGAGATCATATGATAGTTGTCTTTCTCCGATTGACTTATTTCGCTAAGCATGATACCCTCTAGTTCCATCCACGTCGTCGCAAATGGCAAGATTTCATTTCTTTTGATGGCTGCATAGTATTCCATTGTGTATATATACCTATATACCACATCTTCTTTATCCATTCGTCTGTTGATGGACATCTAGGTTCTTCCATAGTTTGGCTATTGTAGACATTGCTGCTATAAACATTCGGGTGCACGTGCCCCTTCGGATCACTACGTTTGTATCTTTAGGGTAAATACCCAGCAGTGCAATTGCTGGGTCATAGGGTAGCTTTATTTTCAACATTTTGAGGAACCTCCATGCTGTTTTCCAGAGTGGTTGCACCAGCTTGCATTCCCACCAACAGTGTAGGAGTGTTCCCCTTTCTCCGCATCCTCGCCAGCATCTGTCATTTCCTGACTTGTTAATTTTAGCCATTCTGACTGGTGTGAGGGATATCTCATTGTGGTTTTGATTTGTATTTCCCTGATGCTGAGTGATATGGAGCACTTTATCATGTGTCTGTTGGCCATCTGGATGTCTTCTTTGCAGAAATGTCTGTTCATGTCTTCTGCCCATTTCTTGATTGGATTATTTGTTCTTTGGGTGTTGAGTTTGCTAAGTTCTTTATAGATTTTGGACACTAGCCCCTTATCTGATATGTCATTTGCAAATATCTTCTCCCATTCTGTCAGTTGTCTTTTGGTTTTGTTAACTGTTTCCTTTGCTGTGCAAAAGCTTTTGATCTTGATGAAATCCCAATAGTTCATTTTTGCCATTGCTTCCATTGCCTTTGGCAATGTTCCTAGGAAGACGTTGCTGCGGCTGAGGTCAAAGAGGTTGCTGCCTGTGTTCTCCTCAAGGATTTTGATGGATTCCTTTCTCACATTGAGGTCCTTCCTCCATTTTGAGTCTATTTTCGTGTGTGGTGTAAGGAAATGATCCAATTTCATTTTTCTGCATGTGGCAGTCCAATTTTCCCAACACCATTTATTGACGAGGCTGTCTTTTTTCCATTGGACATTCTTTCCTGCTTTGTCGAAGATTAGTTGACCATAGAGTTGAGGGTCTATTTCTGGGCTCTCTATTCTGTTCCATTGATCTATGTGTCTGTTTTTGTGCCAGTACTATGCTGTCTTGTTGATGACAGCTTTGTAATAGAGCTTGAAGTCCAGAATTGTGATGCCACCAACTTTGGCTTTCTTTTTCAATATTCTTTTGGCTATTCGAGGTCTTTTCTGGTTCCATATAAATTTTAGGATTATTTGTTCCATTTCTTTGAAAAAAATGGATGGTACTTTGATAGGAATTGCATTAAATGTGTAGATTGCTTTAGGTAGCATAGACATTTTCACAATATTTATTCTTCCAATCCAGGAGCATGGAACATTTTTCCATTTCTTTGTGTCTTCCTCAATTTCTTTCATGAGTACTTTATAGTTTTCTGTGTATAGATTCTTAGTCTCTTTGGTTAGATTTATTCCTAGGTATCTTATAGTTTTGGGTGCAATTGTAAATGGGATGGACTCCTTAATTTCTCTTTCTTCTGTCTTGTTGTTGGTGTAGAGAAATGCAACTGATTTCTGGGCATTGATTTTATATCCTGACACTTTACTGAATTCCTGTACAAGTTCTAGCAGTTTTGGAGTGGAGCCTTTTGGGTTTTCCACATATAGTATCATATCATCTGCAAAGAGTGATAGTTTGACTTCTTCTTTGCCGATTTGGATGCCTTTAATTTCCTTTTGTTGTCTGATTGCCGAGGCTAGGACTTCTAGTACTATGTTGAATAGCAGTGGTGATAACGGACATCCCTGCCGTGTTCCTGACCTTAGCGGAAAAGCTTTCAGTTTTTCTCCATAGAGAATGATATTTGCGGTGGGTTTTTCATAGATGGCTTTGATAATATTGAGGTATGTGCCCTCTATCCCTACTCTTTGAAGAGTTTTGATCAGGAAGGGATGCTGTACTTTGTCAAATGCCTTATAAACACCAAATTTTAAAACAGAATAATCAATCAATCAATCAATATATAAATAATAACAGATTCAGTACTAGTGGAGTTGTACGCTGGTAACCTTCCTTAGGGTAAACTTACTATTGCCAGGTATTCATCAGGTGAGGCACAGTCCATGAAGTCAGACAGACTTGGGTTGAGTTCTCTTTGGCAGCTTTCTAGTCATGTTGGCCTGGGCATTTTGCCTAACCTCTCCACATCTCAGAGAATGCTTAGGTACTATTATTGCTTGTGAAAAAAATGATACTGCTAATAGTTATCCAAAATGATGCTGCCCCTTTCCTCACAGTTACATGATCAGAGGAGTCTGCTATCATTTTCTTGTTTGCTTAGTCTGAGTGCTACTGTCCTCCTTCAGAACCGTCTAAAGCAGTGTTAGACTGCTCCTTCTCCCTCTTCCCCATAATCTCTTCCTTTTGATTTTAATTGACAAAGTGCACTATCGATGGTACTTCCTGAAGCAGATTTCTAAAGTAAATATCTACATTTAAGTCCTTACAGCACAACACACTTGTGCTTAAGGCTTTTCTAATCTATTCTATGCATTTATTGATAAATTGGATTAATATTTTATTTAAAGTGTGCAAAATTCTATACAAAGTGCCATAAAATCTATAAATAGACATGAGCCATGGTTTTTACTTGAAAGAATATATAATAAAGATGTATTTATTGGGGCACCTGGGTGACTCAGTGGGTTAAAGCTTCTGCTTTCGGCTCAGGTCATGATCCCAGGGTCCAGGGATGGAGCCCCGCATCTGGCTCTCTGCTCAGCAGGAGGCCTGCTTCTCTTCCTCTCTCTCTCTGCCTGCCTCTCTGCCTACTTGTGATCTCTGTCAAATAAATAAATAAAATCTTTAAAAAAATGTATTTATTTATTTGAGAGGGAGAGAGCAGGAGAGAGAGAGAGTGTGTGTGTGTGCGCACATGCATACACATGTGCATGTGCACAAGCAGTGTTTTGAGACATTTAAATAGAGTGGCAGAGAAGCTGAAGTTGAAGGCAGATGTAGAGAACCTTGAAGATGACAGAGAAATAATAACTAGCATTTGTATTCTGCTTTACAGCTTTCATAGTGCTTTGACATGCACTATTTCTTTATGCTTATAGCGGCCCTGAGAAATACATATTATCTTTGCTTTTCAAATGAGCCTCAGAAAGTTTATGTTCTGTGCCCAGGTCATTCAACTACTAGATAGAAAAGCCAGGAGTTAATCCTGAGCCTTTCTGGTTCTAGAGCCCATGTTCCACTGCACTCTGCCATGTCAAAGAGAATTATAATCAAAGATCCATTTTGTACAATGTATAATCCTTTGATAATGTGCATGACAGACAATAGAGAGAAGATACTAAAAATAAGAGAGAAGATACTAAAGAAGCTCCTTCCTTCTAATCAAACTGTTGCAAACATGTATCAAAACATAGCAATGTGTTTGAGTATGGGCTTCGGCGCCAGACTCCTTAGGTTTTCACGCTCATCCGTCACTTCCAGGCTATCTTTGTCAAGGCACTTAACTTTTTTGAGCCTTAGTTCCTCATATTTAAAGCATTTACCTCATATAGTTATTTTTAAATTAAGTAAATGTATGTAGAGTGCTTAGGATGATACCTAGAACATCCAAAACTCTTAGAAGTTGTGGCTATTATTATTTTATAGTACCAACTATAAGCCAGGCCCTTTATGGAGCAGTCTGCACACATTAATTTTAACCTCATGAAGTAGTTACTTCCTCACTTTTATAGAGAGTGAAAAGGTCTGAAAGGAATATTCTAACATTCTCCTGTTGAACCCTACTATTTTGAATGATTATAGCACTTATCTTAATTTTTAAAATTTAGATTTCTTATACTTTCAATTATGTGAAAAGACACTGGATGGAGAGATGGCTCTTTTTAATCTCCTGTACTTGACTACTATGCCTAGTTCTGTTGTTTAGTGCCAAGAAGGTAGGAAGTGTTTAGTAACTGTTTATTGATAGTAGTAATGATGAGAATGATAGATGAGGAAGTAGAGTGACAGAGAACTTTTGTTTGTGGCAAAAGACAATAGTTTACAGGCTTCTTCTAGCCTGGGAAAAAAGTTTCACCACCTTACTCCTCCAAAGAAAACATTCCCATGGAATTTTCTAGAATCTACCTTGAAATGATGTACACAAAGTAATTTTTCACTACTTTGCTTGTTGCTATTCTGTGGTCTACAGAATTTGTACAGTTCTTTTTTTTTTTTTTTTTTTTTTGCATTAGCGAAGGCACTCTAAAAAGCTGAGTCAGAATTTCTAACATGTTACAAAAATTCAGTGGAACTAGCTAGCATCTGTTGTTCCTTTCTATTGCTGACACAACCATGTTTAGAAAAGAAACTACATCAGAAAGTAAAGGGCATTTATCTCATTTTATTGTTTATGTCACATTTTGCACAGCATTTGAAACTAAGGGTGAGTCTGCAACCGATGGTTAAGGAAGACATCACTTATTTCTGAAGACAACTAAACTTCCAAGCAGGGGGTAATTCTTGGTATGTCACTCATGATTGTCTAGACTTTCTAAGGTCCTTTGCGTGAAGGCAGGGATATATTACAGGACATTAAGTAAAAATTAAGGAAATGTGAATCAAGTATAGACTTCATTTGATAATAATGAATCAGAAGTCTATACTTAATTCACATTTCCTTGGTTTTTACTTAATGCTCTTTTTCTGTTCTAGGATTCTATCCAGGATACTACATCCAGGATTGTGTTTAATTATTACATCTCTGTAGGCTTCTCTAGACCGTGAATGTTTCTTAGACTTTCCTTATTTTTGATGACCTTGACAGTTTGAAAAGTAATGATCAGTTATGCATAGAATGTCTTTCAATTTTAGGTTTTGTATTTGTCTGATGTTCATCTCATGGTTAGACAGAATTTATGGGATTTTTGGAGAAAGACCACAGAAGTAAAATGTCATTTTCGTATTATCATATCAAAGATCCATAATGTCACATGACTTGCCACTGTTGATGTTGACTGGGACCGCTTGACTTAAAGTAATGTGTTCAGGTTTCATCATAATAAAGTTATTCTTTTTTTCCTTCCTTTTTCCTTTGGAGGAAAGACACTATTTGCAACCAATGCTTAAGGGATAGGGAGTTGTGCTCTTTAAGGGGATATTATCTGCACAAATTATTTGGGAATCTTCTGCATGGGAGATTTGTCTATTCTCATTTACTTGTTTACTTTTGGAGTTACAGTCCAATACTACATTTGTTTATTTTGTTGCTTAGATCATTCCAGCTTTCCTAGTGAGACCTCTTTCAGTTAACTTCTGCGTCCCTTTGAAATACCCTCATCATATGTAAGCAGATATGTTCATATATTTGAGTACTATCTTACTTTCTTATACAAGATGTTCAGACTCGTCTTGCATGTCCCCTACGCTAACTCTAGAATGAGCCACTTTTAAGAAGCCCTCATTCCTTTTATTAAAGAAACCAAGATCTGGTTCTTGGGTGTTCTCGTTGCTGTTGAGATCTCATTGTACTAGGCCCTTTCAGCTAACAGAGCAAGCAAATACAGATGCATATCACTTATGACCATTTTGGCTGTTATCTTGTCAATAGACTGCAGAAACAAGGAACCTAGGGAGGAAGGTTTTGTCATAATCCAGGAAAGAGATGATAGAGACCCAAAGTAGGGGTTGTTAGAATAAAATAGTTATTGATCACATCCATTATTGATATTTAGGTGTCTACTATCTAAATAGACTCTCCCATACTTTTGCAAGCTATCTAGTCACCCAATAATTGAACACTTAAAGCAAGATTAGTGCTGGGCACAGAGTACAAAACCCTGTGTAAGACTTGGTACTTTTACATTTATACCCATGTGCTACCAATTTATAGGCATTATTGGTATTGTTGAAAACAAACATGTCAGTGATGTTGGTAGAGATGTGATACACAGAGGTTTGATGTGGTGACAGTAGCCACAGAAACAGAGGGATACACATGAGAAGTAAATGAACAGGGAATTAACAAAAAAGGTATTTAGCTAGGTATTGGGAAGTAAGAAAGAGATTGATCAAAGATGAGTTCAAGGGACGCCTGGGTGGCTCAGTTGGTTAAGCAGCTGCCTTCGGCTCAGGTCATGATCCCAGCGTCCTGGGATCGAGTCCCGCATCGGGCTTCTTGCTCATCAGGGAGCCTGCTTCTTTCTCTGCCTCTGCCTGCCATTCTGTCTTCCTGTGCTTGCTCTCTCTCCCTCTCTCTCTGACAAATAAATAAATAAAATCTTTAAAAAAAAAAAAAAAAGATGAGTTCAAATTTTGTAAACCATTCGAAAGATAATGATATTCACAAAAATTATGGATTTCAGAGTTGCAATTTATTTGAAGGGAGGTTAATGAGTGCCATTTTATGAAAGTGGAATTTGTAGTAACACGAAGGTTTTTAAGTATATTTAAGAGGAGTATTCAGCTGTCTTTTAAAAAAGAATGGAACCTCATTTGAAGACAAATCAAGAATCCAATATTTTAAAAGTGTATAGTTTAAAATATCTGAACCATAGATATTTAAAAATCTGTATGCTCTTGTATAGGAAACTTTTATTTTTTTAAACCCATATGTGCATGTATATTGAGAGCATAAGGATTTCATATTTTAAAGGTTCATCTTGACAGGTAATAATCATTGCTGAATATAATTGATACAAGCACTTACCGAGAGTGACCAAGCATTTAATAGTTTTGCTCTTTATCTCCCTAGAACTGTAGGAAAACAGAGGGATTGTGAATGCCTGGCCTGTTCTGGTCAAGTTTTATAATTCCCTTATTATGAAAGATAGATTGAGACAATGAAGTTGTCATATGATGCCATGTTAGTTTAAAGATCCAGTTAATGTTTAATAGTGTTTACATACCTGGCATGAAAAGCCATGGATTGACTTGATAAAGTCTAACAGCTGCTAAGATCTGGTACTTTTGTAATGTCTTCAAAGGAAGTGGATCAAAAAGGAGTTCTTTAATAGAGTATTTCACACAGTAATATCCTTTGGAGGAACCAGTTCAATTGACTACATTCTGTAGATAAATCCTCAGATTCATCTAAGAAACTGATGTAACTAACCCCTACTGTTGTTCAAATATGACAAGGATCTAAATGAGATCAAGAATGTGTATACTTTGCCAATTGTACATATAAGTGTATTAATACTATCAATTCTTGGGGGCTGTAAGACTTGTTTCTGTAAAATGATGTTAGCTAAAAAAATTAAATATTACACTTCTGGAGACTTTTGTAACTGAAATGCTTTTTTGGGGGGTTGGGGGTTATGCAGAGTCCCATATAATCCTCACAATAGCTTAATATTATTAGAAAAAGAAATACTATTATTTCTGATAATAATAATGATTATTTTTAATTTAGGAAGATAGGTAATTTCTCTCAAATCCAAAAGCAAATAACTGAACGGCCAGAATTAGAACCCAAGTCTTCTGATCTCAGGCCAGTATATTCACCACTAACCTAGCTTATTAGAATTCAGAACAAATAAAATCATGTCATATTGTTAATAACTTTGGACTTTGATGTTCTCATCTGTAAAATGAAGATATTAACTCTCCTATCCATGTCACAAATTATAATTAAATATGAGTTAAATCCCAAACAATTTAATTATTTCAGAGTTTACAGATTATTTAATTTTTGAAGGCTCCCTCTTTCTCCATGTAGGTCCACATTTGCAAGCAAATGGATCACATACAATTTTGGAATCTGACCAAAGAGTAGCAGTTTTCATGCCCATGTTCTACATACAATAAAGCCCAACTAAGAGTTTACATATTATGGTGAGGATCCAGCTTAAAGGAAGGGAGAGTCAGGAAGCATTAGATTGTTCCAGGGATAAACGGCGATGAGTTAGGGAGGGGAATTTCCTGTGCTGCAGGGTGTGTTCCATACTGAAAGCCTTCTTCACTTACCATTCCAGGATGCTTTGTCAGTCTTGGGGAGAGGAAGAGGTAACAAAAATATCTTTTAATTCTTACGATGTTTGACAATTCTTCTTCCCTAGAGATCTGGATAGCACTTTAAGAATCCGAATTTTATCATTTGGAGTAAACTTAAAACTTTCTAAGATTTCTAGAAACTCTTGGAAAATTATTTCTCTAGCTCCTGGAATGATATCAATTTTATCTTATGTCAACCTTAATACAGAACATTACCACTTTCTCAATAAATTCAATTAGTCAAGGCTTTTGGGAAATCTTACTAGAATTAGCAAACTGAATTGAAGATTTGGGGGTTATTGAGAGAGGTCATCTAATACTGCACAGTTTTCTTTCAATCTCTTTTTCTTTCTTCTCCCCTTTAAATGCTCCATTTTTTTTTCTCTTTCTCACCCCTTTCTGGTCTTCTGCATCTTCCAGTGTTTGAATATGCCCCTGAGGTCTCAGTCTCCACCCTGATGGTCCAGTAGAAACTTATCAAAATATTTCTTTCAATTACAGGGTTCTCACTGAAAAATTCAGTTGGAAAAACATTTATTCCAGTTGATTACATATCATATCAGTGAAATCTCACTTATGACATAGAGAGCATAAAGTGGCACACATGCTTTGTACCGTACAGAGCAGAGCAAAATGGAACACAAACCTGGAAGTAGGACTTTCAGACAAAAGTCCTACTTCATCACCTTCATATGGAGGTGATGTTAGTGGCACAGACCTGAACCATCACTAGCAGCAGCAGCAATAGGAGACAGCCACAGTGGTCTAAGCTACGCCAAATCATACTGCAACTCCTGTGACAACCAGAAAACCAAGCTTTATGAGACCAGGAGGAGGGGAAGAAGACAGCAGCTTCCTTTCCTTGGTGTTGGGTCCCAGGTCTGAAATGAAGAACTGGAGACTTCCCATAACTGCTGTAGCACAGGGCCACAACTGCTATATGACCTGGTGATTCAGCGTTATGGTGCCAGGAGTGGGAGAGAAGAAGGCTGTTATGGGTTAGATAGGAAGATTACATCTAGCAGTAAACATGACACATTCCCTGGGGAATTCCTGGATTAGTCAGAAAGAAGTTGAGTGTCAGCTAGGGTTTCCACAATGCTATGGATGAGAGCTAAGCCTGAGCAATGCCATTGTGTTGCTGCCTTTGTGACATTGTTCTACTCCTCATTTGATGTCATCCAAACAAACATGCATGGGTTACACTTGCGTGGCTCCTAGGTAACAATTAGCCAGGATCTCCTGCTCATTTCAGTAAAACCTGTGCTTTCTCTCCGGAGTCACAAGTGGATTTGATTGCCACTGCCACCTTTTTCTTGGAAGAGTTCAGACTCTACTGAGTAGTGATTTTCTTACAGTCTCAGAGTCCTGTTACCTTCATTTAATGGTTATGAATGGAAGGAATATTTACAATAGTGGAGAAGGACAAAAGCATGTGAAGCATCTGGAGAAGTTTAGTCATATTTCAGTGCATCACGTGCCATTTTTGCTATTTCTTTTGTTAGAGATATTTCTAGATATTTCCTGAGGATTAACATTTGAAACCTGGCACCAGGAACTTTGTCATTATAGTGAAACTAGTCGCTGGGGACTCATTATTCAGTTTATGAATTATTTGCCTAGCCCTCTCCTCTCCTCAATAATTCTCTTTCCAATTTTTTGGCATTTTCTTTAGCTTTCATTATTATGTGGCTGGCATTCACTAAATAGGAATTTTAATAGCTAATACTTTAGGATATTTATCAGGTTCTAGGTGATTTATATACCTTATATCTTTTAATCCTTAGAGCAAGACTTGAGATAGTTATACTGCTACCCTACTTTGAAGTTGGGACCTAAAAAAGGTTAAGTTCCCTAATCTCCCATAGGTAGTAAATGCCAGTGCTGGGATTTCAAACATGGATTGGTCTGGTACTAAATAGTTTACTATTAATCGTTGTGCTTTATTGCTTCAATTTCAGTAATAGAAAATAGGAATGCAACTGTGGAAAAATGGACAAAGCAATTGTTTTGCATATTAACAACCGTGGTTTGTCTCCCCCTCCAATTTCCCCCCAACTCACTTCTCTCTGCCATCTCCCAATGTCAGAGGGGGATCCAAACCATGAGAGACTGTGGACTCTGAGAAACAAACTGAGGGTTTCGGAGGGAGGGGTGTGGTAAGCCTGGTGGTGGGTATTATGACGGGCACATATTGCATGGAGCGCTGGATGTGGTGCATAAACAAGGAATTTTGGAACACTGAAATAAAATAAAATTAAATTTAAAAAAAAAAAGAAAACCCTTAAAAAAAAACAACACCCAAAACTATGGTGGCTTTGTCATTTTCCCACTCGGGTAAATTGGAACTACGTTTCCCAGAATCCCTTTCCTATTGGGTTGTCTGAAAGAGGCATTTAATAAGATTTGGAAGACAAAAGCAAAAACGCAGCCATGATTTTTGGAAGGTCTGTGTGGCTAGATTTAGTGAGAAATAGATCCAGAGGTGCTGGCAGATCTAGTTTCTGCTTGTTTTTGCCAGTGTTTTTGTGTTTTGTTTTGGTTTTGTTTTGTTTTGACTGACATTTTCTAGAAGCAACAAGAACCGGAGTGGAAAGAATGGCTTTAGTAGTCTGAGTGAAGAGGCAGTGGGTTGAGATTAGGCCAGAGACATAAAAGCAGACCATTTCACAGGACCTTGTAAGGAATTTGGCTTTTACTGAAAATGAAATGAGAGGCCATGGGTACAGGTGGGACTTGGAGGAGCTTTGTGGAATGTTGATATGATCCTGCTCATCTTCTTAAGGCTGACTCTGGTTCTTGTGATAAACAACTCTGGGGTCATAAGTAAGGCTGAAGGTGCCACTTGTTATGGGGGTTCTTACCATATAGATGGCACTTAAGGGAAAAGAAATCATCACTTAGGGAATGAGTGTCAGTAGATATGTGAAGAAATGGGAAGACAGCCTTCAGACACCCTGTTATGTGGTAAAGAAGTCAACAAAAAACCAGCAAAAGAGATTGAGAGGGAACATCCTGTGAAGTAAGAGAACCAAGAGAAAATAACATTCTGGATGCCAAGTAGAAAGCACTCATGAAGGAAAGAGTGATCAGCTTTGGTAAGTGATGCCAGTAAGTTGAGTAAGATGAGTAACAAGAATTGACAGAAAATAAATCAGGTGCTTACTACTAAAAAGCAGACCTAAATTTCCAAAAATATAAGAATGAGACAGACTGTTACAAACAGTATATTACTTCTTCCTAGAGAGCCTCTATCCCCTCTCTTTGATTGAAACCTCTATTTGTCAGGAGATATCAATTCAATTTCTCCTTTTGCAGAATGTATCTTCTAGGAAGCATGGACTGTATCTTATTTTGTTACCCTCAGAGTCTGGCACATAAAAGGGTGACTAGATGAGTGGATGTTAGCATGTGAAGGAAAAGTTTAAATGGAAATAACATTTACTGTGCACCTAATATATGCCAGAAATCTTGCAAGGAGGTTGATTTTTTTCATAGTAAGTTATTCTATATGATTAATGTTATACATCCAATCCACTAATTTTAACCACATTTTACAAATTAGGAAGCTGTGAGTCTTAATATGAAGCATGCACACATACACGCAGAAGTATAACCTATACCCTGATGGCAGAACTGGTATTTGAGCCATTTCTGACCTCAAGGCTCCTCATATTTCCACTAACTTATGCTAAATAAATAAATGAACAAAGGAAGGAATATATAGTACTTTTCCTTCTTGATGTCACTTACTGGAATGGCTTCCAGTCTTGAAGGTGTTGCTACATATCAGCTCAGCCCCTCCATAGACATGATGACATCACCTTGGTTAGCAGCAGCAACATTAACCTCTTCCTCATCAAATTTTGGAACCATGTTTATGCAAACTGTTTTACAATGGGTATTAAAAGAAAAACAAAAAACGGTGGGATGAAAGGTGTCAGGCAAACCTCAATTTTTTTTCCCATGTCAGGCCAGCCTGAAACTTAAGCATCTCTGACTATGCTGTTTTGCTTGCCAGTTCTGTTTTGCTTTCATATGGAAATAGTCCAGCTTTCTTTTATTTGCCTCGTCCTCCATCTTGGGTGGCTCCCTTTCAGGAGTAAAAACTTATTCCGTCAGCTTCTAGAAGGGCTGCCCCCTGAAAGCCCTCCAGTGACAGCCTCTTACAGGGATTGCCTCACTACAGTGATCTGCCTGGACCAAGGTCCCACTCTTTCCCAGGATATCCTGTATCCAACAATTGGTAATTGGTAGGGAGATATAAAGGCCCTAACCTTTCACTTGAATTCTGAACAGCCCTGAATGGTCATCACGTCCTCAGAACTTCTGGAAGGACTGGCTGAGACATTGTGGAGACTGTGTTGTAGTTGTTTAGTTGGCTTTCTCCCTCTGTACAATCCTGCTTCCTTTTTTTCTTTTCCGCAATGCAGTGCCTTCTAAATCTACTTGTTCATCTTCATCTTGGAACCCGGTTCCCAGGTTCCCAGGGAACTCAGCCTGTGACACCCCTGAGTTTAAATGCTTTCACTATATGACAGTGCATTCAGTCTCAGACAGTACATGGGCTGAAACTGCACATCTACCATTTATTTATTAGCTGTGAGACTTTGAGCAGGTCACTTCACATTTCTAAGACTCAGCTTCATCTGGAAAATGTACTCATCACAGATTAAACAAGAAAATACTCCTAAAACACTTAACAGATGTAGGAAGCTCTCAACATATGAAAAATATTTGGGTTATTATTAAGGGAGACATCATACCACCTTTGACATATTGAACAAAAGAGTCAATGGTGATGATCTAGTCTGGCTTAATTTCACAGATGAAGAAGGATTAAGTTATTTGCTCAAGAGGCGTAGTTAGTTGGGACAGACTTGAAATGAAAATGCAGGTCTCTTGACTCCACTGCACCATGCTGACTTTATCTTTTTTTTTTTTTTTTTAAAGATTTTATTTATTTATTTGAGAGAGAGTGAGAGAGAGCATGAGCGAGGAGAAGGTCAGAGGGAGAAGCAGACTCCCCATGGAGCTGGGAGCCCAACATGGGACTCGATCCCGGCAGCCCGGGATCATGACCTGAGCCGAAGGCAGTCGTCCAACCAACTGAGCCACCCAGGCGTCCCCTGACTTTATCTTTTAACCAAACATCTTGGCATGTAAAAATGGTACTATATCGCTATCATTTTATTTTGCACATTTATACTTAAGAACAGAGTCCAGAAGAAATGACTGTAATAATCTTTGGGTTATAATTATAAGAGACCATAACTCAATTAAAATTCTTAATTCAAGTGAACTTTGGGAAACATTTGTATTTTTTGGTTGTCTCTCTTTCTGATCCCAATTAATTAGAAATGAAAAATCTGGAGACTATGGCTAAAATATACTCTGTATTTCTGAAGTGTCTCCAGGACATGATTCAGATGTATTAAGAACTTATGGCTCTATTAACCATCCTGTTCTCATAAGATTATGAAAGTCTTTCTACTCCCAAAAGGTAGTAAATTAAGCTTTATTTTTTTAAGCCTAAAAAAATTAAAGCTAAGAAAAATAAGTTTTAAGGAGACAGTTACTAAAGACAAAAATCACCTTACTCTATCTGGATTTTAAATTGTGTGAGTGACCATAATACTCAATCCACAGATTATTTGAGCCACAATTACCCCGTATCTACGTTTAAATGTTTTCCTTGCTTTGTTTAGTCAACAACTTAACTGATCAACAGATATTTATTTAGCATCTACTGTAAACTGGGCAGCATCTATCCCTCTTTATTTCCCTGAGGAGTAAAACAAACCTGTTCCATTAAAATTTGAGATCTCACTGTCATATATACACATAAGACATTTCAAGTGTATGTTCCAGAAGAAATCCTCACAGCATTTGCTTTGTGTAAAAGTGAAGAACCTACATTTCATCAGAACTCCCATCTCTCCATTAACACTCACTCAAAGAGCATATCTTGATACATAACAATAATTACAGATACAATTGATAAGGCACTTACTGAAAGTGTCCAAGCATTTAATAGACTCTCTAATACTTAAGACTCATGTTATGTATTATAGAGAAGGTATTTTCTAAATGTGGGTAAGCTTAATAATTCAACTAGCAGTAAATATGATTCACACCAAAATGGTGTCACAGGTGAGTGGCATTTGGATGCTCTCATTTCTGAACACAGAGCAAGATATACTGACCCTATTACAAAGAATAAACATCAATAAAACAGCAGGTCTCTGATAAACAGGTATAATTACCAGAAGGATCTGCCTATTTACACATCAGGACCGCTGTCCTCATATATCTTATCCCGTTACATAATTATCAAATAAAAATAGTAATTCCAGCATAAGTAATAGCAATCACACAGAGTACTGCATGGGTAGACATTTTTATCTTGGCTGGAAGACATTAGTGTATAATACCTAACAAAGAACTTCTCTGAATAGCTAAACAGTGAACTAATATCAGACTGCTGTCTGAAAACCAGTCCCCAGCCAACTGACTGAGAGGGCTTGCTCTCATGATCTTATGTGGTTTTTACCTCTGTGGAAAAAAACAAAACAAAACAAAACAAAACAAAACAAAACAAAAAAAACAACAGAACTGTCTGCTTAAAGACAGTTCTAAGATGGTGTTTTTCACCTAATCTTTTAGTTTGGAGAGGTTTCCTTATATCAAATCAGAAGTCCTTAAGAGAGAGAATTTGGCACTGTGACAAGATCTTCCTTTGCTTCTCGGGCAAGTATCTTGGTATTCTTTTTCTTCCAGTGCTGTGATGGGCACACTAAGAGCAGTTCCTTGCTGAGCTGTGTGGCTCCTACAGATGAGGACAGCAGGAGACCAGGCAGATCGCCAAGGCAGGGAGCAAGGAGAGCGGAGACCGCAGCCTGCTGCCACCAGGCAGGAAAAGTAAAAGGTCTGCTCTGAGCTCTAAGGTGCTCCCGAAAGCCTTCTGGTGAGGGCACTCGCCCCCAATTGACCTGGCCTTCTACAGAGCAGGAAAGAGCTTTATTGAGATGCCTGGTTTTGAGCCACAACTTTGCATCATATTAAGGTCTGTAAAGTCTCCCTGATGGAAATAGTGCGCAGGTCTATGGAAACCTTTGGGTTGATTGATAGGCCTCTTACTAGCTGCCGTTCAGAAGATACTTTCAGTCCTCTCATTGAATGGGATTTTGGCCAGTTTCTCCCAAGCCGTTTCCTTCCCTTTTTTTTTTTTTTAACTCTTTTTTTTGTCCTTTAGGATTAGTGCCACTGTCCTTCAGGCTGAGCAAGATGGAGCATTTCAGTGTCACTCACCAGTCAGTCAAACTGTGACAAAAGGCAGTCCCTTCCCATCAGGATCTTGAAGAGAAGAGGAGGGGGCACTCAGCGGGGACTCTCTTAGCAGCACTTAATTTCTTTGGTCCAGAGAGGAAAGAGCGGGAAGGAACAGGAGATTGGATTTAAGTCACCTCCAAATCAGCACAGAGTTCAGTCCTAGTTGGTGTTTGTTTATAAAATAACTCTCTAATCCGCACTCTGTTTCCCATTTAACCTCTTGGACACACGGCATTCAGCCTACCGAGGAGATTTTCTGGACTTGTTCCTAAAAGTGCTGAGTTTGACACCAGCAGAAAGGAATTTGGGGTCAGAATTACTATTTTAAACTTCAGCCTTTGGGATTTGGGAAAGATGTTTCCGATATGCTAAAACAGCTGGATGAGCCTCTGAGAAGTCTAATGGGAGGGAGGGTTTCCTTCATTTGTATGATAGGTGAGGACAACCAGGTCTGGCAAGGCCGGCTGACTTCCTCCTGCACCTCCAGAATCTGTGAGAACATCTCGCAGTCCCTAAGGCACAGAACTACTGAAAGGGAGAGCAGATCCCTGCACACTCCAGACCACTCCCAAGGTGAAGTTGCACTTGGTGGGGGGATTCCCCTGTCGCTCCCTGTTCCAGCTGAGGCTGCGTCAGTCTTCATCAGATAAAAAGAAACATTCAAGGTCATTAGCCCAATTTTTCTCTGTGAGGGTGGAGCTGGGATTGGTCGCAGAGCTATTCTGATGACCCAGAAATTACATGTACTCATTTCTTTCTTTTTAGATAAAAGCATTTCTATTCCAGTTTTTCTATGGCTCCTTTTCAAGAGAAGAGGGGGAAAAAAGTCCCACATCTTTGCTAGCAGACTCTCCTTTTCTATGTGCAGTCTTTTGTAATCTATCTTGATTCCCAGCCAATACCTTACTTTTTTTTTTTTTTTGTACTTTATATCTTTTAATCACCTAAGGAATCTGACTCAGTGTCCTTTCCTCTGGATCACAGGCTACTCTTCCTTTATCTTATCTCCCAGGAGGAGAGAGAGAGGCTAGAAACCTTTTTTCCTGTGTTGGCTCCTGCCCTGACAATATAACTTCCTTCTCTCCCAGACCTTTTTTGGACTGTTATTCCATCCTGAGCTTGGTTTTAAAGCATTATTTTTATGTAACAACAGGAAAATCTCTTAAGAAGTTATGTTATTATTAAAACAAGTTAAGAACATGTCTCGTATATATGTGTCCACAAGTGTACAGCAATGTGTATATAAATGTATATAACTACACAAATGTATATCCTATAAGATCATGGAAAACCCTTTCTTTTTTTTAAGAGCAACAAATACAGGCCAAAAGGAAAAAGGAAAAAAAGTACGAACATTCACTAGATCCTTTTTCGTAGTTTTTCTTTGGGGAAGGATAGGCAATTATGTGACCAAATATTTTCTACTTGGGTCACAGCGCATTGGAAGCCCTGTAATAACCATACTTCGCAGGTCTTGGTATGACAGAAGTAAGATAGATATAGTTATAATGAAAAATGAATTAACAATCACTAATACACGGTGAAGGTCATTCAAATATGAAAAATATCAGTGAGAGAGCTAGGATCAAACCTAGTCCCATTTTAGTTCTTGATTATGGTTTTGACTATAAGCTTCAGAATTGTGGGCAGATTTGTTTTGGGACAGAAACTTTTCTGCTCATGTTCCAACATTTTTTCTTTAGAAATTATTCTTCTGTTCCCCACCCTCCATTTGAACATATTCTGTTTTGGCAAATGTGTGAAGGTTTATATAAAACAATGAATTTGGCAAATCATAGTCTCCTTTAAGTTGGCATTAGTAACCCAACAGCGCCGGGTACCAGTTGATGTTAGAATGTTACGCTGCTTTTAGTTTTCTACAAAAATAAATTATTAAGTGATGAAAGACACACAGTTTGAAATAGCCATCCCAATAAAAATATAACTCCCCTCTTACATTGCCTGGTTACTCCTTTGATTTATACATTTATCCATGAATCTCAGTATGTGAAATTTCGTATGTAGAAGTTAAAAACACAACCACTTCCACTTGCTTCTAAGTCTCAATAGCTATCCTAACTCTGAAAAATTTGTATTAATACATTCTTGCTTTCCTCTCAGCATATCTTAAACATTTATAGCACCAATAGCGAGGGGAAAAAAGGAAGATATATTCTTTTTTTTTTTTTTTTTTTTTTTTGAGAGAGGGAGAGATAGTGAGAAAGAGCACAAGGTCGGGGTAGAGGAAAAGTGGCTTCCTGTTGAGCAGGGAGCTGGATGCAGGACTCAATCTCAGGACCCTGGGACCACAACCCAAGCCAAAGGCAGATGCCCAACTGACTGAGCCCCCCAGGTGCCCCGAGGAAGATATATTCTGAATAAGACCAAAGAGACTATGTGTGAAGGAAAAGAGGCAGTGCATGATACAAGAAAATAAGGGCCACAATGCTATGCTGTATTACACACACACACACACACACACACACACACACACACACACTCTTCATATTAGGGCACAGACAATATTTCTGAAGCTATATAAATTCTTAAATTTTTAAATATATCATATAGGAAGATCTTCAAAGCAATCATGAGAAAATAGGGAATTGCTGAAGTTTTCTAATCGTATTCTTCAAACTTCATCAGATTCCTGTGTAAAAGTTCTGTCTCTGGTGGCTTCTAATTTATTCATTCATTTATGTTATAAACTAATTGCTGATTGCAGATTGTGGATTAGCACTATAATGTGTACCAGGGATTTGATGCAGAGTTCCCTCCTGTAAGGAGCTTATAGAGTGGTTGAGGAGATAGATGGTGAAATAGTCATAGGTAAACTACAGCCTGGCAAAGTGTTGGAAAGGAGCATGGTTCTTGTGTGCCTAATCTAGGTGAAAAATATTGAGGTGGTAAGATGACAAAGGATTTTTTGAAGAAATCAGAGTGGATGTGTAATTTAAAGAATGGGTAAAGGTAATAAGAGAAAAAGATTAGCTGCCCAGAAAGAGGAGATGATGTGGGCAGTGACCCTTCCGTGAGAGGAAGCGTAGCGCATGCATGGAACGTAAGGAGGCTCACGATGCTGGGACACATAGAAGGGGCAGGGCGTTAGTGATACAGCTGAGGTCCAAGAGTTAAGCAGAAACCTTGCATATCAATGAAATCACTAGTGGGCAGTGGCCAAAGAGGGGTGGGATTATAGTGGGACTCCGGTGGTGGTAGTAGAGACTGAGAAGAGGGACCAGGTAAAGAATATGTAAGAGGAAAATATGGCCAAAGCTGTTGAGTGGGGGAGAGAGAACAACCATGGAAAACTCTTCAGGTTCCAGGTATGAGTGATAACAATGCTCAGAAGATGGTAAAATGTACATTACATGTGAGAAAGCCAATTCTGAAGGTTTCAATGATGAGTTCAGTCCTGGACACGTTGTGTTTAAAGATGGTTAGCAGGCTTTATGATAATGATTCTAAACATCTGGATAGATTGTGCTGCAAATACACATTTGGGAATTTAACATATAAGTGGTATTTGGAAGCTTGAGGGATGGATGAGAATTTTAGTGAGAGGATGTCCAGTAACAGTAGTGTGCTAGCAATGAAATCCTAATGAATGCCAGCATTTAAGAAACGGGTAAAGAAACAGAAGCTTAGGAGACAGGAGCAGACAGTATGATCGTAAGAGAGGGGAGAGTGGTGATGAAAGTCACGGCAGTGAGACAACAGTGTCAAATGCACCAAAGCTACCCTTTAAGATCCAGGAATTAGGGTGTTTGGCAATCAGGAGGTCAATACAGTCCAGAATGAAAGAAGTAGAGTGAAAAGAGGCAGAAGTCAGATGAGCTGGGATGGGGAAGTGAATGGGAGGTGAGAAGCCAGAGAAGTCTGGGAATGTAAAGGTAAGAGTGTGAGATGAAGGATTGAGGGGCAGTGTTATTGTTAAGGATCGGAGTTCTGTGTGCATGTGTTGGGAAGGATCCAAGGGAAATCAAAAGGTTGAAGTTGCATTAGAGCTTGGGATATCAACAGAAGAACTAAGGCTCTGAAGGGTGACAAAATAGACAGGGTTGAGATATCAAGGGAATTGCTCCTTAGTAGGGGTTAAGGAACCTTTACTTTGGGGATAGAGGAAAGACGTTAGATACACAGGAATGACCGATCGTTTGTTTACCCCTTTTCACTGGGGGTTTCTTCCACTAGGCAGGATTTTCTGCTAGAAAGGACATGTAGATAAAATAATATTCTTTAATAGGGCAGATTCCAGGGAGGAAGGAGTGCCAATGTGGTGTCATTGAAAGAACACATGCTTGGAGTACGTAGTTCACATCCGAGAACCCCTATTTCCTGTCTTTGTGACCATACATACATACTTACATGCATGCATCTGTACATATGTGCATGCACGTGCACATAGAGACTCACACACTTTTAATTTCACAGAGCTGTTGCATCCTGTGTGATTATCCTATAGGGTAATGATGCCTTCCTCACAATTTTGTAGTTTGGGTTAATCAAGATAGTATATATGTTTATTATGTCAGCCACTATCCAATCAGGAAAACAGACATCATTCAGGATATTTCAGACAGAAAGAAATTACAACATGAAACTGGCTACACAGGTGCTGGGATAGCTAAGAAGCCAATAAAGGAATGGTGAGACAACCTAGAGATTAGACAAAGGATGTAGCCACAGCCACCTTTATTCCTGGGAAAACAAAGGGACACAGTGGCTTTCCTGGAACTTTCGGTTGAGGGTAACTTGACAAAAGAAGAAGCAGGGGGGATCTGCTCAGCAGTATCTGATCCTCTGAGGAGAAGCCGTCTTATGGAACCTGGAACAGCAGAGGAGGCTCAGATGCTTCCAGAAATTCCAAGGGAAGGACGCGAGCAGTCTTGTAGCAGTGCCTCTCACTGGCCAAACCCACATGGAAGCCAGAGGCAATGGACGACTTGGAAATGCAGTTTCCTGTGAAACAGCACAGCAGCAGGAAGTCAGAGCAAGGGTCTGAGAGCAAAATACACAAACGGCAAATCACAAACATGCTAATTTATCTAACAACATAACTGGCACCGAGTAAGCACTTGGTGCTTACGTTCTCGGTTATGTCAAAAATGTAACGTTCTCGGTTATATCAATCCGCTTTAATGAACAGAGATGGCACCAGTTAGTTGACAGTCAAGAGCAAATGAAAAGTCAAAGAATTAGTTTAGAGTAGCTGCCTCTGACAATTGAGTTGAGTTTGGCTCTTGTTTATGAAACAGCTGAGATAGTTTTGGTTATTGAAATATTTGCAATCCTTATTCCATCCCAAAGTGGAAAAATCTATTTTGGGGGAAGCTCTCTGAAGACTTTAGGAATATTTTAATCATCTCTTCAATTTGACAAAAACCTCTGGCATTGCCCAGCTCTTTGCATTTTATGGCGAGGAAGTAGATGCCGTGTATTCCACTTTTCGGCTCCAGTACCTCGTGGCTATTAATATAATATCATCACTAGCAGCGCAACAGGATGTACTGCTTGGAGGATCTTGTCTTTGAAGTGAAATGAAACCCTAAAGCTTTCATTTGCCTAATGAAAACCTCAGCCAGAAAATTTCCCCTTTTCTAATCACATATGGAGTCTTCTAAGCTCAATCTGGCTTGGGACACCAGATGCTGGTCCCACACATGGCATTCTCGTCCAAATTTGGAGCAGGTGCCAATGATCAGAACAGGAAACATATTCAATCCAAAGAAAATCCACCCCCCCCCGCCCTTGGTTATATAAGGAGGGAAGTTTGGTGCTAAATTATAAAAGGATCCCTATTAACTTTACTGCCTTAAATACTGATTTATATGGCCTTTTGTCTACTCCTTGGGCTATGACTTCTTGGGACCTTGGGCACAAACATTCACATCTCACATAAGAAGGCTTTATAAATATGAATGTGATTTTTCCCTAGATCTAAAGGTGGTTTTCATTAAAAAAAAAAAAAAAAAAAAAGCAACATTAGACCATCCTGATAGCCAGCATTGAACGAAGAAAAATATTCCAAGTAGGTCTGAGTAAATGGGCACCAACACAGATGTTTCTGTGTAGGAGCCTCTGCCCTTCCTCCCTTTTCCAAATATACAGCAGTGAGTGGTGGCTGTCAGGGTCACGGGCCAAGGAAGTTCTCAGATGCCAGTGCAAAGCAATAATCTTCAAGTGGATGCCAGGCCGACAGGGATGTGGTGTTAGTTACAAGGAAGTCAGGAGGCCAGGACTGAGAGTCAAGGAAAGTTAAAAACAAAATCAGTATGAGGGGAAGGGTCACAGAGGGAAGCAAAGATGAGAGTCAGAAGGAAAACATCTGTAGGCACTGTGAGAGCTGATGGGGAGGGGAAATGGTCAGAGCACATTTTTTCCTTCCCTTTCTGTTGCATGTGGCATGGTTTTGATATTCTCCCATTTTTTTGTATAATAGTCACAACTCAAGACTACTGATGTGTGGATATGAGTTATTCTTTCTAAATGGAGGGTCACTAAACAAATGTTAGCACTCACCTACTCCTCCAGTGCTCTCTCAGTGCTTCTTTTACCAGATGCCGCCGAACCCCACCAGCCAGTTCAGCAGCTGTTTGGGCCACATGAGCTCGAACTAGTGGGAGCACCCCCTAGCCACATCTCACTTTGTTACCCCAAGAAGACATGGGGTGTTATTTTCTTTTAGTTCTCTCGGTAGGATTTGTGTTTGCTTACTACTGAGAGGAATCCGGAGAAGCAAATAAAGGAAGTGTTTTGTTGGGTTAGTTTTTTAAATGTGCACTCTTCATTTCATATCACATTATCAACGTACCCCCTTTTTTTTCATTTGATTTTAGTGATTTTGTGTTTCCCCTCCATCTCCTATCCCCATTTCTATCTTCCTCCCTTCCTGTCGGCATCCACACTAATATATTTGATTTTGATCTTTTGATACAAACGTCTCCTTATAAAAATAGGTAGGGATATTAGACTATTTTAAAATATAAATCATGTTGTGCTATAGCTTTCTTTCCACTGCTTCTTTTTTCCACTCTATACTGCGTTTGTAAGGTCTGTGCATTTTGCCACATGTATCTTTATGTATTTATTTTTAACTGTGACATCATACTCTACAGGATTCATCTACCACATTTTAGTTATCCATTCCTGTATCTATTCCCTTATTCTTAGGCTGCCTCGAAGTCTCTTCTCTAAAAACTGCCATGAACAATCTCATACAAGCTCCCTTTGGGATCAATGTGAGAAATCCTCTAGGATATATACCCAAGCTAATGATGACTGGGATGTTGGCTCTGCACACACATTATTCCCCTCACTACTATCAGATTGTAAAGCAAATATTTTGCAATTCTCCTGGCCATCTGGTTTCCATTTGACCTCTAAACTGTACAAAAATCTCAAATCAATACTCCTTAGCCTCATCTCTCATTGTTCCAAAATTTCCTGTGTAAATTTGTTTCTTCCTACCTGTCATCTTTAGTAGAACCACATTATGGCCTGCAGACATTCTGCTGCATCAAAAATAAGTCTGGGCTTACTTTTGAAACATTTGAGTTAGCTTTATTAGAATTGATATGGATTGAAATACCACAATATGATTTTTAAAGCCATTACTAACCTGATCATTAAACACTTGAATTAGCAGCATTGCAAGCTATACCAACAGTCCCCAGTGAGATGTACATCATGCTAGGGAATGTAGGTAAATAATTCAAGTTCGTTTCAAAGTCCTCCAGTTCTGCATGAAACCCTGCATTGGTTCTTATAGCATGAACAGTCACAACCTCTTCAGAAGATCAAATGATACCATTTCACTAACAAAAGGAGCAAAAGCTATGAAATACGATTCTTTCCCTTGTGGTTTTGGTATAAAACTTCTGAAACTCTTTCTCTTTAATACTCATCAACAGTTGGCATTGTTTGATGACAAGTATAAATATTCTACCTAAGTAGAAAGTCTCTGCTACACAGTCACTCCCCTCCTCTGCTTGTTCTCTTCCTACCTTTTCAACCATCTTTGCCAGCTTCACCTGTTGGCCTCCTGGGCCCTTTTCTTTTCTCTACACCCTCTCCTTGAGCTTACTGTGACCTCCGTAGCGGTTTCCTACTCAACCAATATAAAGTAGTCCTATAACTCTCCTCTCTCCCTCGCCCCACCAATATATGTCTATAGGACATACTTTGGCACTCTCCCCCATCAAGTACATATTCCACAAAAGCAGGATCCTCATCTACCTTGCCAACCTCTGTATCTCCTGTGCCAAGCATAATACTTTTGTCAACTGAATGAATAAATAATGGTCCAGGGAATTCTAGTGATATGTACAATAAATCAAGGCAAGGTCTTGATAATATGACCAGAGAAAGAGTAATGCCTGAGTCCCACCACAGATTATAACCATTTCTCCTCATGATGCACTCAAGAGAAGAATTTGTGGAGATGACAGTGGCATAGGAACCACATAATCACTTTATTTTCATCTGGGCTTGTGGCCAACCCCAGTGCAAAGTTCTACTCTCAAATCCTTAAGATACTCTATTAAATACTAACCTAAATTTTACAGCATTTGCATATTCTAGTTGGCCATTACGGAATCTTAGGAGACTAAGAAGAAGGAGGATCAATGTTTAAGATGCAAGGGGAAAGGGGACAAGATGGCCAGGA
Source organism: Enhydra lutris kenyoni (assembly GCF_002288905.1). Taxonomy (NCBI): domain Eukaryota; kingdom Metazoa; phylum Chordata; class Mammalia; order Carnivora; family Mustelidae; genus Enhydra; species Enhydra lutris. The sequence continues at coordinate 49,122,843 of NW_019154093.1, forward strand.
CTACCCTCTTATGCTTTAGGCTTTATTTATAAGGCAAGGGGAAAGAACAAGCCACATCCTGTGTGCCCTGTCAATGAATTCTGAACTCTCTCATGAACTACTGTGGCCACACATGTCCTGGAATCAGACCAATCAGGTTATTTCTATCCTTCTGGAGGAGATACAAGAATGGAAGTGTAGAGCTGGTGACCAAAGGGTCCTCCTTCTCACATGCTTTCTCTTAATCTCCATCTTTCACCCATTCTGATCATTGTCCACTCTTCAGCCGTCACTTTGAACTTTTGAGGAGAAAAAGGAGAGGTATGTTTTTAAGCACCCTATAGTATTCAAAGTACTTTTGCTACAAAATTATCTTCGAATATTACTACAACCTTCAGAACCTGTACTTTCAGAATTAAGAAACTTTTGGTCCCATGCTCAGGAAGCTTTGCCACAGCTGTTGGCCACATGCAATAAAGTTCCATCTCCTCTCTCCTTTCTTTCTCATTACATCTCGCATATGTCAGGTGGCTAGGCTACCGGAGTCTGTACAAATAAGGGTTTTGTACTTGATATATCAGTTTTTATGGTTGATCTTATTAATTAGGTGAGGGTTGGTAAATTTTACTTATATAGATAACAGGTCTTCTGAAAAACCCCAAAGCACAGTCTATACATTTCTACCACCTTTCTCCCTCATCCCCGCTGAGAGAAAATTGAGAAGGTTCAGGAAAACATAAAAAGCAAAATACACTTGTCTGCTGGAGAACAGAGGAAAACATGTAGGAGTTTATAGTCTATGTAGTCATGGTTGGAAATTTTAAACTTTCCATTTTCTATGTTTATGCCGAAAAGATGAAAGATCATTTGGAAATCTTGTCTACAATTTGCTCCAGAAAATCTCAACTTCCTTGAAGTAACCGAAGTAATTCTCTTTCTTCTGTGAGAAGGAAATACAGTGTTTACAATTCTGTAGACGGAGGTCCTTAAAACACAGAAATCCTATTTCCTTAACATTATATTAAATACTTATAGTTAGATGTGCATTAAGTTGCCTGATTTCAGTCAAGCTTTGCATTTGTGCTGATCTGTACCATGTTTCTTGGCTCGAGCTGAAGCTAAAGCAACAGGGAATGTGCTTTATCCCTGAAGGATATTACTGTGTGAGGCTCCCTATAAAAGTTAAATTTATTTAATACTTGCAGCAAGTCAACACTTTTATGATTAATATGGCTATTGACCACAACCTATTTATATACTATTTCAAGTTTGTGTTTGAAGATCTCAATAAATCATCTAATTTCACTGAGTTTGGGGGCCTAAGGAACTTCAGTCCAGTTTATTGAGCCACACACAACAGGTTTGCCATAAATAATAACGTCTTATTTATGGCTTTCTCCATTCCACTTAGTAAAACATAAAGACAAATGATGGAATAAACTTGGAATAATAGTAGTAAAAATTGAGTAAATTCTTACTATCCCAACCAAAATAGCTGTACAGAGTTACTGTATTTCAGATTGGCTTGTTGGGATGTGTGTGTGTGTGTGTGTGTGTGTGTGTGTGTGTGTGTGTGTTTGTGTACTATCTAGTATATAGCATCTGTTTTATCTGACACATAGCAGTTCACTCTTATTATATGTGGATCAATCTCATATATTGCTGACATTTTTACCTTCCTTGTTTTCTCTTACTTATTGATCTGGTTAATTTGTGATTTTGTTGAAATCAATTAAACAAATAAATACTTGAAAGAGGATGTCACTTAAAGGTCCTATCAAAGGCTAATGTTACTGATCGACCTGCAACCAAGGACACTTCTCTCTGTGTAATTAGCACCCTCTTTGGCTATGCGCAAAACTTTTAGAGAAGGACACACAAAACTGAATGGAGTGGAGAAGCAGATGAGAGCAGTCAGCCTTTTTCCACCCTTCTGTGTACTGTTACAATGTGAGAAAGCTGCATATCAAAAAGAGATGTCTTGGAAATGAAATCACGAATATGGTGTCTTTTCTAAGGTGATGTGAAAGCTCTTTCACCTGTTTATTTTCATTGGTTCAAAAAATAAGCAACATTGATTAGCTTATAAAGGAAAATCTACATCTAATAGTTTTCTCTTGATTTTGAGTTGCAGTATCTTAAACAAATGAATATCATATTTCAATGCATCTAGCACAAAGGTGATATAATGGAAGATTTAACAAATATTTATTGAATATGAATGTGTGGCTTTATGATTATTTCAAAGCAACTTTTAACCATCAGGTTTCCAAATAGCAATTTATTACTATTTTTATTAATTAAATTTTATTTATTTATTTATTATTTTATATTATTATTTTATATTATTTTATTATTAATTTTTAAAGGTGATGTTTTCTTTTTTTTTAAGATTTTATTTATTTATTTGACAGACAGAGATCACAAGTAGGCAGAGAGGCAAGCAGAGAGAGAGAGAGAGAGAGAGAGAGAGAGGAGGAAGCAGGCTCCCTGCTAAGCAGAGAGCCGGATGCGGGACTTGATCCCAGGACCCTGAGATCATGACCTGAGCCGAAGGCACAGGCTTAACCCACTGAGCCACCCAGGTGCCCCTTATTATTAATTTTTATCAGTACTTTATATATAACATTTATTAATATATAAATAAATATATAATATAAATAAAATATATAAATATAAATATCATATACTACATGCTTACATAAATCATATAAAATATAAATAATAATTAATATGATTAATATTAAATTACATATTATTATTTATTAAAATTGTAATTAAATATTGCTATTTATTACCACACCGTATACTTGAAGCAAGTGTGGCTGACCTCAGTATCATAATATATTGTTATCTCACTTTTGTGCTTTTGCTCCCAGATGCCCTAGAAGATGGGGTTTGGGGGCGCCTGGGTGGCTCAGTGGGTTAAGCCTCTGCCTTCGGCTCAGGTCATGATCTCAGGGTCCTGGGATCGAGCCCAACATTGGGCTCTCTGCTCTGTGGGGAGCCTGCTTCCCCCTCTCTCTCTGCCTTCTGCTCAGCCTACTTGTGATGTCTCTCTCTCTGTCAAATAAATTAAAGTCTTTAAAAACTAAAAAAAAAAAAAAAAAAAGAAGATGGGGTTTGTGTGTTTATTGCAAAGGAAAGGTCCAAGTTGTCCAAATCACTGTTACTCAGTGAGAAACCTCTAGTTCAGGCATCTTTCCTATGCAGACTTCGCTTCTCTTCAAAGGTACTGTGCAGATTTTCCATGTGTGCACACAGTGTAAATTGCTCTAAGAGTATTGAGTGGCTTTTCACTACCACAGGGCCCGGAATGGGAATTCTGTTCCACAGAAGAATAGCTTTTTTTCTTTTTATAATATTATCATTTTACATATTTATATATTATTATGTTATATATACTTATTTAATATATATAATTTTATATATTTTATTATTATTATTATCTGAAGCAAGGGCAAGATTTAAGTTTACACACAATGTTTCCTGGTCACCTTCTGGAAATAAAACGTTTTGAGAAGGGAAACAAAACTTACATTGACTTATTAAATTCTCCTAAAAGTCTATGAGGTAGAAAGGAGAGCTGTTACTATCCCCATTTCACAGGTGAGGAAACTGAGGCTGGAAGAAATTAATTCTACAAAGGCACCAAACGGCCAATTTATCAGTTAGGCTCCTGGCAAGATAGAGACCAAAGTTGGTAATTGGGTAGAGTTTAATAAAGGGGCTCTTCAAGAAGTTGTGAGCAAGGTTTAGGAAAAATAATAAGGAACTGTGCTATATCTTGAGACTGGGAACAGCTGGGAACTATTTCCATCCTTCAACCTGCAAGGGGAAAAGGGAAAGAGCCATCCCTAGAACCCAATACTGGGCCACCAGATAAACCATGGGTCTTAGGTCTTTTCAGTTAAAGAGCACAAGCCAACACAGTTACCTGAACAAGAGGAAGGTATAGGAATGAACACCTGGCCCTCCTTTCCTCCTGCCTCTGACTGGTTGAAGTCAGAGGGAAGAGGAGTCTAAAGAGACATCCCATCTATATTAATTTGGGACAAGAGCAGCCAGTGGGGGCAGAGTTGGAGTTCAGCTCTTTCCATTATAGGTTGCTACCTTGGTACTTGTCACAGAGTCTCTGCTAACTAGTAATCATTTTCTATTTCCTTTAAGGTGGGCAAAAAAGATCTAGTCATTTTGTTCCTTCCTTAAACAGGTTATGACCAGCTGACTTGCAGGTCACAAATGGAAATAGTAATGATCATGAAGGTTGATTTTTAATATTTCTGAAGACAACAAAAATGCCATTGATAATAGAAGGACAAAAATAATCATTCCTCTCTTTCCCATATAAGCATATGCCAAAGACTGATTGCTCATTAAGTTATTTAGAAGTTATTGATTAGACACCTATTATAGGCCCAACGCTCCATTAGGTCTTGCAGGGAATACAAAAGACTACAATGTGTAAAGCCTGCCCTTGCAAAGCTCACAAATCTATTTAAAGGCTACATGTTATTGTTAGAAAAGGTGTAAAATCAAATCTGTTTTTGATTTGGTTTGGATCTACACTTGTTCTAAATAGTGGTATTAGAGGGTTCATAAGTCTTGTGTTAAATTGTGTTAAATTGTTATTTGGTCATGTAAGCTTAGGGAAAATTGGTAAAGGGAAATTAAACAGTTTATTGGCTGCAGGTATTTTCAGACCCTTATTTATGTTAATATGCTTTGAAAATATTTAGAAGTCAGGAAAATTTTCTGAACTTATTTACCAGAACACTTTTCTCCCCCATGTATGAAGTCTATGAAGACTACTTTCTCCCCTCATTTTTTTTGAAAACTATGATCACATGACCACATATCATTTCAAATTGTGTGAAATCTATTCAGAGGGTCTTCTAATATTTTAGCTTAGGTTGATGTCCTATAGGCCCTCTGTCAGTATATTTTTGAGCAAAATACAAACAATGCAGTAGGATACCTGGTTTTTAAAGAGGGTTTAATTTCTAAAAATTTTTTCTTGATATAAATAATTGTGCTTTGGTTTATAGTTTGTATGTCTAAATTTTATTTATCAAATGTCTTTTTTTTTTTATTTTATTTGAGGGAGTGAGCGAGAGAGAAAACATGAGCAGGGGCAGAGGGAGAGGGAGAAGCAGACTCCCTTGTTGGCGGGGCTCCATCCCAGGACCCCACATTCATGACCTGAGCCGAAGGCAGATGCTTAACCAACTGAGCCAACCAGATACCCTTTCTTCAAATATCTTAAAATGGGCTATGTCTGCATATAATTTTAAGGGTTTAAGAGAAGCTGTCACTTGTCTTGTGTTTTACTTTATAAAAATGAAGTGATCAGCAGTGACTAAGTATAACTCTCTACTCATGAACATATGACTACAGACACACACACATACATACCCATATACACATAAAATTTTTAGAATATAGGCCATTAATATTTTTCACCAGAATGTGGCATCGTCATTGCTTTTTTTTCTCTCCTGACCTTCCTCTAGCTCCACTCTCAACTCTCTTGCACTGACTTAGAACCTGAACACAGTGCTCTAACTGTACCTATATTGCCTTGCACATAAACCTCACCTGACCACCTTTACTACAAGCTGGTGGAAAGAAGAGTTGGATCTGTTACTGTGAGGCCCTGAACATTCATTAATTGGAAGTAACTTTGCTAAGGCATTTTTAAAGATAGATGAGTGTACAATGGTGTGATGTGTTCAAATGAGACTAAATTTGGGAATAAAGACATGAAGTTCAATCTCAGATCTGCCCCAGGTTAGTTGTACAGCTTTACTAACTCTGCAGCTGGACAGAGACATGAGGGCATTACAGATAGCCTCTTCAAATCAATCCTCCAGAAGTCTTTATTCCCCATTTATTTAGAGGAGAAATTGTATTCTGTTCAGGGTAACTGAGGAGAGGGAGGATCACTGGTAGGATGGCCCAGCTTGCAGACTGAAAGTCTTCTTTGCAATAAGAGGACTCATTTCCATAGTAAAAAGTTTATAGGTCCAAAGTAGTTTCTAATGCCACTTGATAGTTTTAATCTTCTCCTCTCTTCACTCCTAGCTACTCCATGTGATTTATTGCCAGAATATTTCATCTATATTCCTGGTACACACTAAAGAAGTTTTCACATAATTTCTAACATTTTTTTAAGATTTCCAATGATATTTTAGTGCCCATAATGTCTTAATATTTGTTATAGATTGGTGCTTCCAGAGAATTGGCTGGCTAGCTAGAGTTTACTCAGTTCTTCCAATTAGGGCCAGTTTTTGTTTTTGTTTTTTTGTTTTGTTTTTGATTGTTTTTTTGTTTTATCTTCTGAATAACATGGTTGGGTGAGATCATAGTTACGTAACCTGAGAATCAGAATCATCTAAGGAGATTTAAAGACCAACTGAATCAGAAGATTCTGAAAGTGAGGACTTGAACTATGTGTTTTTATAAATCCCCCATAGATGATGCAGACACAATGGGTCTGTAGGTAGGTGCATGATATGATGACTAAGTGATTTGTGATGATTTTCTGACTCTAAAGACTGTGACCTGGAAGTGAAAGAGAGTAAATAGAATATATGCTGGTTAAATGCACCATTGCACTCTGCAAGGAGATTTTATTTCTCACTGGGTATGTCATCACCCCTTTAAGGAATCCTTGGCTGTCATTATTACCTTTCTTTTACCCTGGAGCATTCAGAAGACCACAGAAGGTAAAGGACTCACATAAGTTCATTACCATTGAAAGAGAATATATAGCTTCTGACTTCTGGTACAATGATCTATAAATTATGATTTAAAGTTCTAATATGTGGAACAACACTGAAGAAGGGGGCTTTAAATGTCGGTATGAACTCATTAATGCTTTCCCCCTCCTGCAATTCTAGGCCAAGAGAAAGAAATGACTTCTTCTGGGTACGCTGTGGTTTTCCGATTTAAATGAGCCCATTAAAATTGTCCTCTCTTCTTCCTGCCTAACTAGTCTCTCTTGGTTCTCAGTGGATGAAATAACGTATACTACTTAAGATTCATATTTCCTTTCTAACTATGCCTTGAAGGAGCAGGATTAACTTTCTCAGCTTCTTCTTCAGCAGTAAACTCTAATTGGCTGACAGCTTGCTCAGACAAACACATAGCCCCTGAGGGCTTTTATGGTAAAAGAAAAGAAAACATGGTCACAGATCCACCATTTCTCAATACATTTCTCCCACAAACTATAAAAATAGGACTGCATCAAGAAGGCTGAAACAAAGATGTTAGATACTGGCCAACAATATTTGACAGTGGCCTCCTATCATTCCTTCTTCCTGAAATATTATTTCTATTGTCTCTTATGAGAAAATATTCTCAACTTTATAAATTCCAATCACGTATGACCATGAACACAATGCTTTGTTGAATCACCCCAGCCAGAAATCTTGGAACTATCTAGAAGCTTGGAACTATCTCACTCATATACTGCCTATGTGTTTGTCTTTGTCTGTTTCTGTGTCTGCTGGAGACATTGCTAATATTCTCAATGTCTGTATATTGCTTTTACCCTGCATAGCAGTAATGGGTTTTGAGGAGAACAGACTTTATTCACAAATACAGCTTCATGTCCATGGACACTGATTGATTCAAGTAACTCAGGCCTAAACAACCATTGGATGGCTTGCATTGGCCCAGGAAGTAATAAAGGTATAAAGGGGTATTTCAGTTAGTTTAAAATCCAACACTATTTCTAGAAATTTGACATTGGGACACTCTTTCTGGATTATATGGGTTGCAGAACCCTAAGTTGCTGCAATCATTTTGCTATGATGAGGCTTCCCACAGATGAAGAGGATACCATGGGAGAAAGCAGAAACAAGAGAATTACATAGAAATAGTGCCAGAGCCATTTCTAACTATCGTTTCTACAGTGATAAAGTGTATTAAAAATATCACTCAGATCTGGGATTTTTTATTTCTATTCTCCATTAAGCCAAGCCTAAAAAAGGGTTTTAACAGGATTACTAAGTAGATAGATGAAGAGGATGTCATAGAATCAGAAAAGCTTTTGGCAAAGTCTCTCATGAAACCTACAAATCCTTTGGAAAAATATAGTTTGGGTGAATAATCTATCAAATGCCAATGTCTTCATGTCACAAGGCTCTGGCATGTGCAACATTCATGTAACTGATTAGAGAGAGGAAATAGAAAGCATACTTAGCAGATTTACAGATTTGGGTGGAATAGATATTATGTTTGATGGTTAAATCATAATTTAAAATTATCTCTATGGTCTAAGATGAATAAAAAAGATTAAGTACATATATATAAATTTTTTGCATTTAAAAAGTGTTTAAATAAAGATAAATGGGTATGGAAAACAGTAAGGTAATGAAAAAGCCCTGGGGATTTAGTTGACTACAAACTTCATAGAAACTCATAATATAACATGCTATTTAAAAAGATGAGACAGTTTAAAGCTGTGATTAACAAAAGTATGTCTAAGAAAATAAAGACCTATTCTGCATGTTTTATGGTTAGAGAATATATGGAGTTGCAGGTTCAGTTTTGACATTTTAGCAGTTAGTAGGTTATGCTTGAGAAGTAGTTACAAATTGGTGTTTCCAGAATTCTTATGTATCATATGACAACTTCTTAAAAGAATTTGGACTTTTTAGTCTGCAAAAGTAAAGATTGATGGAGGCCAATAGAGCAATCTTCACATTTGTATTCATTAGATGAATGTGTAATTAACATTTATTAAATGACTGGAAATGTGAGAGATTCTGGAGATGCAAACATGGACCAGACCTATAGACAGTTTAGTTAAAGATAAAGATACAGTATAAGAAATTATAATAGGGTAAGATTAGTATTGAGAAGCAGATGGAATATTCTACTATACAGACAATAGTAATGAAGCTACCAAACTAAATTTGGCCTCTAATTTGTGTCTAGAAGGAGGAGTACGAGGTTCCTGTACATAGCAAATGTAAGACAAAGAGATATGAATATTTTATAATTAAGCCATAGAGAAAACTTGTGGTGAAGAAGGGGAGCTTGAAATAAGAAAATAGGTCATTTAAATAAGATAATTTGGCTGAGGTGTAAAAAATGGATTAGAATCCATCCAGGCACCTGAATGGCTCAGGTCATGATGATCCCAGACCCTTGGGATGGAGCCCTACATCAGCCTCCCTGCTCAGTGGGAGGTCTGCTTCTCCCTCTGCCCTCCACCCTCACCCCTGTGCACATGCTCTCTCTGTGTTTCTCAAATAAAGAAATAAAATATTAAAAAAAAAAAAAAGGATAACCAATCCAACTTTGAAAATAAAGAAGGAAACCTAACTTCAGTAATTGAAAAAAAATAACATTTAACATTACCATTAACAGAAAAAAAGAAATCCCAGAAACATATATAAAAAGTTAATTTGTGAAAAAAGTGTTATTTTAAATCTGTAGGGAGAAAAAAAGGAATTATTCAACAAATGAACAAAAGTTTCTGAGATAATTGCTTAAATGAGAAAAATGAAATTAGAACTTTATTTATATGTCTAAATAAATTCCAAATGATGCAACAATTTAAGTACAAAACATGAAATCTTAAAACAACTAAAAAAATACATGATTACTTCAGACTAAGGAAGGTCTCTTTGAACATAAATTCAAAAGGGTAAAAAAAAAACAAACCTATAAAGGAAATGATTCATATATTTGGTTCATCAAAGAAGGAAGAAAAGAAGAGAGAAATAGAAAAAAATCAATGAGACATCTGCCCTAGTTTCCACCCCACTACATCCATCAGCACACAGACCTCTTCCCCCTGTGTTTCTCATTTCAGTAAATTGCATTCCCATCTACCTAGTTACTCAGATCAAACCTTTAGAAGTCACCCTTGAGTCTCTCCTTTTCCCTATTCTCCACATCCAATCTGTCTGCAAGTATTGTCTGCTTTACCCATCAACTTGGGTTCCAAATCCATCTACTTCTCTCCATTTCTCCTGCCATCACTTTAATCCAAGTGACCATGGCTCAGATTCCTGTAATTGCCTCCTAAGTGGTTTTCCTGCTACCACACTTTCTGCTTTAAAATCCCATTCTCTGACATCAACCAGGGTTTTTAAAATGCTGCAGGGATGTATACTCCTCCCTTACCTAATATTTATTGAAAACCTACTATGTGCCGGGACTGTTCTGAGAGTTGAGGCTAAAGCAGTAAGGAAAAAATTCAAAATATCTGCTTCATGGAACTGACATTCTGGTGAAGGCAGGGGCCAAGGGAAGGCAATAATAAATCAATCAAACAGTATTTAGAATATAAGTACCATGGAGAAGTATAAAGCAGGAATGGGACATAGGGACTGCCTGGGAAGTCCTCTGTACTTGTGTGGTTTTGTGTACTGCATAGAAGGTTGGCAGAGGGGATGAAGGGATTGAAATCCCAGGGAGGTAATTTTTCTAATTCTTCTGCCCAGATGGTACTCATTTTCCAAATACATCTGCCCATAGTGAGTATCTTTTTCTAATTTACTCAAAGGCACAGTTCATGGACCATATAGATGGTTCTATTTTAAGAGGATCACTGACTGATACATGACACAGTACAAGGGTGAAAACAGGGGTGTAATTTGAGAGTACTGTAAAATTCCAGCTGAAAAATTATAGTAGCTTGAGTAGGACTATGTTGATAGAAGCTCTGAGAAATGTTCATCTTCTGAACATATTTTTCCCAGTTTTACTGAGAAATAATTGACATACATCATTGCATAAATTTAAGGTGGATAGCATACTGACTTGATTTACATTTATTGTGAAATGATCACCACAATAGGTTCAGCAAACATTTATCTTCTCATATAGTTACAATAAAAAGGAAAAAAATCATTTCTTCTTTTGATGAGAACTCAGAGTTTACTGTCTTAACAACTTCCCTATATATCACAGAGCAGTGTTAGCTATCGTTGTCATGTTGTATGTTACAGTCCTAGTACTTGTAAGTGGAAGTTTGTAACCTTTGACCACTTTCTCCAATCCCCCCTCCCCCAACTCTCTGCTAACCCCAGATCTGAGCTTTCCTTCTTTGACTTCCATTTGATTTTGTCTTTGTTTTAGATTCTACATGTAAGTGTGATCATACAATTTTTGTCTTTCTTTGAGTTACTTCACTTAGCGTAATGCCTTTGAGTTCCATCCATCTTGTTGCAAATGATAAAATTTCCTCTTTTTTATGGCTGAATAATATTCCATAACTTCTTTATCCATTCATCTGTCCATAGATGCTTAGGTTATTTACATATCTTGGCTATTGCAAATAATACTACAATGAACACAGGAGTGCAGATATCTTTTTAAGGTAGTGTTTTAATATCCTTTGTATATATTCCCGCAAGTGGAATTGTTACATGGTAGTTCTTCTTTTAAATTTTTTCAGGATCCTCCATACCATTTTCTATAGTGCTTATCCCATTTAAAATCCCCCCAATGGTATACAAATGTTCCCTTTTCTCCACATCCATACCAGCACTTGTTGTCTTTTTGATAATGATCATTCTAACAAGCACGAAGTGATATCTCATTGTTTTTTTAATTGACATTTCCCTACTGACTAGTGGTGATGAGCATCTTTTCATGTCCCCATTGGTCTTTCATTTATCTTCTTTGGAGAAATGTCTACTTAGGTCCTTTGCCCATTATAATTCATTTTTGTTGTTATTGTTGTTGTTTTGCTGTTGAGTTAGTGAATTCTTTATATATTTTTGATATTAACCCCTTATCAGATATATGGTTTGCAAATATTTTTTCTCACTCTGTGTTTTGCCTTTTAACTTTATTGATTTTTTTTTTCTATGTAGAAGCTTTTTAGTTTGAGGTAGTCCCACTTGTTTATTTTATATGTTGTTGCTTGTGGTTTAGGTCCCATAGCCAAAAAGTTGTTACCAACATCTGTAAAAAGATTTATTCCTGTGTTTTCTTCTAGGAATTTCAGGTTTCCGGCCTCACATTTAAGTCATTAGTCCACTTTGAGTTAATTTTTGAGAGTAGTGTAAGATATGGGTCCAGTTTCATTTTTTAACATGTAATATCCAATTAATTTAGCACCATTTATTAAAGAGACTGTCTTTTCTCCATTGAGTGTTCTTTGCTTCCTTGTTGAATATTAACTGGCCGCTTTGCTTGGGTTTATCTCTGGGCTCTTGATTCTGTTCTGTTGGTCTATTTGTCTGCTTTTATGCCAGTATGATACTGTTTTATATCGCTTTATAATCTAGTTTGAGATCAGGAAGTGCTATGCCTCCTGCTTTGCTCTTTCTCAGAATTTCTTTGGGGTCTGTAGTTCTATACCAATTTTAAATATTTTTCCTACTTCTGTAAAAAGTGTCATCAGAATCTCGATAGGGGTTGCATTGAACCTATAGTTGTTTTTTGAGAGTATTGACATTTTAACAATATTAATCCTTCCAACTTACAAACATAGGATACCTTTCCATTAATTTGTATCTTCTTTAATTTCTTTCATCAATGTCTTGTGGTATTCACTGTAGAGACTTTTCACTTCTTAAATTTATTCTTAAGTTTGTTTTTTTTAATTATTTTTGGTACTATTGTAAATGGGATTGATTTCTGTATTTCCTTTTCGGAAAACTTATTTTTAGTGTATAGAAATGGTAGTGATTTTTGTATGTTAATTTTATATCCTGTATCTTTACTGAATCACTGATTAGATCTAACAGGGTTTTGTTTTGTTTTATTTTGGTTTTGGTTGAAGCTTTAGGATTTTCTACATATGAAATAATGTCATCTGCAAATAGAAACAATTTTACTTCTTCCTTTTCAGTTCTAACACCTTTGATTTGTTTTTCTCTCCTGATTGCTCTAGCTAGGACTTCTAGCACTGTGTTAAATAGATGTGATGTGAATGAGCATCCTTGTCTTTTTCATGATCTTAGAAGAAAAGACTTCAACCTTTCACCATTGAGTATGACATTAGCCTTGAGTTTGTCATTTACGGCTTGTATTATGTTGAAATATGCTTATTCTACACCTAATTCGTTAAGAGTTTTTATCATGAGTGAATGTCGAATTTTGTCAAACGCTTTTTCTGTGTCTATTGAGATGATCATATGATACATACATTTCATTCTTTTGATGTGATGCATTGCATTAGCTACTTTGCTTATGTCGAGTCACCTTTGCATCCCAGGGATAAATCCCACTTGATGGTGAATTATGCTGTTAATGTGCTGCTGATTTCTTTGCTGGTATTTTATTGAGAATATTTACACCTATATTCATCAGAGATACTGGTCTATAGTTTTCTATTCTAATAGTGTCCTTTTCTGGCCTTGTTATCAGGACAATGCTGGCCTTATAAAATGAGTTTGAGAGTGTTCTTGGATATATTTTGAAGATGAAAGAAACAAAGTTTGCTGTTTAATTGCATTTGGGAACTTTCACATTTAGACTCATTGAAATCTAACAGCCCCACTCAATTTGAGCTTTCCATCCTCTTGGACATCATCTCTATCTGTTCTCCCTGGTGCTTACAAAACTTCAAATGTATTGCCTTTTTCTCTTATCCTTAAGGATTCCTAGTCCATCCTTGATCCTGGGCCTTTACACTTGTTCTATTCTACCATCAAACCCTCTTCCCTCAGACCTTTGCATGGCTTATGCATTCTCATCAATCACTGAACTCAACTGTTACTTGTATAAAGAAGTCATCTCTGACCATATCATCCCCAGGCACTCATTACCTATCTCTTAATTTGTTTTCTATACATAATTTATCATACTCACTAATAGGTAATTATTTATTTGTTTATTTTCAGTCTTACTAGAATGTAAGATCCATGCCTTTAGGAACATTTTCTTGACCTAGAACAGTAGATATAGAAGTTGTTGGAGCCTATAGACATTTACTTAGAACTTCCATTATCATTCAAAGTTTTGACTGCTTCCTAGAAATAAAATTATTCTCACTTTTTAATGAAATTAAGTGGTAATGAAGTGGACTTACATTGCACAAATTTGTGAAGAGGGTGAAAGTTCCTTATTTTCCTCCTTTCCATTTCCTCTGGAACTGCCAAGGGCATATTAGGGTGGATAATGGTATCCTATTCATTTTAAATTTCCAGATGCTCTACTTTCTCACACTTCACTTGGAAATTATCTTATATTGATAGTGCCCAGTTATGTCACAGATTATAAAAAATTAGGAAGATAAAAATAAAGCAAGCTTACATTAATTAGAGGCAATCATTTAAAATGAATGTTAGTTCCGTGTTGATAATATAATATTTTGTTATCACATACAGAACATCAGTTATGTACATGAAGGGTACATAATTGTCTATTTCTAAGTCATGCCTAGGGGTAGTTTAATTCTATTGCCAAGCTGCTAGAAATTCAATTGATGCAGTACAAATTAATGGTCAATGCTAATAATACAAAGTTTATGAGATTTACATCCAAAACAGAGGCTATTACAAATAACATTTCAATTATTAGTTCTCCTGGTGGTCTTTAATAAAAGAGATGAAATAATTATCATTGTTAAGCCCTGGTTAGATTTAAATTTTCCTAAATGTGTATGTCTTTGTTACAAACATTACAGAAGACTGTTATAGTAAATTTTTAAATGTAAATATCTCAGTTATTTCAGACTCTTTTGTGTGCTATCTAATTGACATATAGGAAGCAATTTCAAATGATAAGCCATTCTCCAGATACCTACAGTGAAATAGACAGTTTGGTTTTATTTCTTTCTACCTTACTCCCAAAACATTGACATGATCAGAATCTTTACCTTAGAAAACAACTCCTGAGCCAGCAATCACTAGAAATGAGAGGCTCAACCCACTCTGAGTAAACTCAGAAAAGAAAAAAAAATCCACTCAAAAAATAAAGTCAGGATGAACTTCATTTAAAGTTCTACACATATTTAGCGAACTTTGTATGAGTGAGCAAGGAGATAAGGAAAGGTATAAGTGTGCACAACCATGATGGCAAGATGAATTTACACTGCAGTCATCTAAACGTGATCTCACATCCCACTGACCCAGTCTCCAACTCATATCTTACCAAAGGGGCCTTCTGTCTACTCTGCCTGCTTCTAGTCTACTTTTACTTTCTTAAAATCTACCCTTCTTGCTAAAGCCAAGCTAATCTATTTGTCAAGTCATATGAAATTACCACCCAGAAGTTATATTCTTAAAGAAGCCTTTCCTAACCCCCAGGTTTCATCATGTGTATCATGAGCTTCCTTCTATAGTCACCATATTGTACTGGAGTTAAGTATTCAGCTCTCTTTCTCTCTGTGTGTAGACTCCAAGTTCCTCAAGAACAGGAGCTGTCCTATTCGTGTATCCTCAATGCCTAGCAGAGATCATGGCATAGAATAGATACCCCAAAAGCTCTGTTACACTGAACTGATATGATTAAAGCTTTAACATTATAAATTTATTATTTTTTGTTTTGGTTTTCAAAATTTTTCAAAGATGAAAACAGAGGGGGGCTTGGGATGAAAATGTTTCCCCAATTTACATGCACTTCTATAAGGATGCTTTTAATATTCCAGGTTTTTTTTTTCTTTTTTCAACATGGGGTGGTCTAGTTCTGCAAACTTTATTTAAAAAAATATTTTTTAATATTATTAAAATATCTTGAGTTCAAAACTTAAAAGGTCTCAAAACCATCACTACGTGTTTTATCTCATTACCAAGAGACTTCAGTGCAGAATGTCTGTTTTGTTTCATTTCTTATATTTGACAAAAAGAACAGTGACTACCATGGCAATAGGAAATACATATTCTAGAAGATCTTTGCTTCTTGGCATTTTATTGTGTAATTACAAAATCTAAAGAACGGATGAAAGTCTTAAAAGATATGCTTTCGTATTTACCTACACGGTGATAATTCTGTGATTAAGGCCTGTGCAAGATGGACGAGGTCCTAAAAAGTTGGATTTCCTTAATTGTTTCTCCTGGACGACCACCCAACTGTAGTCTAGGTGACTTGTTTTCAGCTGCATACCTTCAGTCCCCCATTGAGTTTGATAGAATATCAGTGCTCCTTCTCAATGAGCAGTGCATGATTTTTGTGAGTCCCTGGAGCCAGCCATTGACTTGCAAGTCTCCATAAAGCTCTACAAAGCATCAGCTACTCTTGAACAAAAAGCATTGTGCATCCACTGTCCCAGGAGAATGACTGCATAAACAAACCTCTCCTGGAGATCAGCATGCCATTGAAATACAATTTGCACCTGGTGGCAAAAGTTGTGAAAAGTCAATACTTGATGAGGGAGAACTTTTAAAATCCTTGAAACAGCAGAGTGGCTCAAGGCTATTTGTTGTATTTGCAATAAAAGTGTAATCCAGTGTAATATGCAGGTAGTTACCAACTAGAGAAAGCCAGCTGTGATACTATTGAACAACATCCCTCTCTCCCACCAAATGAGCTGTTAAAAGAACAAACAGAACTGGTAAAGGACTTATAGGAACTTTGGAAAAATCTTCAGAAAAGGTTACACATCAGAGTTATTCTAGAAGCTTTAACAATTACAGTAATCTTGGTGATTCTACAATGTACATTTCAAAGACTTAATTCTAGGTTTGGGAGATGCCTGAAGAGGAAAAGCTGTTTGTATGCTGAAGAAAACTTTGGTGGGGAAACATTAAACTATACAAAACTTATTTATTTAAAAAAAATTGGAAACAAGCATGTTTGTTAGAAATACTGTGTTTTGTGTTTTTATAAACCTTATGTTACTACCATCTGTAACATTCTACTTTTCTGGAATCTAGCTGGTTTAATTTGGAGTTGATGTTAGTTCACTACACAAATTTTTACATATAACACTCCCTTATCTGTAGTTATGTTGGGTTTCTGAATAATATTCTATCATTCCATGCAAATAATAGAGAAGACATGTTGTTCCTTAAAATGTCCAGTGCTCTCAGAGGTAGGATTTATATAATGAGGATCTGAAGGGCTTAGAAATGATTAAATATCTAAAAGGATAAAGAAAACCTAAGGTTTTAAATGCATGTGTTTGTTGATTTTTCTTCAGTTTAGTAAAGGGTGGGGTGCCTGGCTGGCTCAGTCCCTGGAGCCAGTGACTCTTGATCTCGGGGTTGTAAATCTGAGTCCCACGTTGGATGTAGAAATTAATTCGGTTCAGGGATAGTGATTCAAATGAAATTTCAAAAGATGTTCTAGTTCCTCTGGTGTGTATAATTTCTGTTTTTAAATGAAACTTCAAGCAATGAAAAAAACCTTTTAGTTCTATGGTTAAGAATACACAGTAGAACGCTTTTAAGCACTTAAATCGGAAATTGCTTTTGTCTTAGCTAATTAATCACTGGTTATTTTTCTTTTCTATAAATCTGGCAAGTTTTATTGAATTGTGTGATATTGAAATGAAAATTGGGTATAGGAGTTCTGGAGTTGGAACATTCTTTGATATAGGAAATATAAGTCAAAGAGCAGAACCCTAATAATATAGGTTTTTCTGTTAAAGGCAGAATAGCTCAAAGTAGAGTTGGTTTGGATGATAACAAACTCAATGAGGGCGGGTTGAGTTTGAGATTTGGGTGGGATTTTCGAGTTTAAATACCTCAAAGGCATTTCAAATATGAACCTAGAAATAAGTATAGAAAAATGAGTATAGAAATGGCGATGAGAGATGCTATTTATTAATATAATATATTAATAATTTATTAATTATTAATAATGAAAGTCAGAACCCTGAGGGAAAAGCACTCTGTTTGTTGGATAGAGATTTTTTTTAAAGTAAGAGACGATGTCAATGATTAAAGGATATAAACAGGAGAGTGCAAAGTAAGAAATATTAGAGATAGAAAAGCTGGTGGTTGCTCTGAAAACCATTCAAAAGAAAAGTTCCAGTTGAAAGATGGCCATTATCAGAGCTCAAAGGTGAAATTAGTGGAATGAAGAGAGAAACAAAATTAGAATAGATAATCAGAGTCATTTATAATCTTCAAGAACCTTTTAGTAAAATGAGAAGTATTTTCCTTCTTTCAAACACTAAATAGAAGTCATGAATTTGCTGAGAGCTGATGTCTTCTGGAAAAGAGTTACAGAAATAAATGTCAGTTTTTATGATTTTGCCTTGTCTTGTTAAAAAGAGTATACTTTTTGACACTTATTGGTAAATCATTTGTAACATGAGATAAGTCTTGTATTTATTGAGTTGCTTAACAGACTGGTTCGAATATTATTTGAATCTCAGCTACAACTTTTTAAACATTTTTTATTTAAAGAAATAAAAGTGAGTGAAAATTAATATCACTAGTACATAGACATGATTCTGTGAGTCGGATTTGCCCAGTCTTTGAAAGGAGTAATTTAATTTAAGATTTTACTCAATAAAGTAGTGAATAGGCTGTTGGATTTATATTAAAAATTTTTTCAAGAAGGCATGGCCTTAGAAAATATATCTTTTAAATTTCTTAAAATGAGACCAAATGATGACATTTTATAGGATACATATTTTCTTCTAAAATTTTCTATTTTCCATCCCTTCTTTTCATGTCAAATTGGCTTTTATATCATTTTTTATTATTTTTAACCCATGAAAAAGTACCTGGTGCTATCATTTTTTTTTAGTATAATCTTAGAAAGAAATAAGGAATCTTAACATTTGTTGTGGTTTCTTAAGACTGAAAGATATAATAGAAGTAATTTCCCCCCCAAACTCCCTTCTATACATCTTTTCCAGAGAAGATATAAATTCTCCCTATTTAAAAAAGTACTTTATACTGTAGATTAGAATTATGTTTTATTCTAATATTTTAATTTTTAAACACTCTGAGGTTATTTTTCCAGTATAATGTTATGCAAAATCCTGTAATTTTCAAAGAAGTACTCAGAAATCATGTTTCCATGTTAACTGATACCTTGACATTTCACTTGACCATCAGTCTCTTGGGAAATGCTCTTTCATTTATTGTAAGCTCAAAGGCATACACAGTGCCCAGTTGATATATAATATGTACCTGATATTTGCTGAGCAAATCGATGAAATAAAGACCATTTGTTTATATTTTACAAAGATTATATATGTATGTATATATACACACACATAATAATATACGTATATATGTATACATATGTGCATATATATATACACCTGCACAAGTATGTATTTATATATATTTCAGTATTAATGAATACTGCAGTAGGGTTTTAATAAATTTTTGTTGAATTTAAACAATCTATTTTAAAAGTATCACACAAAACTGCTTTTCCTTTTTACCTCCTTAACTAGACTTTCCCCTCCCACTCTACAACACAATATATTTTTCTAGTTTAATTTACAGCCATTGTTTTGTTTATTAGAGATGATATTCCATTTTGTTTAATTTGCCATATCTGAAGCAATTTATAAATACTAACTATAATCTTTATTGAACTCTGAAGATAAGCCAGGACCGAAGCATAGAGAGAGGCATTAACAAAGAAACAACCAGGGGGTGCCTGGGATCGAGCCCACCCTCGGGCTCCCTGCTCTGCGGGAAGCCTGCTTCTCCCTCTCCCTCTCCCCCTGCTTGTGTGCCCTCTCTTGCTGTCTCTCTCTGTCAAATAAATAAATAAAATCTTAAAAAAATATTATCAGTGAGGGAATCTTACTGGTCTGCTAGAAAGGATGTTTCACCCATTGATCTTCTGTCTCCCCACCTGCACACATGAAGAAATTGTACACATCCTTCTCAACTCTATTATTGTATCAAGTTTTAAAGAATAGTAATAGTAATAATAATAAAGTAGTTAATTCTCAATCGAAACCTTGTTCATAAAGCTTAAAAAAAACTAAATTAAATTACACCCTACATTTCATAGGCCTAGTATTTTATTTTATTTTTGTTCACTGAGTGGAAAAATTTTGGATACAGTCTCTTCTGAAATGCTCCTGATAATTTAGCCAGCATGTATTTGATAAATGACTTATGTTTCTAATACTAATTATGGCCAGAGGCAACATTATGGGGGATTGTTTCAGATCTGAAAACAAATCAAATAATATGTAATTTCCAAATAGGTTTATCTTCTCAAAAAGAATGAATTACTTTTTAAAGTTTTATCCTTTACTTGTATGGGAATGTGTAGATTTATATTTGGTCTTATTTCTCTTAATAGAGGTCTCATAATTCAAGTTAACATTGTGTTCAGAGAATTAAAAATCTCATATAGCTGTCTAACACTTTCAACTTAATATGCTTTCACACTTAACTCATTTCATTTTCCCAAAAAAGACAAAAGAAGTAAATAGACCAAGTATTAATTTTGCTGTTTATAAAATGGGGAGAAGGAGGCATAATGCATATGAATAATTGTTCTGAACAAAGTCGGGAGTGTAGCCTCTCTTGATCTGCAGACCTCCGGTCCTGGTACTTAGCTTTAATTCCAACTGAAACCAGTCTGGATTTCACAGTCTGATTATTTTTAAAGCTAGTATACCTGGAGCAGTCGGAGAGAAGAATATAAGTAGGTGTTAAAGAATATGAGACTCTTGTAGGAATTTCCAGAAAT
This sequence comes from Enhydra lutris kenyoni, assembly GCF_002288905.1. Classification (NCBI taxonomy): domain Eukaryota; kingdom Metazoa; phylum Chordata; class Mammalia; order Carnivora; family Mustelidae; genus Enhydra; species Enhydra lutris. The sequence continues at coordinate 49,143,360 of NW_019154093.1, forward strand.
AAGAAGGGTCCAACAGTCATCACACAGGCATCAGAGGTCATTGTGCTGTGCTGTGGGCATTGATATTTTAAGTCCCTCATTTGCACACATAGAGCAGAAAGGCCTGGGAATATTCTTGGTGACAGTTAGTGGACTGGATTTTTGCATACGACAAACCTCCCCATCTTCAGTTAATGGTCTCACCATGAGAGAAGTTGTCTCTTTTGGATAGCTATAAAAATACTTTCATCATCAAATTTTTTAGATGGAATAACAAGCACATTTACCCTCAGTACTCTCTGTTTTTCTGTACAAAAATAATATAACCAGTTTAACCAAAGTTGACAGCAGCACAGTGAGTTTTGGCCTTCCAAAATTTTAGAGTTGGCTATCGGACCAGTTCCTAGAGGTTGCTTATGTAAAGCTCATGGCAACAGCTGCTCATGAACTTTACACTTCATCGTGCAAAAGCCTATTTGGAAACGTTAAGCCTTTGGCAAGACACAGGATCACTAAATCATCCTTGCATGGTTTAGAAATTCTTGTTCATGAACAAAACCAATAACAACACTGTGTGCCATATTTTCAGCATTGAGGCTGTGTTTCATTAAAGGAAATAGCCATGTCCATATCCTGCAGGGGGCTACATTTAAGTTTCTATCACATAAAATGGAATATTCAGAGTTTCAACAATTTTACTGATGTAGTATCTAGAATGGGGAATGAGCAATTAGCACTACCAAAATTCAGAAAAGAGATTCTGATCTGACAGTATTTTCTTCTATTACCTTGTGATAATTAGAATTGGCTTTTAAACATTAGAAATGTATGTGATTTATGTGTGACAAATATCTATCCTTCATATACAAGCATCTGGAGTGTCAAAAGGGCAAGGGACTTTAGCGTCACATATACTGGGTTTTGAGCACACTCTATGTCATCATTTATCCGGTGAGATTTGTTGGGTACTGTCAGGCAGTGGGTCAGCTACCAAAATTACTGTGATGATCGCAGAGGCACTGTTTAGTAGGTGGGGGGGGGTTGTATTAGACAGAATAATCCCACAAATAGTTTTATAATTGAAATGTAAAAAATGATTTCAAGTTTATGTACAGGCTACTATAAATAGGAGATGGAGGGGACACAGAAATTCAGGGTGATGTCTGCCAGATAAAATAAGGACTGTCCCAGTTAAATTTGAATTTCAGATAAATAGTAAATAATTTTTAGTATATGTCCCAAATATTGCATGAGAGATACATATACTAAAAATTGTATATTATCTATAACCCTTCCACACCCCTAAATTTGCCAACCCTGGGAAGGGAATGCTAATCTCTAGAACTATGCACATGTAAGGAAAGTCAGGAAAGACATCTCTGGATGAAACAGTTTTTAAAAGATTTTATTTATTTATTTATTTATTTATTTATTTATTTATGAGAGCGAGAGAGAGTGTGTGTGCACATGAGCAGGGGCGGGGAGGAGCAGAGGGAGAGGGACATGCTACGCATACTGTTTGCTGAGTGTGGCACCCAACCTGGGGCTGGTTCAGGACCCTGAGATCATGACCTGAGCCAAAATCAAGAGTTGTGTGCTTAACCCACTGGGCACCCCCTCCACCCTCACCGCAGGTGCCACCTGAAGAAATATTTAAATCAACCCTAAGAGTTGGTTGGCAACTGGCACAGAAACAAGGGAGGGAAGAGAATATTGCAAATACATGAAGTATTAGATAAGACAACGCGAGAGTTTGGCGGCGGCTCGCCGGGTGCTGTGGGCAGAGGAGAGGCTGGGCACGAAGCGTGCTGCACAGGCAGGGAAAGCGGTCAAGGGTGAGACCCCAGATCTTTCAGGACCTTTCTGATACCTTCCGCCTCCTCTTCTCCGTGTTCTATATGGATTCTAAGCTCTAGTAATGACCCAGGGGAGGGACGTAGGCATGACAGGAGGTGCAGAGCTGACCCCGAACGAAGCTTCGTTGAGTATGTCTCATCATGTTCACCCTGGCTGGAACTTCTCCTGTCGTCTGTGGAGACTGTCATTGTTTTATTTTGTTTTGTGTGAGGTGTTTTCCACTGGCTTTAATGTCCCCCCAGCTTCGGGGGGAAGGTTTTCAAGATAATCTGCTCTCGCTTTTGTGCTTCCGTTGTCTGGTGTATTACCGTATCACATCAGAAGTTAGGCGCAGTTCTGCCCGTGGGAATCTACATATCGCGCAAATGATTATTTCTGGGTTCTCCACTTTCTCTCAGGGAGAGAATATCACTGATACCAGCCCCAAGGATGTTCATCTTCCTTTTCTAGTATACGGAGAATTTTCAATGTATTCTTTTTGGGGGCGGGGGGGGGAGTATTTTGTAACCACTTGAAAATGTTTCTATGGTCTTCAGCTAAAGTGTCATCATAGTGGGGGGAAAAATGTCTCCTTTCCTGATATCCTGGCCTCCTCCCCTCCACTGCTCGCCACCCCAGAGACAACTTCTGTCTAGGACTCCGACATGCTGATTTTGAGTGAGCACGTCGGCCTGGGAGTGGCAGCACGGGGCCAGAACTCTCAGTGATGAATGTCAGCACAGCGGCCGCAGTCTTTCTGCCAGACAGGAGGCTAACAGGCAAATGGCGGGGAGTTCACAGGCTTGGAGGGGCTTGTTAGACAGGGTTCAAAATTCTCATGAACATCACCCTGCCACTCCACGGAACAGCTGCAGCCTCAACAGTGGGAGTCTTCACACTGATTTTTCAAAAAGCTCCCCTTCCAGAATGTAATGTCATATTACACTGTGAAGCGCCCCGCGTCACAGTATATTGTCATCCATCATAATCTGCTCTCACCATTTGCTGCGAAGTTGCTAATTCGGCTGGAGAATATTTCACTTATTAGAAAGAGTTTTCTCTCTCATTCTCTCCTTTTCTGAGAATTTGTCAACGTGCCGCTTTCAGAACTTCTCTGTGTGGCTCAAACACTGTCCGTGCTTTATAGCCGTATAGTTATTAGCCACTTTAAATTAATTCATATTAACAAATAAGGGACTTCTCAGGGGAAAACCTCCTAAGAACTTAGATAGACAAGAGCGATCTACTTATAAAAATATTTCTTCCACTGGATGAGGTTACGAGGCGTGAATTCATTCAACATTGAAGTTTTGGGGGGGGTCTCCCATGTTTCGGTTCTAGGCACTGGAGATAAAACAGTGAATGAGAAGAAGTCACTGTCCTTATTTAGCTTGCATTTTCCTAGAGAGACAAACCAGGTCTCTATAAATAGATAAAACACATAATTTCAGATGCTGGTGATAGCTATGAAGTTAAATAAGTACAGGATAAGGAAGCTCTGATGGGGGCAGTGGAGAGGGTGGCTTTTTCTTGATAGGGTAGCCATGCAGAAGCCCTCCAAAGAGGTGATATTTCAATTGAGATCTGAGGGCATGCATGTATCAGGAGCACATGCAAATTTGGGATTTGGGAGCCTTATTACAAAGAATGTATTGTATATTAGGGGGTGCACAGCTGACTCTAAATAAACATTTGTTGACTATCTCTTCATAATGTTCATGCTATTGATATGAGAGTGAGTAGTATTCTAGGTATAAGGATAGCAAATATAAGTAGCTGTGCAAGTTAGAATCTCTGAGAAACAGAGAAAGAAATTAGTGTGCAAAAGTTTTACTAGTGAGTATTCTTAAGATCGGTGCCTATAGAAGAGAAAAGCAGACAACAAGAAGGAGGCAGGTTGGGGCAGAGAGAGATGGAGCGCCATGAAGCTCTGTTGGGGCCAAGCTGACCTTTGAAGGAGCTCTAAAGATGCAGTGATCTTTCAGAGCTGTTGTGTCTTAGGGCAAGAGGGTTAGACCTTTACCTCCCTGTGTGAATCTGTCCTTCTATTTGGGTTATCTCAGGAAGGGATGTGACCCTGTTGGGCAAGGTTGTTCTCCCCAGCCTAGGCATTCCTGAGAGGGACTGAAAGCTGAGGGTTACTGATCAGTAGCACTCCCAGCAGCAAGGTGCTGGGAGATAATTCTCCGTGGATCTCTTACTCTTCTTTACAATCAGAAGCACTTCATTCCTGTTGCAAGTTGTTCAGGATCTGTGTGGTGAGGTACAGTTCCCACCAGTAGTAGTGTGAGTAGGCGACTAAATGTCATCTGGGGAACTCCTGGATTCCTTCAAGTCAGACATTCAAACCCTGTGTGTATCACACGAGTCTACGTAATCTCTCTATTTCCTTTGTATAGTAATATGAAGATCCTGATCTGCCAGATATGAACCACTGTGTAAGTGCTTTATTAATTCAGTTAAGCGAATCTTTTTTGAAGTGCTTGTAGAATGCTTTGTCTTCAAAGAGCTTAAAACCTAACGGAAGAAGCAGATAGAAAGCAAACTCGATATAATCCATAATGCAAGAGCAAGCGAGCTGGGGTAAACAACAAAGTATTTTGAAATACAAAGCACAACATATTTTTAAGTGAAAGGTAGTAAAATTAAATAGAGGGAATATCGAAACGCAGAGGTTACCCTTAAAGTAGAATGTTGATGCATTTGGAATGGGAGGAAGTCTTTGAAATTGAGTCAAGCAGGAGAGCTGGCCTCTAAGCAGGGGACAGAATGGTGACTAGGCCAGCTGGCTGGAAGGAAGGTTGTGCAGGGATGTAGGGAGAGGTAATATGGAAAACATAATTCATACTTAGACTGTTGCAGACCTTGAATGTACTACTGAAAAATGGGGACTGCATTCTGTAGGCTAGAATCTTAAAATACGGCTTATGAGCACCTGCGTTAGGATGCCGTGGCTATTTAATAAAAATTCAGACTCTGACACTGCGTTCCATACTCTCTGATTCAGAATCTCTGAGTTAATTCCCTAAAATCTATACTTCTCATAAGCTTCCCATGATAGCTGGAGGAACTCCGCTCCAGATAATGGGACACCAGCGAAAACTCCATTCCCTACCTCCGTAATTCTGTAGGATGTGTGGGGGTTCTTCCTCACACTTAAAGTGTCAAACTGAAACACCCCAGAAATGATGATCTTGAAGTATTTTATTTGAACAATAAATTAGTAACTTAATATACTCATACTCCATTTGCCTATTGCTGCTAATACAGAAAACCCCAAGAACTTTCTCGTCTTGCCAAAAATACTCAATTTTCTAAGATGCTCAGAAACTGTCAGTCTCATAGTTGCTATTCTCCAGTTCTTAGTGAAACAGCTTCTTTTCTTCTGATCATACGAATCATTTTTACCCTAGAATATAAGAAGTTTCTTCAGGGCCCTTGGAGACTCTTGTTTTCCGAGTTGCAGTTATAGCGAAGAGCTTACTTTTTTGTTTATGATCTGTAAATTCCTTCCCAAATCTCTGAAGCTTCAGATCCCTGAGAAGCCAGTCTCATCTTTTATTTTCCACTTATAAGTCAATCCAGTAATTTAATTTTTTTTTCCAAGGAACTTTTTTCCTCTTGCTTCAGTCACAAATATTTGTTTTTCACCTGCTTCATTTTAGAAATCCCTTGTTAGTATTTTCTTTTATGTCAGTCTTCCTTTCCTTAGGAACTTCTGTCAGGGCCGTGCACGTTGATGGCGAAGTGATGCATTTTATAAAACATATCAGATTCCTGCCCTTTCTCATTTATTGCTAGTAGAATTGTCACAGTATTAATGCAAATAGTATAAATAATGGTGCTTCTCTTTCCTCATTTTTCCTTCCCTAAATCGCATCTGACTGTTTTTACATGTATTCTCACATTTTGTTTCCCCAGAGTCCATTTGTGGTAGAAGAGGAAGTCATTACTCTCCCTTTGCAAAACAGTCAAACACGGATGCTAGTTAGATTAAGGAAATTTCCCTCAGAGCTATGTAGTAAGGGGTTGGGTGAAAGGGGAAAAATTGAAAAAAGTCATGCCTTCTCTGGCTATGAAGGCATGGTAGGTCCAAAATTAATTAGTGATTATTTCCAGCCTTTCCTTCTGACTTCTAAGGGAAGTCCCACTTTTACAGGACCCAAGATGCTTAAAAAGAGAGAGAGAGAGAGAGAGAGAAGTTTAAAAAAATGAACAAAAGGGAGTTCAGAAGTGAGGATTAAAAGATTAAAAATGTGGATGAAAATGTGAGGAAAATTCATTTATTTTTCAAAAATTTTTAATGAAAATGTAGAATGGAGAAGTAATAGATCTTCTATACATGGGAGGGATATGGATATAGGAAAATAATGATACTTCTAAAATGTTGTTTCCTATAATTTCCCTTCTGTTGTGTGTCAGAATGCACTTTGGTTTTTTAGCCAAAAACACTTTGGTTTTTAGCCAAAACAATTGGTTGCTGGTATTGCATGTTTGGGACTGTGATTCTGCTCTGAATCTGGCCCTGTGGGTCTCTGGGTTCATTGTTGCTAACAAGTAGAACTTACAAAGCAACTGTAAGCAAATAGGCCTTGCATGTTAGAAAAAGAGAGAAAAGAGTCTGTGCTAATGTCCCCAGAAACGGGGAGAATAGGTTCATCCCTGAGACATGAGGAACAAGTCTTCCCAGGGATGGCTGTTCTCATCTAGACTCAGACCAGAGGGGACTACTAGGCCCACCTGGACAAGCCAGGTGGGCTAGAAGCCACGAGCATGGGACCCAATGACCACAGGTAGGGAGTGCAGCTGTCAGTAGTAGTAACAGTAGCAGTATGAACTGTCTGCCTGAGACCTGAGATATTCCTGGGCACAGAGGAATAAAGAAGTGTTGCAGGGGGTCGGTGGGAGGAGGGCAGGTCAGAATTCTAGCAGTTACGTTGTTGAGTTGGTCATCAATGACTGGTTTTGTTGCCACTGTAAGGGTTGCAAGTCCTCAAGTGTACTTTCTCTGGCATCACCTGTGGGACATACCACATCTGTTCCTCCAGACAAAGCAAACTGCCGTTACTCTGGCATCCCATGGTTGCACTAGATAGATTTCTCAGAAACATGCCCTATGGATGATGACTCCACTTTCCTGATCCCTCTCCGTTCCTTGCCACCCATCACCAGTTGCTAGTGATTTTGTCATCAGACTCCATGCGCAATATATTCCCTACTCTTGCCACCACCACACGGACTCCTGCAGAGCCTGCAGGATCTCTTCTGGTGATGGATGCAAGTGCCCAGCTAGTGTGATTGCAGGGAGAAGGAGAGCAATGGCGGCAGAACGTGAGTGCCAGCTGCCTCGAGAGTTGTGATTGTCACTGTAAAAGCATGAAAATGTAGTTCTCGTTTTACATGCCAATCTTGTAAGTGTGGTACATGTGAATCTGCCTTTGAAAGATCTATCCATGCCTGGTGAACTGGGAAAAAATAAATAAATTATAAGCTTGAAAGACAGAGAGCGAGACCAGAGCTAGGTTCTCTCCCTAAGGCACTGTCTAAAAGGAGTCTGCCAGTCTGTCCACCCTAGAGCAGTGCTGTCTCTTTGCTTCCAAGTTCTGTAGTCACAACAGTGACTTCATCCTTTTATTTGACGTGTTTAACCAAGTAACTTTGCAGGGTAGGTGTTCAAGTTCTTTGGACAGCTTCTGGGTTTACTTCAAAGAGCTCCTGCCAATCACTACCTTCTTGTCAAAGATAATTGGTTGAATTTCAATAATAGTAAGATGTTATTGGACTGGGCTCTTTAACAGTTTTGAATATTGCCCATTTCTGATTTAGTGATGCTGGTAACTGACTCAGTTACAGTCAAAACTGCATATTTATCTGAACTTCATATTCATTAATACTGTAAAGGAAACAGCCATCTCTATCTAATGGCTTTTATTTTCATCGAATCTCAAAATTTTCAAATCATCTTGGGGTTATGGGGTGTTCATCAGCCATTGTCACAATCTCATCCTTATTTTACTTTATCTTGTTTTTTTTTTTCCCTTTCCTTTTTCTTTTTTTTTTTGAATTTGCCTTTCTTTTTTTTTTTTTTAAGATTTTATTCATTTATTTGACAGACAGAGATCACAAGTAGGCAGAGAGGCAGGCATAGAAAGAAGGGGAAGCAGGATCCCTGCCGAACAGAGAGCCCGATGCGGGGCTCGATCCCAGGACCCTGGGATCTTGACCTGAGCCGAAGGCAGAGGCTTTAACCCACTGAGCCACTCAGGCGCCCCTTGAATTTGCCTTTCTTAATCTAGGTGCTTCATATAACGTTTTAAGAATTTCTTAAAACCACTCTGATTTTATTTAGTCATTACATTTTAAAATATGTTAATGCATATTATATCCAATGAGAAGATGCTGCTTCTCTTAAGATATAAAATTATAGATATAGATCTTCTTTTTTTTTAATTAAATTTTATTTTTTATAAACATATAATATATTTTTATCCCCAGGGGTACAGGTCTGTGAATCGCCAGGTTTACACACTTCACAGCACTCACCATAGCATATACCCTCCCCAATGTCCATAACCCCACCCCCTTCTCCAGACCCCCCTCCCCCCATCAACCCTCAGTTTGTTTTGTGAGATTAAGAGTCACTTATGGTTTGTGTCCCTCCCAATCCCATCTTGTTTCATTTACTCTTCTCCTACCCCCTTAACCCACCATGTTGCATCTCCTCTCCCTCATATCAGGGAGATCATATGATAGTTGTCTTTCTCCGATTGACTTATTTCGCTAAGCATGATACCCTCTAGTTCCATCCACGTCGTCGCAAATGGCAAGATTTCATTTCTTTTGATGGCTGCATAGTATTCCATTGTGTATATATACCACATCTTCTTTATCCATTCGTCTGTTGATGGACATCTAGGTTCTTTCCATAGTTTGGCTATTGTAGACATTGCTGCTATAAACATTCGGGTGCACGTGCCCCTTCGGATCACTACGTTTGTATCTTTAGGGTAAATACCCAGCAGTGCAATTGCTGGGTCATAGGGTAGTTCTATTTTCAGCATTTTGAGGAACCTCCATGCTGTTTTCCAGAGTGGTTGCACCAGCTTGCATTCCCACCAACAGTGTAGGAGTGTTCCCCTTTCTCCGCATCCTCGCCAGCATCTGTCATTTCCTGACTTGTTCATTTTAGCCAATCTGACTGGTGTGAGGTGGTATCTCATTGTGGTTTTGATTTGTATTTCCCTGATGCCGAGTGATATGGAGCACTTTTTCATGTGTCTGTTGGCCATCCGGATGTCTTTGCAGAAATGTCTGTTCATGTCCTCTGCCCATTTCTTGATTGGATTATTTGTTCTTTGGGTGTTGAGTTTGCTAAGTTCTTTATAGATTTTGGACACTAGCCCCTTATCTGATATGTCATTTGCAAATATCTTCTCCCATTCTGTCAGTTGTCTTTTGGTTTTGTTAACTGTTTCCTTTGCTGTGCAAAAGCTTTTGATCTTGATGAAATCCCAATAGTTCATTTTTGCCCTTGCTTCCCTTGCCTTTGGCGATGTTCCTAGGAAGATGTTGCTGCAGCTGAGGTTGAAGAGGTTGCTGCCTGTGTTCTCCTCAAGGATTTTGATGGATTCCTTTCTCACATTGAGGTCCTTCCTCCATTTTGAGTCTATTTTCGTGTGTGGTGTAAGGAAATGATCCAATTTCATTTTTCTGCATGTGGCAGTCCAATTTTCCCAACACCATTTATTGACGAGGCTGTCTTTTTTCCATTGGACATTCTTTCCTGCTTTGTCGAAGATTAGTTGACCATAGAGTTGAGGGTCTATTTCTGGGCTCTCTATTCTGTTCCATTGATCTATGTGTCTGTTTTTGTGCCAGTACCATGCTGTCTTGATGATGACAGCTTTGTAATAGAGCTTGAAGTCCGGAATTGTGATGCCACCAACTTTGGCTTTCTTTTTCAATATTCCTTTGGCTATTCGAGGTCTTTTCTGGTTCCATATAAATTTAAGGATTATTTGTTCCATTTCTTTGAAAAAAATGGGTGGTACTTTGATAGGAATTGCATTAAATGTGTAGACTGCTTTAGGTAGCGTAGACATTTTCACAATATTTATTCTTCCAATCCAGGAGCATGGAACATTTTTCCATTTCTTTGTGTCTTCCTCAATTTCTTTCATGAGTACTTTATAGTTTTCTGTGTATAGATTCTTAGTCTCTTTGGTTAGGTTTATTCCTAGGTATCTTATAATTTTGGGTGAAATTGTAAATGGGATGGACTCCTTAATTTCTCTTTCTTCTGTCTTCTTGTTGGCGTAGAGAAATGCAACTGATTTCTGTGCATTGATTTTATATCCTGACACTTTACTGAATTCCTGTACAAGTTCTAGCAGTTTTGGAGTGAAGTCTTTTGGGTTTTCCACGTATAGTATCATAGATATAGATCTTCTAGCATTATTTTTAAGTGGTTTCCTGTAATATTTTCTAGCAGAATAAAACAAAACCTTGGCGACTTGTCCCATTTTAGTTCTCACTGTTTTACTTATTCTTGATGTATAATGTAATATATATAATCAAATGCTTCTTAGCTGTGTTAGGGTATTGGTTTATTCAGGGTTTGATAAAACTTAGTTAAACTACATAATAATTTATTGCATTAATTGTATATACATATATATGTGTCTTACATAATATGAAGTGGCTTTCTTTTTTAAAAAATATTTTATTTATTATTTGAGAGAGAGTGAGAGTGAGAGAAAGCATGAAAGGGGAGAAGGTCAGCAGGAGAAGCAGACTCCCTGCTGAGCTGGGAGCCCAATGTGGGACTTGATGTGGGACTCGATCCCAAAATTTTGGGATCATGACCTAAGCCAAAGGCAGTTGCTTAACCAACTGAGCCACCAAGGCACCCAGTAAAATGGCTTTAGCGTTAATGAGACCTAGTTTATGAGTGACTTTTGAGCATGAGCAATCATTAACTTTTGAAATTCTTTACCTTTGAGACACTTTTTAAAAAAAATTAATTAGCTCAATAATGTCAACCAATTAAATTAACTGTGCATTTATATTACCTTGCCTATTTACTTATGGAAATCTTCTATGTATAAATGCTGTTCTTCTACCATCACCTTCTATATTACCGAAGTAGTCTACAATAGTAGCTTTGATTTATGCAACACGCTATTTCTAATGAATTAGAACTGTTTTATATCATCTTAATTCTTTTAACATTGCTATGAAGTACAGGATGAAATGAGTGACATTTATTAACATATTCATTTTAGAGTTAAAGAAGCCAGATGAAAAGGTGACTTAGTTTTCCCCAAATTGAAAAATTTGGATGACAGAGAGAGCGAGAATATTGGATTTCAAGTTTCCAAACATTCAACCAGTATATAAGCTACGACTTTGTTAAAGTCACTAAAAGTTTTTGCAAGTGCACAAATATACGCAAATACATTTTCACATCATGTATGTGTGTATACATATATATCCCATTCCATTCCATTCTAGTACAAAAAAGCAATAGTGTTTGGGTAACATTTTATCATTATGAAAAATAAACATTTTCTTCCTCTCTCTCATTAATCTCCGTGTGTGTCTTAAAGTATGTACCTCTCTAACTTGACAGCTTTCAGTTCTTAAAAACTGTACAACTCAAGGAAAAGCTACTAAATGAAAAAAAGTTCATTAATTTTAATGGAGAAATTATGATGCATCACATCTGCAAAAAAAATCCCAAATAATTTTCACAGATATAAAAATACATTGACTGAACAACAAAAAACAAGTCATAAAAAACAATTTGGAATTAAATTAAGTCTGTTCATAAAATAGAACACAGTGAAGGCTAATTATACTTATTCTTTTTTTCTGTACTGTTTTCATCACAGATATTTCCACTTTTGGAGAGCTCATAGTTATCCATTTCAAAATAAAATTGTAGCACAAAAAAATTTTTAGGTAAAACTGAAGGCTGTGCATAGGAAGGCTTTTAAACACTGAAATTGCTCACATACAACAGCTAAAATAACCATAAAATACACCAAACAACACAATTTGGGTTGATCCAAAGATGGCATGTTATTCAAATTTATTTCCTTTATAATAGAAACTGATATTTCATGTAAATTGGTGAATGTATCTTTGCCTGAACTCAAAATCTCAAATTATCACTTCTTAGTGTTTATTTCATGGAGTGTGTGTGTGTGTGAGAGAGAGAGAAAAGTGATAATAATCCCCCAAATGAGTAGTTTGAGAAGTTTTGTAATTTTTCAAGGGCCATTGTATTGAAAAATTATTACCTGAATGGTCATTTTGTGAGTCCAGTGAACTCAGAAATCAAAATTTTCTTAATTGATTAAGATGGGCCCTAGGAGAAGAAAAAAGTAGCACTCCCTGGCAGGAATCCTAGCTGTATGTTTAAAAGAAGCAGGCAGGAGGGTTGCCTGGGTGGCTCAGCCGGTTAAGCATCTACCTTCAGCTTATGTCATATCTCAGAGTCCTGGGTCAAGCCCCTTTTCAGCCTCCCCACTTGGGGACTCTGCTTCTCCCTCTTCCACTCTGCCCTTCTGCCCCTCTGCCTCACCCCCAGTCATGATGCTGTCTCTCTCTCTCTCAAATAAACAAATAAAATTTTAAAAAGAAAAAAAAGAAGTAGAAGAAGCGGGGAGGGACTGAAATTCACAATGTCCAGTATATAAGAAGCGACTGGATCAGAATGGCTCTAGTTGTAGAGAAAAACATTTAACACAGTTTGAGGTTGAGCCTTCACTTAAGCTGCTGAGTTATTGAAAGTCATCATTCTAGGCTAGTGATAATCAGCTTTGACTGACCTGCGGTTTCCAGAGTTAGAAAGTGATATTCTCAGTAAATAGATGTTTGTTGTAAATTTATGAAAGACAGTATGGCCCAGAGCACAAATCCAATCATTTTTCCATATAAGCAGTGGCTGCCTGTGAGAAAGGTACTTCCAGTTTTCCTTAGCAAGTGAGGTCAGGCAGGGATGCAAGAATTTAATAGAACTTATTCAATAATAATCTGAAGAGTTTCTGCAGCTGGCCCGAAAGCGGTCATCCACATAACTATTTGGTGCAGAGAAAGAAGGGTGCAGATTTAACAGACCAAATTTCAACTATTATACTTTGCTAGAGGGGAGTAGTCAAGACAATGAAAGTCATTTACCCAACTGCCCCAGAACTTTTGGTTAAAGCAGTTGGCAGGTTCACGAAGCTGCTGCGGGAAAGCTTTGTGTGGACATGGCTACTCACATTAATACAGAGGACTGCTAGAATTTTCTTGGTCCAGATTTTTCTTTTTTTTTCTTTTTCTTTTTTTAAAAAGATTTTTATTTATTTGTCAGAGAGAGAGAGAGCCCAAGCAGACAGAGTGGCAGGCAGAGACAGAGACAGAGAAGCAGGCTCCCTGCTGGGCAAGGAGCCTGTTGCTGGACTTGATCCCAGGACCCTGGGATCATGACCTGAGCCAAAAGCAACGGCTTAACCAACTGAGCCACCCAGGTGTCCCAAGTCTGGGTTTTTTCTATAGGATAATTGTAGGCCTACAGGAAACACATTAAATTTTCATTTTACTTAAGTAGAAATCAACAAATTTTCTTTCATGTTGCCACATAGTCTGATTCACAGTCTGATTCACATTTGAAGACACAGACTTTTTATCTTGCAAATATGTTATTGGCATCACTGTGTTTTATCTTCCTTTTGTTTTAACCATAAAATATTATTTATATAGGGACTTTTTCTGGAAAAAAAATGAAAAGTTTCCATTATCTATTTCCTTCTAAAGTGCCCCTCCCTGCATAAACAATGAATCTTGGAACACTGAAAAAATAAAATTAAATTGAAAAAATTAGTAAATATAACTAATAATAATAATAATAATAAATAGTAAGTTTATTTAAAATTTTTATTAGAGTTTTTATTTATGTTAAATCTAATGAATTTTATCATAAGAGACATTAGCATTCCCTATATAATTAATTTTGCAACATATAAGGAGATTAATTTCTTAATATGGTATTGAGTATTAGCCTCAAATTTGGTCTCGGAGTCAGGGTATATGACCTTCTAACCTGCATCCATCTCTTCACAGAGTGGACCTTGGACATGTTCCTTAACAGCATGCTTTAGATTTCTCATGTGTGAAATGGAGATAATGATAGTACCTGCATTACAGAGTCATATCAGACTTAAATGAGCTAATCAAGGTAAATCCTATTAAGGTTCTCAGCACATAGCAAGAACTCAATAAATTTTAGCTATTACTACTATAGCATGGACAGATTTCTTTCCACAATTCAACTGTGGTAGAAATACTGTATTCTAAAATTTTCTTAGATCACCTTAATTTTAAAATCTTGAGCCTCCGTTTCACTGAAAAATGCAAAATTTTGCTTTATTCCACCATGGGGATTCTATCCATGTCTGAGGTCCGTCAAGCTGCCAAGACTCTAAGATGTTTGGTAATACAAGAAATGAAAGTCGGAAGATTGGTTGTCTGTTACCTGGTCATATTAGTTACCATTGAGGTACCTGTTGCCTTGTGCCATCCAGCAGTGTTCCTTCATCTCCACTGCTCTGCTATGACCTGCTTTAGGCAGAGGAATTTCTGGCAAGTCTCGGTTCCCCACACCTAGTTCACTCTTTGATGAACTCTAGGGTAAATTCTTACTTCGAGCTCCTAACATATCTTCTACCCTGTAGGACCCATAGATATCGTTCTGTTCTTCTCTAGTTGTGGAAAGCCTTTAAAACAAACAAGCAAATAAACCAGCAAACAAACCTGTTACTGACTTGAATGAAGAAGTGAAAAAAAAAATCAAGGAAAAGCATAGATTGGATACATCTAGAATGCTTTTTAACATTATTTTAAAATGAAATTTAAAAATCATTACTTTCAAGAAACTTTACCCTTTGACCATGTCCTCACCTACCTAGCACACCTTATTTTCTCTTTACAGCTTGAAACTTTCTGATGTATTTTTCACATGGTATAATAAAAGGAGTCAAGGAGTCATCCATGAGTGAGTGCTATGTGATTGCTCTGTTGCTATTCCTGCCTTAGCTCCTGCTCTCTTCCTTGCCTCCCACTCCACCACCTCCTACTGATGAGAAATTGGTGGAATGGCTGTCTGTGCCAGTAAACATCAAATCTAATACCTCCTTGTATCTCCTCTTCTCTCCTGCCTGGGCCGCAATGATACTAGAGTGGAAGTGGCTACCTCAAGTCACATACAGCAAACAGGAGAGAGTTGTGCATGATAAAAGAAACAAACTGCCAATGTTGACAATATTACATAAAGACTCCTTAAAATGCACCTAAGTAAGCTGCATTGTTTAGTTTGACTAGTAAATGACATTACGATGCATTGGTGACTGACATCTATTAAAACCAGTTTTCAGAATACTTTTAACTTGCCTAATTTGAGAAAAAGTTTTTTATACAGGATTATGGTGCATTCTCTCTCAAAAAGAGTGTATCTCAATTCTACCATGACAGAAGAATATGAAATTTCCCAGAGAAAGACACTTCAAATACGATTATGCTTCTAAAATTAAGAGAAAGTGAAATTCTGTATTATTTAGTTTCTGTCATTTGAAGAATTTTGCCTTTCAAGTGACTACATGTATTAATGATAAAAGCATTTTCCTTTGTGTTTATATAGGGGCTCAATAATCCCAGATGTATTTGTTAGCTCCTGTCATTTGATCTTTGTAACATCTTTATGCAATGGGCCAAAGAGGTATTAAACTGATCAGTTTTAAGATGAGGAGATCCAGGTTCAGAGAAGCTTCATCAGAGATCTGTCCAAGGTGACAGAGATTACAAGTGCTGGGTCCAGAACCTCCAATCTGGCCTTTTTGATTCAAACCTAATACCCTTTTCATTTATAACCTGAGGACAGGTTATAAATCTGGGTGGCAAATAGCATTCACTTTGCATGCCAACCCTGATAAATTGGAAAGTATGCTTGAGATAATTCATGAAGGACACATAGAAGATAGCCAGGTGGGGGTGGGATGTTTCTGGTAGAGACAACCACATATTTAAAGACTCAGTGATAGAAGACCGCATGCAGCATGCGAAGATCTCCAACTGTTTCTCTTTATTTAAATTCAAAATGCTTCTTTATTTTAAAATTGTTTGCTTTGCCTTCTGACAATGGAAGATCCTCTTTCAATAATGCCAGGCTCCTTTGAGCCTCACTGTGGCTCACTACAGCTGGGTCTCCACAG
Organism: Enhydra lutris kenyoni; assembly: GCF_002288905.1. Lineage (NCBI taxonomy): Eukaryota > Metazoa > Chordata > Mammalia > Carnivora > Mustelidae > Enhydra > Enhydra lutris. The sequence goes on from NW_019154093.1 coordinate 49,159,430, forward strand.
TCATGTCAGTCCTCTGGATCATTTATTCAGACTTACTGCCAGGTTAACCTGATGGCAGTTACTCAGTGATGTGTCTTTCTAGACGTTTGTTCTGGATAATTAGAGAAAGGCTTCATCATGCCTAGTAACTAACTGTGAAATATTCTCAGATTTTATATCAAATCATAAATAGGATGAGTAAACCCCCTTGGTAATGAGGTTCAAAATGTTGCTATTTAATGAAAAGATTTTGGAGATTTTCCCATATTTTCAACTAGTAATTTATGATAGTTGTGTCTTTGATGCAAATTAACATAATGGAACAATTACTATTATCTTAGCGTTATTTTGCCTTTGCTATGTCCCATGAACTTCTAGAGAAATTTATACAAATTATATTACTTTTAATCCTTACAGTAACATACTTATCTCCACTTTATAAATGAGGTAAATTAAGATTAGAGATATGAAGTAACCTGATAAAGTCACAGAGCCATTAAGAGATGGAGCAGGGTTTTGAACTTACGTCTTTCTGTTCCCAAATATCAGTGTTCTTAACATCGTCTCTTGTATCATAGTTGCTTACCTTTAAAGGTAAAATGAGAAAAGCAGGCAAGAAAAATAGTTTGCATCCACGACAATATCTCCAACACTTTCCATAGAGAAATATCACCTAATAATGGTAAATAAAAAATCTTTGCTCAGTACTATTTATTAGCATGTGTAAATAAATCAAGTTGATTAGATTATATTCAGTCCATTTCTCCACTATTTCTTCTGGTAACTTTACTTACAATGATCCCAGTTCATATTTTGACTCAAGAGTTGCTTTGGAACAAGTTGGTCTTTTGAGCCATTTTTACCACAAGAACTTGCTGGAACTTCAGTGAGAACCTTCATCAGAAAAATAAAAATGTTCACCCACCCCCACCCTCCCGAGCCTGGCTTGATTTCTATAAAGAAAACTGGACTATAGATCTTATGTATTCAGATTCCTTTTTGCTTTTTTAAGGCTTTGTCTTGTTTTTCCAACAATAGTTATTGATCTGGTTTCCTTTGATTTCCAGAATATTGCCTGACAGAAGATCACCAATATAGCAGATTTTCTGGTCAGCGTTCAGCTTTTTTTTTTTCCCCAGTGAAGATCTTCCGCTGTATATGGGGTTATCCTGATTTAGAGGGAGCTGTAGTGATTCAGAATCATTCCCACATCTACTTCTGCCAGTGAATGATTATGACATGGTTATCTGAAAGATTATGCCTATGTTCTAGTCTTTTTTTTTTCCATTTTATTATTTTTCATTATGATAAATGTCCTTTTTAATCTCATCCCTTATTTTCCCCACCCCCCCCACCCACCTCCCCTCCAGTAATCATCAGTTTGTTCTCTATAGTTAAGTCTGTGTCTTTTTTTTTCTCTCTCTCTCTCTCTTTCTTTCTTTGTTCATTTGTTTTGTTTGTTTCTTTCTTTTTTTTAAAGATTATTTATTTATTTATTTATTTGGCAGAGAGAGATCACAAGTAGGCAGAGAGGCAGGCAGAGAGAGAGGAAGGAAGCAGGCTTGCCGCTGAGCAGAAAGCCCGACGCGGGGCTCGATCCCAAGACCCCGGGATCATGACCTGAGCCGAAAGCAGAGGCTTTAACCCACTGAGCCACCCAGGCGCCCCCATTTGTTTTGTTTCTTAAATTCCACACATGAATGAGATGATATGGTATCTGTCTTTCTCTGACTTACTTATTTCGCTTAGCATTATACTCTCTAGCTCTATCCATTTTGTTACAAATTGCAAGATTTCATTCTTTTTGTGATCAAATCATAATATTCATATATATATGAATATGAATATATATACATATATATATCACATCTTATTTATCTATTCATCTATTGTTGGAGACTTGGGCTGCTTCTGTGCTTTGGCTATTGTAAATAGTGCTGCAATAAACATAGGCATGCATGCATCCCTCTGAATTAGTGTTTTTGTACTTTGGGGATAAATACTCAGTAGTGTGATTGCTGATTGCAGGTTAGTTCTATTTTTAATTTTTTTAAGGAACCTCTGTACTGTTTTCCACAGTGGCTGTACCAATTTGTATTCCCACCAACAGTGTAAGAGTGTTCCTTTTTCTCCTCATCCTCACCAGTATTTGTGGTTTCTTGTATTTTTCATTTTAGCCATTCTGATAGGTGTGAGGCGATACCTCATTGTGGGTTTGATTTGCATTTAGCTGATGCTGAGTGATGTTGAGCATCTTTTCATGTGTCTGTTGGCCGTCTGTATGTCTTTGGAGAAATGTGTATGTCCGTGTATATCTTCTGCCCATTTTTTAAATTGGATTATTTGTTTTGAGGTATGGAGTTGTAACAGTTCTTTATATATTTTAGATAATAACACTTTATCAGATATGTATTTGCAAATATGTTCTCCTATTCAGTAGGTTGTTTTTCAGGCTATGTTCTAATCTTAATGAGCAGAAAGGTGCTCAGAAAACAGAAACTGCCATAAATTTCCATATTTCTTGTCTTAAAATGAACATACTGATTGCTTTGGAGTATTAGGTATGATACAAGTGAAGTACTAACAGAGTACCTATTCCAAAGTATGTGACCAAAATTTTGCTCCATTATCTTTCATTATTTCTTTAAGTAAACCACTTGGATTATTAAGTGTTTACATTTTTAGGGAAACTTATTTAGTGTCTATTAAAAGTTTGCTCATCTTTGATTGGCCCATTGATAGAAGTATAAAACAACAAACAAATAAACAAAACCCAAAACACAAAAAAACCCAAAAATCTACTACACTGTTTTACTCCTTTAAGTCTTTGGAAATGACTGAGTTTTGAATTCTGTCAATTTTAACACTGTCATGCAATTTTAATAAACCATACTTTGAAGCCAAAATTAAGTGCTTCCTGAAAATAGTGTGTTATAAGATAGATGGATTCCCTATGCAACGATGTTAGATTCCTCTTGACCTGAAAATTCCTTTGTACTTTAATTAAAGAGTAGAGCAATGAACACTAAGCAAGGCACTGACCAAAAAGCAAAATACTTTCCTTCAGGATTGCTAGTTTTTTTTTGGTCTAGGGCTTATCCAACAAGCCATTTTCCAAGTGTTTATTAAATCAAGCAAAACAGTGTTTTTCACATGTCTTAGTGCTTCTAGAATCAAATCAATTCAAAATAGGTGAGGAAGAGAAGTGTGTAAATCACAATTTACATTGAGAAATTGATTCCTTTCCCCAAATGAAACCATGCTTTCTGTCAGAGTGCAGGAACATCAAAGCAACTATGAACAATGAGAATGAAAACAGGGGTTTTGAAATGGAAATTGAACTTTTAATGCTTTGCTTATGGTGTATAGGACGTTACTATGGGTTAAAAAGTCTCCCTTTCTGATTTTTCACATCAAAGTAAATTAGTAATTTTATTAATTTCCATTGCTCTTTAGAGTAAATATATTTGTATTCTCTTACCACGTAATCTTTCAAAGATCTTGAGACTTTTAAAGAAAAATCAAGAAGCTTTAAATTAGTGGTGGTTTTTATTTTGTTGTTTGGTTTGAATACTTTATTTTTAAAATGCCTAATTCTATAGGGATATAGACTCACTGACTTTAGCCAGCCCCAGGCCTGCCGTGTAGTCTCTGTAGCCCTGAAGAGTCAAGGGTCTTCTCCAGCCCTCTACCTTTTTGACTTGGGCCTGTGATGTGCGATTTATAAATATGTTATATAATCTAGATTCCAAATAAAGATTAGATACTTATATCTGATTATCATTTTTGTTGTTGTTGTTGTTGTTGTTTGTTTTTTTTAAGTGGGCTCCATGCCCAGGACAGAGGCCAACATGGGGCTTGAACTCATGATGACGGTGAGATCAAAACCTGAGCCGTGCCACAATCAAGAGTCAGATGTTCAACTAAATGAGCCACTCAGGCACCCCCCTTGTTCTTAAATTGTGGTTTAAGCTTAAGAGAGTTCAAGGTTTTTTTTCCTATTTGAAAACATTTTAGAACTATAATTTTTATAATGTAATGATTATAAAATAATCTTACAAAAATTCATGTGGCAAAATTGATCCCCATATTTTATGTTTTGATTATATAGTAGTACATCATTTATCTTAGTATTTGAAAAAAAATCTGTTGCTCTATTTCATTTTGGTGAAATGGGGTTTTCTGTGAGGTGTGACAACAAGGGCAAAAGATAAATAACCATGCTTTAAAGTTCAGATTACAAACTTGGCCACATTTGTTGTCAATCCACATAGCAAATAAAAAAATATTGTCACTAGCTGAGGGGCCTTCAGTCCAACAAATACATATGTAATATACAAACTATATTTTGTAATTATATTTGCATATTAATTTTAAGTTGGTGTGTCTAGGTTGAAGTATCAAAAAAGTATCAGAGGGATGCCTGGGTGGCTCAGTGGGTTAAGCCACTGCCTTCAGCTCGGGTCACATCCCAGGGTCTTGGGATCGAGTCCCGCATCAGACTCCTTGCTCAGCGGGGAGCCTGCTTCTCTTGCTGCCTCTGCCTGCCTCTCTGCCTGCTTGTGTGTACTCGCTTGCTCTCTCTCTCTCTGGCAAAAAAAAAAAAAAAAAAAAAAATCTTAAAAAAAAAAAAGTACCAGAAAATCTTTCAAGAATGTGTTGGCACTTGAAAATATATCATAAAAGAAGAATATTGTTTTCTGGTGATAATGCAGTTAGATGTGTGTTATTTTGTTTAGTTTTTGTATTTTCTTCTTTTTTTTTAAAGATTTTATTTATTTATTTGAGAGACACAGTGAGAGAGAGAGAGTGTGTGCCAGCAGGGGCTGGGTAAAGAGCCAATGCTGTGGGGCAGAGGGGGAAAGAATCCCAAGCAGACTCCTCGATGAGTACAGAGCCCCAAGCCAGGCTCAGTCTCACAACCTTGAGACCATGACCTGAGCCAAAAGCAAAAGTCTGACGCTCAACCAACTGAGCTACTCAGGCACCCCTATTTTCCGTATTGTCATTGTAACTACTTCTGTGTGTCAAGGAGAATCATGTATGATTTGGCATACTGTCTGTGTATCTTCTATTTTTTCCTCAAATACACTCTAACCCAGCTCTGTGCCCCCATGAGACTGACTGTGTGGCCTACAAGGGAGGGCTGCCTTTCCCACTTATTTCATGTTTGGTTAAGCAAATGAGGGTCTTCAGCAAGAGATCAGAGGAGGAGCAGAATGAGGTCCTCTGTTTCCTCTCCGTGGCTTGCTGAGGGCTAGCTCCCCCGCTTGACCACAGGTAGAAATTGCTGACAGACAGCCCTCTCCTCATGGTGCTCCCTTTCCATTTCCATGAATGCAACCTCTCTTCTCTGCTTGAGGTCTACACGTGGTAAAAGCATCTAGTGCTACTAGACCCAGGTTATTGCAATATCTTTTGTGCTTCCCTACATCCTAACCACATCTTTGTAAATAAATGGTCCCTTTATTATACTCTGTGCAAACTGTACCATTTGAATATGTCACATATGTCTTGTCAGTACCAGACAGATGTACACACTCATGCGAAGATAATGGAATAAACTTAAGTCTCCTTTAATCTGTGTCTCTGCAGACTGGACAATTCTTTGATTCTAGGAAACTGATGTATATCCGCTTTAGAATTACCTCCCTCAACTCCATGGCTGCTCCCTCTTAGGCATTCATGATCTCTCTTGGAAGTTCTAGTTTCATCTCTGTTACTTTGCATTAGACCTTTACCAATAAAGTAAGTCCAGCTCAAATGTATCATCTTCCCCAGAGCTGTGTTCTTTCTTCCTGTGTTCCTAGTCAGAATTATGTTCTCCCCCTTGGTGTTATCTTTGTAGCCTTTTGTTTAAAACAGCTCCTAGAAACAGTCTCATTCCCTGGAGTATCAGAACTATGTCTTTATTTGTAGGAGTCTTGAAACCACAGACTTTCAACACATATGTACTGAATATCAGACAAGGGGCTGTGCTAGATGCATGGGAACAAGGATATGAAAAAGAATAAAAGATAGTGTTTGAAGATTCACAGTTCCTACTGAGTTGCTCTAGAAAGAAAGCTATCAGTACCCATCGCTCAGATTCCTTGCTGGTACTTGTCTCAAAACACAAAGGTAAACATATTACTATACACTCCTCTGGCCACTCCTCCGGCCACTCCTCCCACCACCGCCAAAGAAAACTCACAACTAACCTTTGATGGAGACTTCTGTTTGCAAAATAAAACTTCAATTCCTGAGTATCATATGGGAACACTCAAAGAAAGGGACTCCAGCCAATCGTTTTTGTTCATTGCACATTATCACCACTATTAACCCCGACCCCACTGGATGGCACAGTGTTTAGTCCCAGGCCCTGTGCCTCTCGAGTTGCATGCTTTTATTTTTTATCTTGCCCTTTACCATCACTTCCATCTGTCAGAGGAAAGGTGTTCCTGTCAAGGTCCAGCCTATCTGTCAACTACCCCACCAGATCTTCCAGCTCCAGTGAATGGCATTCCATTATGAGTTTACTTTTTATTGGTGTTAATGGCATGCATATAGTCTTCCCAATTAGATTCTAACCTCCCTGGGTGAAAGGATCAAACTCATTCATACTTGCAGACTGACGGTGCCTAGTGGAGGCTGCCTTTACACATGCATTTTGAGCTCAGTAAATATTTCTAAAGTGGAATGACTTACTAGTGATGTAATTAAACTTACTTCGACCTTTCTTCAGATGGTAGCTGCTCTGCAGCAAGAGGGGTAAATATAAAGTTAGGTAAGTTTGCAAATTTTAACCTTATTAGTCTTCATTTAAATTAAAAACTGAATTACCTTAATTTCTGTCTCTGACAGAAGACTCTGGCTACCATTTCTTCTCTTGCCAAGTTGGAATTACTCTCAGTCCCTGCAAAAGACAAGTTATAGGCGGTTATCTTTTTTACTCCTTTTGAATTTTTCTTTCATTTTCAAAACAGAGAGCTTCCAAAAATTATTGGCCAGCAATTTTAAAAAATTATGTATTTGAACAAAATCTGAAAAAAATGTACTTGAATAGAATGCAAATATCCACAATTCATAAGATAAAGGATTAGTGTGGGCCCAATTACTGCATTTTAAAAGTACTAAAGGGGCTTTTTTTAAACATCTAAGGATGTTCTTTTTTTTTTTTTTTTTCAAAAATAAATCTCCAAAGGTACCTATAGATTTATTGAAATATTTATGATAAAACGGAATCCAAACGCTTTAAGTTGGTGGCATCAGAAAGAGGTTGAGTGATAGACAATGATCTGATTCTTAGGGTGAATTATTAAAAATATATTCTTCTTTACAGATCAAGAATTGAAAGATCAAGCAGCACAGTTCAAAAGTTGAAAGAGATTAGATAAAAGATGGGTTGTGCAGAAGAACCCAAGGAACAGATGAAACAGCTGGTGAGTGGTCACTGAATCTCATTGCACCATGTATGTATGACAGAGAGCTGAAATTCTTAAAAAGAGACGATTCCTGTGTTATTGGTGACAAATATTATATTTATAATTGTCCTCTATAAATAAGAGATATGATTTCTTAATATTCCCACTTCTGTAACAAAATAAACATCTAGTGCTTTTAAGCCTTAATTAAAGGCCACAGATAGTATTTCCTTTAATCCATGTAAGATCTCCAAGACGACAACACTGCTGTTACCCCTATTTTTAGAAAGAAAAAAATTTGAGAACGATTTTATAATTTGCCTAAAGCCACTAAAAACTTTTGACATGAGGTTCAGGGTACTTCCTCTTGGTGAACCAACTTCTTCGCTTCCTGGGTACTCAGTCTGAAAACTGGCAAGTCTGGAAACCAGGCAATGGATCATGACTTTTTATTATGGCCATTTCCTTAGCCTCTCCTGATCATCCAATCTTGACTTCTTTTGATTATTTAGATTGATAATACCCTTGTTGGCTGCTCCTCTTCAGTGCCTTTGCAGGCACAATGTTCTATAAACCATCTCCATAGCTGTCTGTGAGTCAGTACTATCCCCAGACACTACCACTGGAACCTGCGGTTCATTAGGATAACTGTCCCCATCTTGCTCTGACAGTTAAACACTCCCCCCCAGCCTCCTTTATTATTATTTTGGATCCTCTCATCCCCATTATTACCACAAAGCCCACTTTCACAGTAGCATCTCCTATAGTTAGTCTTGATCTACAGGGGACAGCTACCACTGAGATTCCTGGGACATTCCTTAATAATTTGATAAATGTGTCCTCTGAGACCCCTTGTGGAACATGGTTGGCTGATGGTTATTTCCAGCCTTATGTAAAATGTTTCTGCCATGCTAATTTCTCTGAGCCTTTTAATGACTTCTCCCATCACTTTTCATACTAATTTCTGCATTTCTATGTCACTTTGTATTCGTCCTCACTTCCTCCCAGTTTCCAAGAGCCATTCCAGCAGGTTTTTGCACTATCTTCTAGGGCTCTTACCAAGATCTTAATTCTTCTATCAAGAGAAAGTGCTCCCATATTGACAAATTCTCTCTTATCCAACTTTGTTCTACCACCCCCTTTCTGAACCCAGAGCTCACCTGATCTAAAACCACACAAACTTCCCTTACCTCTGTAGGTATGTCTTGGTTAAGTTCTGTAACTTCTTTGGGGTATAGTTTCTTTCCTCCCTCAGTAGCTGCATCATGTTCCCAACAGAGTTATATTGTACCTTGACTTTCTTTATCTGTCTGCTGATCAGAAGGGGAGGTGAGAGTAAATCCTGAGGGACATACCCATTGTCTTGCAAGACAGAGAGACACCTTTGACTTGTCCTCAAGTGATGGTTAGCACTAGCCTTTGAGAGGAAGAAATAGACCATTTCTGGAGGTCCAGATGCTTTACCAGAATCTGAGGATTAAAAATTTTGAGTGCATTGATCCAGATGTTCTCATCTGAAAATGTCAAGTTCCACTTTTTTTTTAATCATGGCCCTGACTTTGGCAGAACAGACTTGTGGAGTTGAAATTCAACCTTCTCTGGAGCTCAGCTGCCCTTACCATTAAGATTTGGGCTTAATCCTCGGCTTTTTCCAACCCCTGCATCTACAGGGGGTGAGATTCTTTTTAAACACTACTTATGGCAATGCCTTCAGAGGGGCTCAGCTGTGAGCCATCAGTAGTACTTCCGGCAACTAGCAGAATGAATGTCTATGTTCAGAAGATGGCAGTCTTAGTGATTAGTCACAGCATCCAAGAGAAGGGAGGCCTTCTTTTTTTAAGATGTTTCAGCATTTTAAGTACTGATGAGAGGGTCAAAGTTGAAATTACAAAGAGTAAAAGGAAAATCATACAGTGCTGTTTTATGAAGGATGGGATAAATGGGATTCAAAATTTATGCAAAGTCCTTGGCCTTAGATTTGAGAAAGGACACCTAATGTGTTGAATTAGAGGGAAAGAGAAAAGATGAATGTAGATACAGAAAGGTTTTTAGGCTTGTTAACCAGCAGTACCATGACCCTTATCTGATGGAAATACAGTAAGAGTCAGAATCAGCTTTTAAGAATGAAAGAACCATGAGCCAGTGGTGATTTAGGAGAATGGATAAGCATTGGAAAGGCTTTATCTACAGAAATTTTTTAATTGTGTCTGTACTGTGTGCTTTTCTGGAGAGTAGGGAATGGACTATCCAGAGAAACATGGTAAAACTGACAGGCATTGTAGAGGGCCCAGATGACATGGTCATCAAGAATATTTTGTAGAGGGGCACCTGGGTGGCTCAGTTGGTTAAGCGACTGCCTTCAGCTCAGGTCATGATCCCAGGACGGACTCCTACATCAGGATCCCTGCTGGGCAGGGAGTCTGCTTCTCCCTCTGACCCTGCCCCTTATCATTCTCTCTCTCTCTCTTTCTTATTCTCTCTTTCTCAAATAAATAAATAAAATCTTAAAAAAAGAGAGAGAGAGAGAGAGAATATTTTGTAGAAACAGCCTCCCCTATGCTGTATCTTTTCCCAGTAGTACTCATCTGATCCAGTACACACTTGTTAATCCAGGGCTGAAATTTTGCCATACAGATTCTGTAAAAGTAGAGGTAAGTGGGGTATTGGTGAAAATGTTACAAGCTGAAGGAGGAAAAATATAATAAAACAAGAAACTAATGGAGTGACTCATAATAGACAGTCATAATTACATGTTAGAATGATTGCAGTAGGAGAAATTGAATGTGAAACCTGGAAATAGAGGGAGCCATTTTGAAAAGTGACCTGGAAGCAGAAGTAGATTAGATGATGAGGTCTAGGGTGACTCTTGGAGTAGATTGCCAAGGAGGAGTACAGGAGAAGTCATTTCAGTTGAAGAAGTTAGAGAACCACTTGCCATATAATCAAAACAACAGTTTTTTCTGTCTTCAGCGTGATTGGTCTCGGCAATATTAAATACTACTAATACATTTTTTTCCTTGAATATATTCCTACCTTGGTTTCTATGTCATCACACACCACTGATTTCTCTTTCACCTTTCACATGTGTTGGTTCTTCTTCCTAAAGCTAACCTTTCATGACATTCATAAGTTCTTGTTATTCAGTCTTCTCTATATTCTCATGGGGATTCAAGTACTTCTACACACTAATGATTCTCAAATTTCTTTCTCTTGTCCAGTCATTTCCTATGAGCTCCAAATGTATACATCTAATTAGATCATCCACATAGATACGTGAATGCCTCACCTTCTCTTCAACATCTTCAAAACTGAATTCATGATCTTCATCATGAAACTGGTCCTCTTCCAGATTCATCTACCTGAACAGATCACCCATTGCTACATTTATCTTCATCTTCACATTGTCAAAACTGAATTCATGCTCTTCCCCATAAAGTTGATCTTCTGATTTGCCATCTCAGCAAATGGTAGCAGCATTCACTAAGCTGCACAACCCAGGCAACTACAGTCATTCTTGACCACACTCTTCTGGGTGGGAGATGTCAATTCAGTCACCAATTTCTCTGGCTTATACCACTTACTCTGTCTTAGAAGTATTCAGTCTCTCTACATCCTCTGGCACTAACCTATTCTAATCCTTTTTATGAAAAACTGCTGTAATTTCTTAACTGTTATTTCCTGTTTCCTTACTCAGGTCCAGTCTGATCATGTAGATTTGATCATGTCTCACCTCTGCTTAAAATCTTATAATAACTTCCCATGACTTTTTTTAAAAAAAGATTTTATTTACTTATTTGACAGAAAGAAACACAGACAGAGAGGGAACACAAGCAGTGGGAGTGGGAGAAGGAGAAGCAGGTTTCTTGCTGAGTAGGGAGCCCAATGTGGGGCTGGATCCCAGGACCCTGGGATCATGATCTGAGACGAAGGCAGACACTTAACAACTGAGCCACCCAGGCGCCCAACTTCCCGTTAATTTTAAGAACTAAACTAAGACCTTATGAATCTGACCTCTGACTGTCTGGTCATCCCCTTATGCTTTTTATTCTTTTGGTAGTTATAACAGTCTTTTTTCCCTTTTCCAATTCTCTCCCATCTGGACTTGGTTATCATTTCCCATAACGTCTTGGGTATATTTTGTATGCTTTTGTTCTGTCTAGAATTCACCCAGGTAATTTTAACTAAGCCTGTTAGTGCAGCTAAAATATCACTTCAAGTGAATACTCCTTGTAATAATAGGTCTTATCTCCTGGTTATAAACACTGATTTTATAACTAAGTCTCTTTCTTCAAGGCACCTTTCACAATTTTAATTTAGTAATTATTATTGTTAATATATCTTCCTGTTAGACTCTAGAGATTCACGGCAACAAGGCCATGGGTGTCTTTTTGGTTCTGTACCCTGGTGTCTTATATAATACTTTGTATCTAGTAGGTGCTCAACAAATACAAACTAAAAATTTCATAAACAAACAATCAAAAGCACAAGAAAGTGGCCTGAGTCAAAGATATAAGCTTAGTTGTCAGCAATAATACTAGAGGTTCTCATGCTTTATATCTACCTCGACACATTTGACAGACTTCAGGATATTCACATCAAGTAAAGTCACTGATTGTACCTGTACATCTCAAAATAAGAGTGCAGCATATTAAATTACCTTTCCAGTTTTTCTCATCTCCTTGTATCCAGTCCCTGTGCCTTGTGATTTTTCAGTGTCCCTTACTAGACATGAAGAATACTCTCCTAGCCCTTGGTTCAGGGCTTAGCTTGTGACTTGCTTTGATCAACAGTATTTTCGTCAATACGTTGCAAACAGAGGTATAAAATGTGTTGTCTTGGCTGGGCTTGCTTTTTTGCATTTCTGCCATCATTACAAGAAGAGCAAACCCCAGACAGCCTGCAAACTTCAGGAAGATGAGATAGTCATGGAGGAAACCTGTCCCAATCAACCTACAGACCTTCAGCATAAAGGAGAACTACCTTGCCAACTCTAAGTCACTGAGTTATAGTTTAGAGGTTTGTTGCTCAGCACTATAGCAATAGCTATTATAGCAATAACTAGCTGCTACAATGAGCGTATAATAATTTTTGGTGTAGTGAAGGTCAAGGAAGATTAATTTGCAAAGGTATCCTAGGTGCTCTGATGTACCCTCATACTTCTACTAAGTGTTGTGCAACCACTACTGCTTCCCTGACAACTAGCCTACTAGTACCCCAGGTTGGAAAAGAGATATGATTTTAATTGAAGTCATGCACCGAATATGCTTATTCCAAAAGGGGGTGAAAAGATGTAGAAAGTGAATTTCAAATTACAGTAATATTTGTATTTGGTCAGCATAAGAACAACTTTTCTGGAAGCGTTGGGAAGAATAGTAACCAGAAAGTAGAAGGAAAATTGTGACTGTGGTTCTTCATAAAAGACAGTCAAAGGTAACTCAAGTATGAAATAGTCATGATTGAGCATGAAAATTATATTCTATGACATGATCAACATTAGCAAAAGAAAGTTTGTTTCTGTTGTATCACTATGAATTATCTGGATGAGCTAAAGTGTCTTTAGGAGGATGTGATGAATCTAATATTCACTCTTGAAAATGGAACCAGGACCCTGGGAGAAGGATAGAGTTGTTGAAGAATTCAGAGGAAAGCGAAAGGTAAAGAAGACCACATGGGAGGCAACAGTGACCCCAGGACACCAGTGCATAGGGCACCCTGAATCAGTGAGAGGCAGAATGGCAAAAAGGTAAGGGGCTGAGCACTCAGCTTGAACTTCTATCCCTACCAGCTCTGTGATCTTGATTCACCTTATTAATTTAAGAAATGGAAGTACTTACCTCATGCGGTAGTTTTGAATATTATGTGAGCTAATACAAATAAAGTGCTTAGAACTGCACCTGCCCAGGGCACCTGGGTGGCTGAGTGGGTGAAAGCCTCTGCCTTCAGCTCAGGTCATGGTCCTGGGGTCCTGGGATCGAGCCCCGCATGGGGCTCTCTGCTCAGCGGGAAGCCTGCTTCCTCCTCTCTCTCTGCCTGCCTCTCTGCCTACTTGTGATCGCTGCCTGTCAAATAAATAAATAAAATCTTAAAAAAAAAAATGAACTGCACCTGCCCTATAATGAACGTTCAGTTGTGGTTAGCATGTTATTAGTACAGACCTGTAATATAGATGTATTACATATATACATCTGTGTACTGTTAGATGCATGAGAGAATGGAGGTTTTTAGTCAATAATCATTTCCTTTTTTTCTTAGGTGCGGAGTTCGATTTCATTTCCCAGCTCCACTCACAGTTATGCATGGCTATTTATATAGTTCTTGCCAAAAGAATGTACAAAAATGACCAGGTCAACTTAAATCAAGGCTTTGAAGAAGGTTTCCCTACTCCATACTTTTTTGGCTTGTCCACCACTGGAGTGCAGAAGACAATGAGACCCTAGGAAACAGTGGAATTATTTGAGGGAAGCTTCAACCCTGTGTTAAGGAGATGCCAGCTGCTCAGGAACGCCATCTCCTGTTATGTGAGTAAAAAATAAACTTTTATTGTATTTGGTCCATCATATATTTTGGACAGTGTTTATTACTATAGCCTGTCTTTACCTAAGAAAATGTAGAGGGGAAAAATAAGATGAGCTTTAAACCATGTTCTAGATTCTGGTAACCTACATGTTTCCTAGATAGTATAGGCCTAAAAGGATTGGCATAATTCTAAGCAATTCACACATCATTTGTCACATAAAAACAAATAAGACACTGCTCCTCAATTTGTTAAAATATGTAGGGCAGAAAAAGACTGTGTATTATGCACCAATATCAGATATTTATAATGCACTGAAACATGAAAACTTCAGTGAAGAAAACTATAGTGTTCTCAAATTTATTTGGCTAAAGAAAATCCTTTTTGTAGCACTTCTATAAAACATTCTTGAAGATGTTGTTTTGCAGACATCAATTTGGTTGATATAGAGGAATAGCTATTTTCAAGCACTCTGGGTAAGAGTGTAAGCTGACAGCCTTTTTGAAAGGCAATTTGTTAGTGTCTATAAAAACATTTAAATTGGTAACTGTACTACTTAGAATCTCTTTTAAAAATTAAAAACTCATAGAAACATGAGTATTAAGGGTGTTAGCACTATTATATTAGCAAAAAGCTGAAATCCATTCACATTTCTTCCAGTAGCAGGGTGGTGAAAGAACTTATGCTGGGTTCATACTCTCTGATGTATTGTAGTCAGTAGAAAGGTAGAACTGACACATTGAGGAGAAGGAAAGCTTCAGCTGGGCAGGGAGTTTGGGTTCCTTAATTATCTCCAGCAAATAGAAAAAGCCCTGCTATATTATCACTTTTGGGGAAGTATTTGGTAAAAAATGAATTTACTATGTATTTTTATGGAACATAACTACGATAAATCAGTAAGTAGAAAATAATCAAGTTCCAGGACAATTTATTGAGCAAGTTCTAAATTTTTTTTTTTAAATTTTTATTTATTTATAGAAATCACAAGTAGGCAGAGAGGCAGGCACAGAGAGAGGAGAGACAGGCTCCCTGCCGAGCAGAGAGTCCGATGTGGGGCTCGATCCCAGGATCCTGGGATCACGGCCTGAGCCGAAGGCAGAGGCTTTAATCCACTAAGCCAACCAGGAACCCCAGAAGAAAGGCCTAATTTTTGCTCAAAGAAACAAACAGAGATAAAGAACCAGAATTATACCTGTGAAAATGCTACCAGAGGTTCCCTCTGAAATGTGGAATAGGTGTGGAAGGTATTAAGGGGAGAGCTTCATTTATATTTCATGTGCTTAGTTATTAGAACAAGCATATATTCATGCATCATTTGAAAAAAAATCATTGTAAGTCATTTAAAAATCATTTGAAATGATAACCTAAAGTTATATTTCACACATTTATATTTTGTGGGATTTTGGGTTTTGTTTTTAAGTTTTTATTTAAATTTCCATTGGTTAACATACAGTATAATATCAGTTTCAGGTGTACAGTTTAGTGATTCAGCACCTCAATACAACACCCAGTGTTCATCACAGCAAGTGCCCTCCTTTATCCCCATCACATATCTCAGCCATCCCCCACCCACCTCTGGTAACCATCAGTGTGAACTCTATAGTTAAGAGTTTGTTTCTTTGTTTGTCTTGCCCTCTCTTTCCCCCGCCCCTTTGCTCATTTGTTTTGTCCTTAAATTCCATTTATGACTGAAGTCATGGGATTTGTCTTCCTATGACTTGCTTATTTCATTTAGCATAATGCTCTCTAGCCCCATTCATGTTGTTGCAAATAGAGGATTTCATTCTTTTTATGGTTGAGTAATATTCCATTGTACACTTATACACACATCTTCTTTATCCATTCATCAGTTGTGGGACACGTGGGCTGTTTCCTTAGCAACTTCTTCTAGATATGTCTACTGAGGCAAGGGAAACAAAAGCAAAAATAAACTATTGGAACTTTGTCACAATAAAAATTTCTGCACAACAAAGGAAACAGTCAACAAAACTAAAAGACAGCCTATGCAATGGGAGAAGATGTTTGCAAATGACATATCTGATAAAGGGTTAGTATCCAAAATACATAAAGAACTTCTAAAACTCAACACTCAGAAAATAAATAAGCCAATTTAAAAATGGGCAGAAGACATAAACAGAAATTTTTCCAAAGAAGACATCCAGATGACCAACAGACATGTGAAAAGATGCTCGACATCACTTATCATCAGGGAAATACAAATCAAAACAACAATGAGATATCACCCCACACCTGTCAGAATGGCTAAGATCAACAATACAAGAAACAACAGATGTTGGTGAGGATGTGAAGGGAGAACCCTCTTGCACTATTGGTGGGAATGCAAACTGATACAGCCACTCTGGAAAAAAGTATGGAGGTTCCTCAAAAAGTTAAAAATAAAAACTACCCCATGACCCAACAATTGCACTACTATGTATTTACCCAAAGGATACAAAAATACTAATTCAAATGGACGTATGCACCATGATGTTTATAGCAGTGTTATCTACAATAGCCAAATTATTCATTTATATTTTGAAGAAAAAATAGTAATATTAGCCAAAAACCTACGGACTGTTGATCATGTGGCAGACTGTTTAAATACTAATCATGTATTAACTCACCTATTCTTGATTCATTTAATCCTATGAGAGAAGTATTAGTACTATTGCTGTCTTGCTGATAAGGGCACCGAGGCTAAGGTGCTTGTTGGAAGCTGTGTAGCTATGGAGTAGTGAACTCAGGATGCAAGCCCGGGAAGTCAAGCTTCAGAATTCACCATCTTCACTGTTCCATCAATGCTGTATTTGCATAAAATTCATATTCTGAGCCAAAGAGGACCCGATAGAAATAATTGGAAAGAATAGAGAGGCACAATAGATCCATGATGGTTGATAGCAACTCTTGAAATCAAATGAAGTATTTGGGTGTTTTGTTTTGTTTTTGTGTCATTCTGTAGAATAATGTAACTATGAGCTCCTATAAGGATATAGATATTTTTTGCAAGAGAATGGAACATGGAGTGCCTAGAAGACAGCAAATAAGGCCATGTCATCCTATCTAATGTATGAGAGGAAATGGAAAGAAATAAAATATTCCAAAATTCATTATTGAAAACAAAGATGGCCACATTTGGCAATAGATGACCATAGCACTGATGGATAGAGATATCAAAACTGACTGAATTATGTATTTGCAACAATGTTGCTATTAATAACAATGGAGAAGCTGAAAAAAGGCTGTTTATTCAGTAAAGCTGAGGCCATTGGGTCCTCGCACCAGTTCTAACTCACATTCCAGGCACAATGCATACTTGAACACCTCTGAAGTATTGCTCATTCTCTTGGCTGGGAATTCTCATTCTCCCACTGAACTGCCACATTCCTACTATTTTTCAAGGTCAAATTCAAGAGCAATCTCTTCTCTAGAACCTCCCTTGAATATCTCCCATGAAAGAGATTAATCATTCCTTTTTCTGTGTTTACTCACTTCTTCAGTCACTTTTCTACTGTCATACTTATTATGTTGCCTTATTGGGAGTTACTTACGTAGTTATTCACATTTTCCCTGTATAGATTCTATATGTTCTTCAAAATCTAGAATCTTAGTTTATTGGGTCCTTGTTTGCTAAACACCAGAACCATGTCAGTGAGAAGAAACGTTAATGAAATAGTAATTGAATGAATGCATGTATATTTATGTATTGACTTAATTATACCTTCACCTGATTAAAAAGCATTAAGATGTTTGTGTGTGTGTGTCGTTGTGTGTATACATCCCCACAGTATTTTGTTTCACTGTTTTTCCACCCAACCTCACCATTTTACCACTGGAGAAACTAAAACTAAGAGAAGTTAACTTAGCTAAGGTCAAACAAGTCATAATTCTCAAAGTCAGTCTTCAAGTTCAGGTCTGACTCCAAAGCTAATGATTTCATTAGGTGAAAATTAAAAGCCATGAGAAAGATAAGCAAAAGCAACAGAAGTATAAGAAGAACAAGTCCGTTGATTAGAGCAATGTGATTCTGCTACTGGTCTAGCAAAACACAGTGATGACTCTGGACCATACAATGTGCTTCTTCAAATTTCCATGCCAATTTTTCTAAATAAACCAGGAATAAACCAATGACTGTTGGTTATAGCAATACTACATTATTCCTTGTACTTATACCAAACACTCATTTTATTCAGTTCATTCAGTTCATAATTTTTTTTCTTGTGTCGTCCAGAAACTTGCCTTTATTTTCTCCAAGGTAGACATAAGGCTAAAATAACTTTAGACATTGTTTCCAGATTAAAAATAAATAGAAACTCTAGCTGTAAAGCATCAGGAAAAATAATATTCTCTGACTATTAACCACTACCCCTGAGTCTAGAAATACCTCCTAAGAATCCATCATTTGAAGCTGATAAATTCCAGACAACTTCCTATGCATGTCGTCAATGATTTGTCAGAGAAAATATTCCTAAGAAGAATTAACTGATATAAATTCCTTTTGAAGACCAGTGATAGCCAAGATCAGATTGTCTTATACTAATACTTCATATTTAGATAAATATTTTATCTCGATAATGAGCAGGGTGAAGAAAAATTCTCTAGAACTTAGAGTCTTTAATCATTCCCCCTAACATATTCTAAGTTATTCAGGGAAGTATTTAGGAGCTGACTATTATTAATTTGCTTAGTTGGTGACTAAAGCAGCATGGATCCTGCACAGTAGAGTTTTTCTTTAATTACCGCAAGGTTAGCTGGAGATGCGTCAAGTGATTTGAGGTGACTCCTCCCCAAATTGGTTGGGGGGAGGTGCATCATCCTAATGTTTACAGAAGAACTGATCACGAACAGCTGATGTTGCATCTGCCTCTGGTAGAATGTGCTTTAATAAAAAAAAGTAACACAAATGAAACAATCTGCTTACTGGATAAGATAGTGGGTGACCTGATGCAACAGTAAAAATCGATCCTGGTCATTTTGCCAAGCATTAAATATTTTGTAGGTCTTTCTGCTGAGTTGCAAAAAAAGAAAAAAAGAGTTGGGTTTCATATTAAATTTTGCCTTTGGGCATTATTACTTTGAAAGTAATCCAAATATTTTGTTTATACTGGAAGGGTTCAGTGAGACATAGTTAACTGTGAATAGAATTCAAAACAATAACTCTAGAAAAGAACCATTCCCTTTGGTCAAAGGCTATTGTGTCAGCGGTTATGCCAAGTCAATCAAAAAGAAGAAAGAGAGAGAGAACGCCAACTGGAGAATGGAGCTGTCAAGCTGATTGACTAGATAGCAACACAAAATTTGAAACGTTCTGTGTCATAAGATAAATACTCAATTTTTGCCTCAGTGCTGGCAAAAACTAAATACAACTTGAAAATCCTGCTGAAGTGTCATGATTGAGAAATGCAGAAAAACAATTGAAAATAACAACAGAAATTATTTATCTAATGGCACTCTTCCATACTGTAGAAACCTTTCAAGAAGAGTTCACTAAATTTTAGAGCTGCATACATGCTTGTAGTGACACTGTTCTTTTCCACAAATTTGTCACAGTGGCTTGTCAAATCTACATGTTTTGTTTGAGTTACCCCCCCCCAATTGTGTTTTATGTGAATGACTTAATCGTTAGGAAAATGTTTTAAACTAGCATAGTGGAGAACTGATAAACTTTCTTCTCTCTCTGTTGAAGAATAGCACTGAACACAATAGAAAATAGAATTTATTTACTTTGTTTTTATTTATGTTGTAAATTACTCTTCAGCTTCTTGGGTGCTGTCTCCATTTGACTTTACTCATGTTGCCAAGAATAAAACATTAGGGACATCGTGCTGGTAGGCATTTGATGACTCAGTCTTCAGCAATAGTCCTGCTGCCTTGGGCAATTAGTCAAGAAAAAGTTCAGTGAACTGATAGTTTTTTGTAATTTGCATTTCTTCTTATTCTTCCCTTCAAATCTTGACTTACCACTCATTCTCTGTTTGTTTGTTTTTAGCCTATACATAGATTTTGATTAACTTCTGTTTTGAAAATTTAATTAAAATGGGCCATCTCATTACATTATCCTTCACCTTCTCTGCTTACTGATAGATTTTGTTGTCAAGTCAGAATGTTTTCCTTCCTATCTTGAACATTCTTTTGAATCTTTTAAATTAAATATAAAATGGTCCTTATTTGGCTTATTCTGTTCCTCTGCTTCATTTGCAATTGCCTTCATTTTGAATTCCATATGTAAACTTAACGATCTAGGTTTTAAGTTAACTCTTCTATGTGGATGATACATCTTTATTTTCCAATGTCCATTTCATCCATTTGTTTAAAATGCCCCCTGAAAACACATTTTGTTCTATTTCCTGTTTTATATGTTCCTGTCTATATCTCAGTATGTTTATAAAAGTGTTTTAAAGAGCATTTCTGCCCTTTTTTTAAAAAAAAATTTATGGCTCAGTATATTATTTACTCTTTAACGTTTTTCTCTAGAAAACATGCTTGTTATTGTTATATCATTACCCCAATTGATGTCTATGTGACTAGCGAACATGTCAATCCAGTGTTCAGTCAACCACATTAGAAAGAAGCTGAAAAAACAAGTCTCTACAATTTAGACTCACTGTTGAAAGAAATTTCAACTGCACATTTGAAAAAAGATCTCTTCGGCAAGGAAAGAAGTTAAGAAATATACTTTAACATTTCAAATGCATTTTTATTCATTTGTGGAATACCCTATTTTCTCAAACTCATTACTTGTGTTTATTTTATTGAAGAACAGTGTAAGTTTTTAAATGGCAATCATTTAGTAAGTATCCTGTAGAAATTTAACCACTTATTATAACTCCACAGTCTTTTTTGTAAGCCACTGGACACTGTACCTTGTTAAATATATATCGTTTATTATAATAATTGCATTATATGTCACTATGTAGTTATTCAATATAATATAACTTATTGTGGTAGTTAATCATTCAATAAAAACTGTAATGCTATTTTCAGTACGTTGTAGGTTAACTTGCAAGAACTAGATTTCATAGGGAAAGTCCTGCCAACTGCATTGTTCTTTGGATGCAGTGTGGTATTTAGGAAGCCCTGGGAATAAGAAAAGACCTGTCTTCTAGTTAGCTTTGTGATCTTGAACAACATATTTATTCTTTCTGGTCTCAGTTTCCCGTGTTATAAGATGAAATGATTGGATTATATAACTTCAAAGCTCTTGACACCACTAAAATTTTAATACCCTTATAATTCTACCTCCATTTTTAGAGATTTCAGATAAAATGGCAATCTTTGGAGGGAATTTTTAAAAAATATGTACCTTAAAACATGCCCATGACATTCATAGTATATGGAAGTCTAGTATGCAAATGATTTTGTAAAGTGTAGCATGCTTTCCTTTGCAACCATGGCACTTTAAATTAGTATTTTATATTAGATTGATAAATATGGTCATTTTAAAGACTTTAAAGTTTATAGTATAAAACTATGATTAACCAAATAATGTTACCAAATTATTCTCTCTGTCTTTGCTCCAAAAACTCATGTTGGCTGCTCTTGATTAGAAATGGAGATAAAATTAATTGCCTGATTTTTGATAGGGATGTTCAAAAGCTTAGCAGATTTTATAAGCTAATCCAAACAATGCGTATGTGAGACAACCCGCCTCCTCTTTTCTTCTTCTCCTTGCTTCCTTTCCCTCATTCTTTATAATCTGCATCTGGAATAGGAGATTGACAGGGGAACACTGGGGCCAGCGAAGCTGGTGCTTTTTCTTTCACAGAGTCCTTGTTCCTTTCATTTTGGCTTATATTCTAACAATCAAGAAAAAGTCAGCATTTCATGTCCCAAGAGCATGAACTTCCTTCCCTGCTTTAACTCGGGCCAAGCACATCTCCGGGCCAAGTGTCCTCCAGCAGAATGGAAGTATCCTTACAATTTCCATCACATGCCCCGCCCTGCAGCCTCTTCCTTAGCACAACTGCATGCTTAGAAAATGCACAGATGTAAAAGAAACCTGCCAGCGCCCTGAAGGGAAATCTCAGAACATCAGGACACATCACGCTGAAAGCCATGTAATAAAAACAGGTATTCAGGTTTGAGGAAATAAGAGAAATCGAACACCACAAAGACGAGGACAAGGATCTTTAGTTCGACGCCTCAGCAGTCAGCTTTGGCATGTGAGAATGTAAAAGAGGGTGGTACACCTCTTGCTTTAAATGTTTCGCCAATTGATTCCCCTGGCTGCCTTCCCAGAGTCTATGAGTATCATAGTGCCCTAATGAAGGCTTCATTGCATTCTTTTGAACTGATTCCTGCCAATATCAAAGAAGCACAGCAGAAACAAAAACACTGCTGTGATGTTAGAAATCACAATTGTTAACTTTGAAAAGAAATCTGGTATGTAGGTTAGAACAATATCCATGTGGTTCAAGTAGTAGACTGATGAATTCACTGGAAGGCTCTTTAACAAATGAAGTGGCTGGGAAAGAATACTACTCTTTGTCTGGGTACCTATTTAGAAAAAGAGAAGTGGATTTAAATATCATGATACCATGTTAAATATTTTAAGCCATTGGCTTCTTGCAGGGGACCCTATAGAGGAGTGGAAATGCAAAGAGACCTTTAAAAAAAAAAAAAAGAAGTTAGCAAATTTTGTTGTCTCCTTTAACTATGAAACACATAAAAAAAATTAAAAAATTCTGACAAATTGGTGCTCTCTCTCGAAAAATATAATATAATCGGAGCAATCTCATTGTGAAGATTGTAACATCCAGTGGTCAACATTCTACTGTCATAACTCAGGAAAGTTCTCACATGAAACTTGACGTTCCTGGATTTGAAGTGACATTCAGAAGCTATGGATAATGTATTTTTGTTCCAGATTTCTCCCTCAGAAGCTAATTGTTGATGTTATTAATTGCTGCCTTTCCCATTTTTAAGACTTCTTTCATTCTGTTTTAGAGTATATAACAAAATGATCTTACGTGTCCATTGTTTACTGGTAAACCTGCTGTACTCAACACTTTTTAAATGTATTAGACCTCGCAGATGTTCTTATCCTATAGATCTTAGTTCCCATTTTATTCTGAAAATAAAGAAAAAAGCCAAATTGGGATGGAAAAGCTTTCTTAGGTATGTGTAGGGCTATTTGGAAAAGAAAAAAGCTTTGCTATTATTGCAGACTTATTAATGTTTGCAGTTGTCCTGATTATCCTAACACAAACCAAATGGCATTTAATTTGGGAGAAATTGCTCTGGACGTGCAATCTAAAGAGGCGAGAAATGGAACAGACTTTCTTTATGCGGTGTTTGGGATGTGGTTAAATTATTTTAGGATGTTCAACAGTGTAGTGCAAATTCAAATCCTGTGGGCAAAGCTAAACAAGCAATGCTAGGCAGCTCAGCCACTTAATCTTTTGGTGTTCAGTCTGTTGGGTCTGAGCTGTGAAATGGCTCCTGTGGCTTTCATGTGGAAAATGAGAATGTTCTGTAACGGCTGATGAGGGAATAAAGAAGTAAATACAAGGAAACTCTTACAAGCTCTTAATATTAACTGCACTAAGTAAGTGTAACTAACTGCATTAAGTTATTGATTTATCAGGGCTTGACCAAATACTATTTCACTTTGTCCTTTTTGGAGACAAGGACAAAAAGTACAAGGAAGTTAAATGAGCCAGTTGTTAACTGGGTTAGTGGTGAGTGTACTGATTATTCTTCTAGCTGTCCTGGGAGAATATCCAAGGAGCCATTTACAATGGCCAGAAAACTAAGACTTATTGATCCTGATCATGTTAAGTTTTGAACTATCAACCGATGTATTTTTCTCAGACATTTTGTATCATTCCCTCTGCCTAACTCAAGACATACTATAGGACCAGGTGGACCAAAAGCTCAGATTTCAAGGAGGAGCCCCACTGTCTTTTATTTTCTCTCTTTAAAATTTGACCAAGTCACTATAACCCTGGTTTATAGTGATGGAAAAGAAGCATCGCCTCTTTTACATTGACTAAATGAAATAAACCATTAGCTGGTAGATAAACAGTAGATTGGTGTTTAGGGATGAAGTTTAACACGATATATTTAGGACATGCAAAACCACACTTTGATTTCGGTCACATCTGAGTGGGTTCCAGACCCTATTAAAATGGACAATGAAAGCAACTTTATTTACTTAGAGATGCGAGGGGTGTTCTTGGGGTCTTCTCTGTAACTGCTAGACTCAGAGGAGCTGCAGTATCCTCTCTCTCGAGTTGGTAATTAGACTTTTGGACCATTTTAAAGGATGCAGAGGGGGTTTCTCTGTAAGTTTCTAAGGCTTTTAAGCACAAATCCCAATTGTGAGCTTCAACACACGTGAATTCTGATTACCTTTTCAGTCCCTAATTACCCGGGAATCAGGTTATGGGCAAGCACTGTTAGCAACAACAAAACCGGAAAATGGTGTAGCTGGTTTCCTGTCTGAATAATGAGCTGAACTTCTGTATAAGGTCATAAATTATTTAGTAGGTCAGAAACACTCAACCCCTGCCCAACCCCCAAAATAGGAAAAACAAAACAAAAACACACAAACAAAACAGGTTCAACTCCCCAGCCCAGTTCTCCTCATAAAACTTAAGACATATTTAGGCAGAAAAAGTGGTATTTCCAACTATCAGATCTAAAGTTAACTTGAAGATTACTCATAATGCACATTTATAAATCAGGTATTTGAATGACTTTGGTTAAGGTATTCCATTCCTAGTGTAATCTTTTAAAGAACACAGATATTCCTACTACATCATTTTTTTTATGTTAACCATACTAAAAGAATTTCCCCAAACAGATTTTCTTGATGATAGAGACTGTGCCTTAAAATTTTATATATTCTGCCCAGAATATAGTAGGAGGTCAATGATAATTTGCTAGCTGATCTAAAATAAATATATGTTTGAGTATTATTTATCCACAACTCTGATTATCCTCTTAAAGATCGTTGAATAAGATGTTAGATTTTGAGATCATATTTCAGAAGTTACAACCAGGAATAGAATTTTCCTTCCCAGAGGGTTTATAAAAGAGCACAAGAAAGACTGCTTTCTGCTATTTTATTACTATGAAATATTTATATTTTTCTCTCAAAATATGCTTATTCACCCCCATTTAAAAAAAAAAAAAAACTTCTGTTTTGTCAGCCTACGTATATTTGCACTTTAGTTTTTCCTGTCTGCTCCTGCTGTGGCTGTGTTGATATATATGCAGTGTTTCCCAGACTTTTCCTCACTAAATACAAAGGCTTTAAATATAAGTTGCAAAGGTCTAATGGATTTTTAAATTTTGTTGAAATAATTTGGAAGGGATATTATATAGGAGGATTGAACAAGTATCTGGTTAATAATTTTGAAGAACAACTAGTATTTAAGAATTACATTCTTGTGATTGAGTAATCATCTCCAGCCATTTACCTGATAAGATATTGCTGATTTTCTCAATAACAACAATAAACAAAGCCAATTTTTCCTCTTTTTCTCTCTATTGGCTTTCTCAGTAGCAGAAAATATACTGTTACACCTCACAACTTAAAAAAAACGAATGCAATTTTCACCTTTCTAATTCTTCAAATTACTACCCATTTATTATCTTTTTCTTTCTTTCTTTTTGCAAAATTCTAGAAAAATATCCCATTTTGGCTCTTTCAATTCCTCTCTTCCTGTTCTTTCTTGATTCCATTCCAGTTAGACTTTGGCTTTTACCTCTGCAACAAGACTGTTCATGTGAAGGTCAACACTGACCTCCATAATGCTCAATCCAGTGGTCATTTCTAAAGCAGGTGACTTCTGTATCCTGACACACTTTCTTCACTTAACCTCTAGGGCACCATGATGTCCAGGTTTCTTCCCAACTGTCTAGCTGCTGCTTCTCTGTCTCTGTTGCAGATTCTTCCCTCTCCCTAAATTCTTAAAGCTTTGTCATTGGATAGATAGCTTGTCTTTTCCACCAGCACTTACATTTTTATTGAACTCATCAAATGTCATGTGTTTAAAACTATCTCTCTACTCAAGACTCTCAAGTGTTTAACTGCAGCCTTAACTACGTCTGCCCCACTGACATTTTTTTCATGTCTACTAGGCATCTCACATTTAACATGTGAGACGCCGAAATCCTGACTTTGCACCATGTACCTGCTCCTCCAGCAGGCATTGCCATCCCAGTTAATAGCATCTCTATTCTAGTAACTTAGACCAAATCCCACGAATTAATCCTTCACTTTCTTCATGATCTCACATCCCACATTCAAAACTTGAGCAATCCCTACTGGAATAACTTTCCTAAATAGCCAGAGTCCAACCTTCCCTACCATCTCTATTATTATCATCTTGACCAGGCCCACCTTGGTCATCTTGCCTGGATTTCTATGATTGCTTGTTTTTGTTATAAAGATTTTATTTATTTATTTGATAGATAGAGAACACATGTAGGCAGAGAGAGAGGAGGAAGCAGGCTCCCTGCTGAGCAGAGAGCCCGATGCAGGGCTCGATCACAGGACCCTGGGATCATGACCTGAGCTGAAGGCAGACGTTTTAACCCACTGAGCCACCCAGGAGCCCCTCTATGATTGCTTGTTTACCTGACTTTCTAAGTATACTCTCACCTCCTGTTATAGGTTGGGTATCCTCTCAGGAACAGACCTTGAAAGAAGATTTGAGTACAAGTAGTCCATTTGGGAGATGATACCAGGAAACATCCACAGTGAAGTGCAGAAATGGGAAAGAGCAAAAAATATTGATCAGTAGACAGGTTACCACAATGGACAATAGGGTTTGACACCTCTGGTGAACACTGTGAGAGATATAACCTGTCCCATTGGATATTTTGGGGAGCAGAGACCACTTTACATCTCCCTCAGTGCCACATGCACTGGGTGGACTGTGAAGGATCAAAGAAAATTCTCAAGCAGAGTCAGAGGTAAAATCAGCTGCATAATTTGCAGGGTCAAATGCAAAATAAAAATGTGAGGTTTCTTGCTAAAAAACGGTTAAGAATTTCAAGAAGGTGACAGCAGAGCATCAAATCAGGGCCCTTTGGAGCACAATGCCCTGTGCAACTGCACAAGATGCACACCCATGAAATCACAGATGCTACAGTGGAATGTGTTGGAATAGGGGGAGTGGGAATGAGTGCCTAAGGCAATGAGTAGTGGGTACCAGCAGAGCCTGCTCCACATCCACCCAAAAGCATTTAAATTTCAACTACAGTTATGACTTTTTTTTTTCAATTTGGTGCCTATAAATTGAATTGCAAAGTAAAAGCATATGAATACATCTGTGACTCCTGACATCAATTGCCAAAATCTTTCCAGGAAGGTTACACAACTAATCTGAATAGTAGTTCTGTTTGCTACTATAAGTAGGTTACCCTTACTAACATTAGGTATTATTCTAGTCTATGGCCAATGGTTATAAATGGTCCATGGACCTTTTTTTTTCTTTTTTTAAGATTCTATTTATTTATTTGAGAGAGAGAGAGAGCGCACACATGAGAGAGAGATCAGGAGCATGGGGAAGGGGTAGAGGGAGAAGCCAACTTCCCACTGAACAGGGAGCCAGATGTGGACCTGATCCCAGGATGCCGGGATCATGACCTGAGATGAAGGCAGATGCTTGACCGACTGAGCCACACAGGTGCCCGAAGGTCCATGGACTTTTGAAATGAATATGTAATCTCTACATTCCTTAAAGCTGAAAAACTGATTGATTGCAATGTTCATCAAAGCACTTTTCTACACAAAATTCTACTTTTTCTAATAATAATTACCCTAGGTTTACTTTTTTTATTTATATTTTTTAGAGAGAGAGAGAGATCACAAGTAGGCAGAGAGGCAGGCAGAGAAAGAGGGGGAAGCAGGCTCCCTGCTGAGCAGAGAGCCCGATGCGGGGCTCGATCCCAGGACCCTGAGATCATGACCTGAGCTGAAGGCAGAGGCTTAACCCACTGAGCCACCCAGGTGCCCCTCCTAGGTTTATTTTTTGCATAATATTATCCCTATCTTATCTGCTGTCATATTAACCATAAATCTGCTGATTATTACTTACAAATGGGGCTGTACTGTGTTTGAGCCTGGACTTCAGATGAATCTATGACCAAAAAGATATGTGTTGGATATTTTCTCCATCACTTTATCATTCAAACAACAGAGGGCATAGAAATAAGCAAAAAAGGATCAAAATCAAAATTATCTGTAATTATCTTCAACTTGTCTATAAGATCTATGTTCATAGTGCAGAAGTAGAATGTTAGGTGTCATTTAATGTAAACAGCAATGTCTTGGAGTTTTAGAAATTCCTGTGAGAACTCAACTTTGAAAGAGATTTTTGCACAATGTCCTGCAAACAAAAGGTGAAATAGGACAGAATATATTAATGAGATATATCTTTATCTTTCCAGTGGGTCAATTTCAGTCTCATAGAAATGTTGGAAAGTTGACAAGCTTGACAAAGTATTTTTCTTTTTATCTTAAATCATCTTACTTACAAAACCATCTCACTTAAAATAATAACAAGAAAAACAGTAAATGAAAAATAAAAGCTTTTTTTTAGGTTGTCTTGGGCAATCAGCTATTTTCAGTGACTGGTTATGTAGTAACAGCTACTGTTCAGGCCAATGATGAGACAGTGAATACCCATATTTAGAACATTCAGACTATAGCTCAGTGATGAGGCAGTACCTGTCCAACATAATTTTCATATCTATGTACCCAGACAGGAATTTGCTTTTTTTCATTTTTATGCTATAGAACAATGGTGAAACTGTTATAAAAAGCTCCTACTGCTACTTCTGAGGTAGCTGTGTTGTAGTTTAAAAAAAAAAAGAGCTTTAGAACTAAAAGGCAGGTTTGAGATTTAGTTCTGACATTGAGAAAGTCATTTAACCTTTAAGTTCCTATTATGTTATTTGTGATATGAGAAACTTCTGGAAAGAGAAACTGAAATTTAACAAGAACATTTTCTTTTCTAGGCATGATATCAGGAGTTTTTTCACACATTGATTTATGTAATCTTTACAGTAATCTGAGTGTTACATGTGATTATTCCAACTTTATAAATTTAGAAATTAATATTTTTGGAAGTTAAGAACCAACCCAAGATCTCACAGCTACTAAGTAAGAATTTAGATCCAAACTGTAATCTGATTCTGAAACCATGCTCTTTTTTTTTCTAAAAAGTATAATAAATATGTCTAGTTTTATTATAATTATTTTAGCAATTAAAATATTTGTATCAGGTTAAAAATGCATGAATCTTTCTTCAGATTCTGTTCACTAATAAGAAAATATATAACAGATAGTTGAAAATCTCTAAGGACACTAAATCTAAAATTTGGCTATATCATTACTTTATAACGTTCATGTACCATGGAAATTATAGTAATAGCAGTCAAAGGGAAAGTTTATTGTCTGTAAATGGTTTAGACCTGTTAAATTTCTGGTATCTCAAGATATTTCCTGGGCAGTGGAACTTTTACTGCCCTGTAGTAGTATATCGCAGGCACATATACATTCGTTGTAAAACTTGCAGACTTGGAATGGAAATGCTACTGTGTTTGGAGGCTCCTTCCTCAATTGTCTCACACAGATTTTAGCAGACCAGAAAGTGTCATGTGACTTACAGTTCTTTCAAGATAATGATTGTAAAACTTTCAAAATAAAATAAAAATATCTGGGACGCCTGGGTGGCTCAGTGGGTTAAGCCGCTGCCTTTGGCTCAGGTCATGATCCTAGGGTCCTGGGATCGAGTCCCATATCGGGCTCCTTGCTCAGCAGGGAGCCTGCCTCTCTCTCCACCTCTGCCTGCCTCTCTGCCTGCTTGTGTGCTTTCTCTCTCTCTCTTAAAAAAAAAAAAAAAAAAAAAAAAATCTGTGAACTTCCTTTTCTAGGAACAATGGAATAAGTGGTACTATATTTGCCATTCGTCTGTATATTGCTAGAGAAAAATGAACAGCTATATGGAAAAAAAAAGGTGTGGTAATTTATAAATATATTGCCAAACAAAAAAGACCATTTTTCTTCTTTAAAAAGAAAAGAGAGATAATTGACTTTTGAAAACAAGATATTAGTAGATTGAAGTGTTTAGAACAAATCTAGAAAAAAATGTGTAACAACAGAAAACCACAAAGGTGTGTAGAAACAGAAGGATATGATTGTGAGGTTCTTATGTATATGTGTAGTGGTTTAATATAGTTTGAGAGACGACTGTAAAAGATAAAGGTACATGTTGTAAACAGTAGAATAGCCACTAAAATTTAAAGAAAAAATAAGGTAAAGATAAAAAAAAAAAGCCAATAGAACAACAAAATATGCTCAATTAAGCCAAAAGAAGTCAAGACTGGAGTAATAAAATAAAAATAGTAACAGGTACATCACACAGAAAATTAAAACAAAAGACTTAAAACCAAATACATTGATAATTTCATTGAGTATAGACAGTCTAAACACACAAATTGAAAGTGGTTTCCAATTGAGTAAAAGTTAATACTGACCTGTATTCTTTTATATGCAATTACTCTGAACAGGAAGATAGATAAAATTAAAGGACGGAGGGGCACCTGGGTGGCTCAGTGGGTTAGGCGTCTGCCTTCCGCTCGGGTCATGATCTCGAGGTCCTGGGATTGAGCCCCGCATTGGGCTCTCTGCTCAGCAGGGAGCCTGCTTCCCCCTCTCTCTCTGCCTGCCCCTCTGCCTGCTTGTGATCTCTCTCTCTGTCAAATAAATAAATAAAATATTTTAAAAAAAAGGTAAAGGAAGGAAAAATGATATACCATATAAACACTAATCATAAAAAGTTGGAATGACTATTCTAACATCAGACAAAATCTATTTCAATACAAAAATATTAAAAAGTAAATATTACAAAGAGTCAAAAAGCTACATTTCATAGTTATCAATGGGTCAATTCATCAAGAAGACAAAACAATCCTAAATGTGTACACAGCTAATAACAGAATTTCAAAATAAAAAGCTAAAGTTTATGGAACTAAAAATGAAACAGACATAAATATAGTAGAAGATTACGATCTTTCAGTAATTTATAGAATAGTAGGCTGAAAGTATGCTGAAAACCAGTAGGAATATAATAGCCTGGAATAACACCATTAATCATGTTGACTAAATTGAAAGTTACATAGCGCTATAACCAAAAGGACAGAATCCTCAAAACTGTTCATGTATACAGAGTACCTTCACCAAGAAAGACCATATCTTGGGGTATAAAACAAGTCTCAATAAATGTAAAAAGTCTGAAAAAAAAATGTAAAAAGTCTGATTCAATAAAGAGTATGCTTTCTGATCAAACTGGGTTAAATTAAAAGTTAATAACATTAAGGTAACGTATATGGAAATTAAACAACTAACTTTTAAATAACCCATAGGCAAAAGAAAAAATCTGAGAGAATATTAAAAATATTTCAAACTGAATGAAATGAAAACACAGTATGTCAGAGTTTGTGGACTGCAGCTAAAACAGTGCTTTGAGAGAAATTGAGACCTTTCATACTTACATAAGAAAAAAGAAAAAGTTTAAAATCCGTGTTGAAGCTTCCACCTAAGAAGGTGAAAGTAAAGAGCAGATTAAATCCAAGGTTTGAAGGAAGAAAATAATAGCATAAATGAATGAAATTTAAAAATGGATAAATAATACAGAAAATTGATGAAATAAAAAACTATTCATACAAAGATTGATAAAGTGAATACATTCTGGTAAACTAAGAGACAGAGCAAGAGAGAGAACACATATCAGGAAAAATAAGCAGCCTTAACTAGAATTACTATTTTTTAAAAGGGAATATCATGTCAATGAAACAGAATAGAAAACCCAGAAAAGAACCCGTCTGGTCAATTAACAAAGCAGGGAAGAATATCCAAATAGAAAAAGTAGCATCTCTTCAACAAATGGTGTTAGGAAAACTGGACAACAACATGCAAAAGAATGAAACTGGACCATTTTCTTACACTATGTACAAAACTAAATTCAAGATGAGTTAAAGACTTAAATGTGAGACCCAAAGCTATAAGAATCCTAGAACAGGCAGTAACTTCTTTGATACCAGCTGCACCAACTTCTTTCTAGATATGTCTCCTGAGGCAAGGGAAACAAAAGCAAAAATATTGAGACTATATAAAAAATAAAATCTTCTGCACAATGAAGGAAACAACAAAACTGAAAGGCAGCCGATGCAATGGCAGAAGATGTTTACAAATGACATATCTGATAAAGGTTTGTATCCAAAATATATAAAGAATTTATAAAACTCAATACTCAAAAAATAAATAATCCAGTTAAAAATGGGCAGAGTACATGAACAGACATTTTCCCAAAGAAGACATGCAGATGACCAACGGACACATGAAAAGATGTTCAACATCGCTTATCATCAGGGAAATGCAAATCAAAACTACAACGAGGGGCACCTGGGTAGCTCAGTCAGTTAAGCATCTGCCTTTGGCTCAGGCTGTGCTCTCAGGATACTGGATCGAACCCCACATCAGGCTCTCTGCTCAGTAGAGAATCTGCTTCTCCCTCTTCTCCCTCTGTGATCTCTCTTGCTCTTGCTCTCTCTCAAATAAATAAAAGCTTAAAAAAAACTACGAGATATCATCTCACACTTGTCAGAATGGCTAAAATCAAGAACACAAGAAACAGCAGGTATTGGTGAGGATATAGAGAAAAGGGAACTCTTTTGCTCTGTTGGTGGAAATGCAAACCAGGGGAGCTCAGTGTTTCCTCAGAAAGTTAAAAATAGAACTACCTTATTTTTTGCTTCTTGTGTTTTTCAGTTTCCTTTTATGCACATCTTAACTTTTAAAAAATAAATTTTTTAAAACCTAAAAAAAAAAAAAGAATAGAACTACCCTATGATCTAGCAATCACTCTACTCAGTCTTTACCCAAAGAATACAAAGATACTGGTTTCCAGGGATACATGCCGCCTGATGTTTCTAGCAGCATATGTACAATAGCCAGATTACAGCCCAAATGTCCATTGATTGATGAATGGATAAAGAAGAAGTGATATAGGTATATGTGTGTGTATATATATATACACACACATATATATGTGTGTGTGTGTGTATGTATATATTGTGTGTGTGTGTGTGTGTGTGTGTGTGATGGAATATTACTTAGCCGCAAAAAAGAATGAAGTCTTGCCTTTTGCAATGACATGGATTGAGCTAGAGAGTATTATGCTAAGTGAAATAAGTCAGAGAAAGATGTGCACCATATGATTTCACTCACATGTGTAATTTAAGAAAGAAAAAAAGTAGAAACGGAAAAAAAAGAAAGACAAACCAAGATGCAGACTCTTAACTATACAGAACAGCTTATGATTATCAAAGGGGATAATAGCTTTACATCTATTAAAGATATTGTATTTGCAATAAAAAAATTTTACGTGAAAATCTGCAGGCCCAGATGATGTCACTGGTAAATTCTATCAACTGCTTAAGGAAGAAACAATAACGACTTTCGACAAATGGTTTAGAAAGTAGACAAGAAAGTCCATAGTTCATTTTATGAGGCTAGCATTATCCAAATATCAAAATCAAAAAGAGGCATTTTGAAAGAAGAAAAAGAAGGGGAGGAGAAGGAGGGGAATAAAACAAAAGAGAACAAACCTGTATCTTTCTAGAATCAAGATGAAAAAATCCTTAACAAATGTTATCAAATTAAATTCAGCAATAAAAACAGATTACAAATTATGACCAAGTGAGATTTGTCCTGGAAATGCAAGGCTGGTTCAACATTCAAAAAGCAATCAGTGTAATTCAGTACAATGGACTTCATGAGAAAATCCATACGATCATCTCATTTGAAGCAGGAAAGCATTTGACAAAATTCAATACCCACTGATAAAACTCTCAGGAAACTAGGAATAGAAGAAAACATTTTTAATTTGATGGGAGATATTTCCAAATAAACTTGTATGTAACATCTGAAGGGAATATTAACACGGGGAAACTTAAGAAATACATAAGTAAAGCAGTCATAGTGTGAACTGCTGCCCCTCCCAGGGTTTGCCTCATCAGGGCCCACAGCCAGAAACATTTCTGCAGATGGAAGTTCAGTGCTGAGCTCTCACTTAACCCCATATTGTGCTTCTTTATTAAGAAAAACTTTTCCTCTCTTTTGAATATGCAGTGAGCTTCCTTGTACTCCCTAAGTATGTGCATTCTATGGCACCTGGCCATCAGTGTATCGGTCCCCCACAGGGAGGGAACAGGGTCTTTGCCAGCAGTTCAGGTGGGGTATGTGCAGTCCATTTATTGCCCTGCATCTGCTATTGGGAGGAACCCACTGGCCATGGGAGAAAGGCACACACTACAGATGCTGAACTTTCTGGGTCTACTGTGCTTTCTCTGAATAAAGCACTGTTTCTACCAGTCTTATGTGTTGACTCATCCTTGGCAACTCTGAACCTGTAGAAGAGGTAGTGGACCAAGTAAGTGTGCTGCTAGTTGGTGGCTGACGCCGTACTCTTCGATATTCTCACTTGGGGTTGGTAACCGGTTCTTTTTGCTCTACAAAATGCTTAAAGGGGAATCAATCCTTTGTCCCTAAAAGCAGGAACAAACCAGAAATGTCACCTCTCACCATTTCTATTCAACACTGTACTGGAATTCTTAGCCAGACCATAAGGAGGGAAAAGACATAAAAGCAACCAGAGAGAAAGAAATAGGAAAATTTGTGTTTTCACAGAGAGCATGATTGTGCATATAGAAAATCCTAAGGAAAGACTATTAGAACCAGTAAGTTAATTTTAAAAGTTTACAACATCAAAATCAATAAACACACATCAATTTCATTTCTATATATACTCTTAGCAAACAATTGCAAAATCAAATCAGAAAATATTGTCTATAATAACATCAAAACAAAGAGATAATTTGGTAATAAATGTAACAAAATGTGTGTGTGACCAACACACTAAAAACTACAAAAGAGAAATTAAAGAAAATATAACCGCCCATGAAATAGAGCACTCAATTTTGTTAAACTGTGAATTCTCCCCAAATTGAGCTATACATTCAACTCTATCCAAAACAAAATTCCAGCATAAACATTGTAGACTTTTGATAAGCTATTTACAAAATTTATATGGGAATGTAAAGGACTTAAAAGAAGTGAAACTGCTTTTGAAAAGAAACAGTTTTTGTACTTAATACTACATATAAAGGAGAGTCATCATGGCAACCTAAGGTTCACATACGATCCAGGTACAGATCGATGCAACAGAAGAGAGAGTTCAGAAATAGGCCAGTACTTACGTGGTCAATTTGTCTCCACTAGAAATTCTAAGGTAATTCAGTGGGACAGAAAACATCTTTGCAACAGTGGGTTCAGAAATACTGGAAATACTGGAAAAAAGAAAATCAACTTTACTCTTTACTTCACACCAAATACAAAATTGATTCAAAATGAATCATAGACCTTAATGTAAATGCCAAAACTACCACCAATCCTCTGGAAGAAAAGATATGACAATATCTTTGCAAATTTACAAGTGGCAAATATTTCTTAGAAAGGACATAGAGGTACTAAACAAAAAAGAAAAAAGGTAAATTGGGTTTCATAAAAATTAAAAATGTTGCTCTTCAAAAGATACGATTAAAACAAAATGAAAGTTCAAGGCACAGACTTGGAGAAAATATCCACAACATGAGTTTTATACAACTTAATAATAAGAAAAAGTCAGCTCAATTAAAATTAGGCAAAATATTTGTAAGACACATAAAAAGGCAGAAATACAAATGATCAATAAGCATATTAAAGATACTCACACATCATTAGTCATTAGAGAAATTCAAATTAGTTCCACAGTGTTAAATGTTTGACCCACCAGAATGGCTAAAATTTAAAATGTCCTAGCAATTCCACTCCAAGGAAAGTATTCAAGAGAAATTCTAACATAAGATCATAAAATCTTCTCATAGTAGTTCTATCACCATAGCCAAAAACTAAAAACAATCTAATTATCTAGTAATAGGTGAATCTGTATACATCTTAATTTAGGGCAGTGAAACATGCCAATTTAAATTTGTTAGAACCCACAGAATGTACAACATAAAGAGTGAACACTAATATAGATTATGGACTTTAGTTAATTACAATTTGTCAATCAGTATTTGTTCATCAACTGAAACAAATGTACCACACTAATACATTTAGTTAGCAATGAGGGAAGCAGGCTGGAGAGGGATGGAAGAAAGGCAGGAGTAGCAAGGAGAAAAACATTAGGCTGAGTGAAAGAAGCCAAGTATAAAAGAATGAATCATCTGTGACTGTATGTATAAGACGTTTAAATGGGCAAAATTAAAATACAGTAACAGAAGTCAGATGATTGGCTGCCTATGATTAGCCAACTGGGGTGTGTGTGTGTGTGTGGATTATCAGTAAAAACCTGAAAACTCTTTTAGAATGATAGCAGTGTTTACAGATTCACCAACATGTAAATTCAGAATTCATTCACCGAAGTATATATTACAATGAGTTACCTTTTTCTTTTCCTTTCTGAGAGAGAGAGAGAGAGAGAAAGAGAGAGATAGAGCATTCACTGGAGAGAGAGGTACAGAGGGAGAGGGGAAAGAGAATCTTAAGCAGGCTCCACGCCAAGGGCAGAGCCTGACGCAGACTCCATCGTAGGGCCCTGAGATCATGACCTGAGCTGAAACCAAGAGTCAGACACTTAAGCAACTGAGCCACCTACGCGCCCCAAAATGAGTACATTTTTAAGTGTAATTATACTAATGACATTGATTTACAAAACAAAAAAATGAACAGACCATCCAGTAAACAAATACCAAATAGACAAAAAGCCATTTAGGTCCATGAAAACCAGCCTGAGCCACTAATCATGGGTTGTCATCTCAAGCTTATTTCATCTAAATGCTCCGTAAAATTCCAAGTCAATAGGCTATAAGTAAATACCATCAAAGATATGGATACTCCAAAGAAAAAAGTGCTTCCCATTGCTCACAAAGGCATTCTTGTTGTGGGTAGACACGTTAGTATAAATTTAACCCTGCGTAAAAACACAGAGCAAGTTATATTAATGTTATGTCCGGGGTGTCAGGACAATCATTCAATTATTTATTTAATATTTATTAACCACTTATTCTGTGTCCAAGCACAAATATTCATATTCTTGTCCTTAAGAATTCACAATCTAGAGGGTGGAAAATGAGTAAATAGATTGCTGTAATGCAATGCAATGGAGATAAATAGTCCTTCCTCATGAACAATGAAAAGCAAGTATGGAAAACATGAAGCCATTCTCATACGTATGACTTTCAAGTCTATGCCATATATTGCTCTCAAAAAAATTACCTTTCCAGAGATGCAAATATCAGACTAGCATTGTGCTAAGCGCAGTGTGTATTTTTCACCATTCAAAATCTCAAGTTAAACTGTCTGAATCAATTGTTCATGTGATTTCTAGATGTCTGTATTTGTTGCAGTGGTCATGGTTTAAAGATTTTTAAGCTTCATTGAATAATCATCAGATAAATAAAACAATTCTGTGAAGTTTGCCAAAATACTGATATATGAGACCTCTTGTCAGGACTTCTGCTGACTGTGTTTATAAATCTATAACCGTTGTTATAGTGGGGACCATGGACTGTGTGGGTGTCTTAACTACTTGGGAAATCTGTTACTTCCTCCTTTCTTGTTACTGATGAAGGTCTTGAAAAGTTTTGAAGTTTCCACTGCCAGTATTTCCCCTCTATTCGCTAAAGAATTTCTAAGCTAGGCAGTTCCCCTCTCCCTTTAATCATTCTCACTGACACACATACTGATTGAGTCTTCCCACCACACGTGACATATTTGAATGATCCTAAGTGGTGTGTGTGTGTGTGTGTGTGTGTGTGTGTGGTGTCCCTATACATCAGTTCCCTTGATATAACAAAGAGCTGCTTTGGGCCATAGTGATCAAACTGAAAACTCCATCATGAGGGGCAAACTTAGTTCACTGGATTAACAAAGAACTAAACCTGCATTTTTAAATACTGATGCTAATTTGCAATTGACCTCAGTTTCATCAGATTTCTTCCTTACATCATCCTCAGGAAGAGTACATATATGTAATCAAATTATACTATAGGTTATAAAAACATGAAATTGCAAGAATCTTTCAAGTTTAGTGTTTAATACAAATCTTCAATAACATTACTTACTGGTAGGTATAACATTTCAAATTTTGTGGCTGAGAAACCAGGTGTGCATTTCAAAGGACTCATGACAGAATTTATAAGAAAGACCCTTAGGTATGGAAAAGAAACCACGTCTTACGCATTAGCTAAAATCTAAAATTAAAAAATATATATACTGTCGTTTTGAATGATGAGATCATTTATGATAACAGTCCCCCTGAGGTCACTCAGAAGCCACAAATCATACAAGGTGTATAGCTTTCTAGTAAACTCCTCATGTTAGAAGTGAAATTCAGGAGATGAAAAATTATGGCAGGTGCCAGGTGGGAATGCTTCTCATCTTGCTTCTCTTAGCTAAAAAGCAATGGAACCTGGTTTTGTGTGATGGCTAAGTTCTCCTTTTGTCTTGTAAGACTAATATGTTTTGTATCCATGGTTCCATCTGTGCGCCTTATGTGTTTATAAGAGGTCTGCATCTTCCAAATTCTTAGTTCTAAAAGGAAATAACCTGAGTATTGGCCTTTATGAGTGTTCATTTTTATAAGGACACTAGCTAGCTATCTTGACTATTTTTATGTTCTGTCATAGCACTGCTTTACCCCCAGATACCACACTGTGTTATTTTCTAAAAAAACAAGAGCATTATACTATAATATGATTCAAAATAAGGGAACTAACATTAATACATTACTATACTGCATCTAATCTAAAGTTTTTATTCAAATTTTGTGAATAGCATCAATGCTGTCTTTATAGCAAAATGATTTTTTCTCATTCACTATTAGCTCTAGGGTCACATGTTTTATTTAATTGCCATGTCTCTTTAACCTGGACCACTTCCTCAACATTTTGTTGTATCTATGGATTTTGGCATTTTTGAAGTGTACAGATACAGATTTTTTTTCTTAAAGATTTTGTTTGAGAGACAGAGGAAGAGAGAGAGAGTGAGCATGAGCAGGAGGTGGGGGTAGTGGGAAAACCAGACTCCCCACTGAGCTGGGAGCCTGACAGAGGACCCTGGGATCATGACCTGAGCTGAAGGCAGCTGCTTAACTGACTGAGCCACCCAAGCACCTCCAGATTTTTTTTAAGTATACTGTCCAATGTGACTCTGTCTAGTCTTTCTTCAGGATTAGATTAGCATATGCATTTTTGTCAGAAATAAATGGAAATGAGGTGTACTTCTCTAGGCATCATATCAAAATGCATACGGCAGCCAGTTTCTCCATTATTAAGTGTTCTTAATTATGGTCACTTTGTTGAAACAGTGTCTATCACGTTATCTCCAGTATTAAGTTACTACTTTTTCTTTTGAAATTAATATGTACCTTTTGGAAAGATATTTTGGAGTTATGTAAGTTTCTCATTATTCATCAAACTTTTGCCCACTAATTTTACCACCCATTCGTAATATTTTGCTTGAAATGGTTATAGCTATGGTGGTTGCCAATCAGTAATATTTAAATTCCATCATTTGTGCCTATTTTATTACATGATATTTTTCTCTAAAGAAAACTGTTATTCCCCCCCCTTAATTATTTATATCAGTTTGGTCCTATAGATCCTCATTTTATTCTATGAGATATAACACATTACAACCATTATTTATTTCAATGCGTAAAATGACCCAAGTCTGGTCAAGTTAATTCCTATGGTCCTTCTGACAGAGTCCCATCATTTTTTAAGCAATTGGTTACTTTCTGGCACACCAAGATATCTCGAGTTTATTTTAAATATCCTAGCCCCATCCATGGAACTGGGATTTCCCCCAAGGAGTTTGGCTTCCTTTCAGCAGATATTAGTACTTGAAAATCAAGATCCAGGCTCAAGGTGTGAGCTGAACTTTAAATGATCTTTTGCCCATCCTATGTGGGCTAATAGGACAGATGATAATTCCGTAGCATCTCAGTCACAGACCAAGTCTATGCCCACTTGCCAGTTCTTCTCCGTGGGCCTTTCCTAAGGAGGGCAGTGTGGTAAAGGCTGAGAGCAAGAGAAAGGGAAGCTGAGAGAGATCAGTTGTGAGGCTTTCCCCAAGTATGATGCAGCCATCCTCTGGGGACATGGTGCAGGACAGAGACATCCATAAGAGGCACTATGGGCTTCCATCTACAGAAGACAGTAGGAGAACTGAGAGAAATCCATTGCAGGCTATCATGCCTTCACCTACAAATGGCAAGGTAGGTAAGAGAACTGGAAGAACTCTTCTGTGATCCTTTAAATTTTCTAAGGCTGGGGCAGGGCAAGAAACTTATAGGAGATACCACCATCACATTTTGAGTCTTCACAGGATCTGACACCTGTCACCAAAAACAGAGATGGGGTAGCAGAGCAGAGATATCCACAAACTGGCAGAAAGTCTGGGCAGCACTGAGGATCAAAACAATGTTGCCGCTTAC
Organism: Enhydra lutris kenyoni; assembly: GCF_002288905.1. Lineage (NCBI taxonomy): Eukaryota > Metazoa > Chordata > Mammalia > Carnivora > Mustelidae > Enhydra > Enhydra lutris. Next base: position 49,199,884 of record NW_019154093.1, read on the forward strand.
CCCCAAAAGCTGGCAATAGGAGTGAAAAATCAGAGAGAGAGAATGGAACAGAAGAAATCTTTGAAAGGATAATGGCCAAGAACTTATTAAACCTGATCAAAACTTCAACTCACAAACCCAGGAGATCATTGAACTCTAAGAAGGAAAGGTACAAAGAACCAGCATTGTCTAGAAAAGAATGAAATGATTTTTTAAAAGTGCTGATAGAAAAGGAAAACCACAATAGCAACAACAAAACATTAAACTAAAAGTCCATATCCAGTGAAGATGTCCTTCAAGCGTTTAAAGCAAAATAAAGCTAATTTCAAACAGAAAAAAAAAGGTAAGTTCTTTCTATTTGCCTGAAGTTTAAAGAATATTAAAAGCCACTCTTCAGATGGAAAGAAATTGTTATTATACAAAATTTTGAATCTGTATGCAGGAATGAGGAGTAGATGAAAGAGCAAATATTTGGGTAAATATTAAAGACATCTTCTAGTAGGTCTGTTTTAATATATATGAATATTAATGGCCCCCAATTCATCATACTTGCCAGTATCAATGCTCTTATGCAGTCCCTTCTCACATTCATCCTTGGCATGGCCATATAACTTACTTTGACCAATTAACAAATACAACATAAACAGAAGCCTGACAGAAGCTGGCACACAGGTGCTCATTCTCTTGGAATGTTTCTTTATGGAGCCCAGCTCCATGTTAGAATGAAGTCTGTTTAGACTACTGAATGATTTGAGGTTATGTTGAGACATACCCTGAGGGATGAGAGGTCACCTTGGGAACTCCATCTCCAGCTAAACCGACAGTAAAGTCAGCTACATCAGTGGCCCACACCAATATCCATGAGTAGAAGTATTGCCCAGTTGAGCACTCTAAATTCCTGAACAACAGGATATGGAGAATCAATGTCATTATTGTTTTAAGCTGCTAACTTTTTTTTTTCTGAAGCAGATATATATCTATAGAAATGGAAATATGTAATAAGATGTTTATCTTGCTCATGAAGTTTTATATATATATATATTTTAGATTGTTCTACCACAAAGATGAACATTTTAATCATAGGTAACTACTAAAACTACAAAGAATTTTTTTTTTAAAGATTTTATTTATTTATTTGTCAGAGAGAGAGAGGGAGAGAGAGCAAGCACAGGCAGACAGAATGGCAGGCAGAGGCAGAGGGAGAAGCAGGCTCCCTGATGAGCAAGGAGCCCGATGTGGGACTCAATCCCAGGACGCTGGGATCATGACCTGAGCCGAAGGCAGCTGCTTAACCAACTGAGCCACCCAGGCGTCCCAAAACTACAAAGAATTTTAAACCTCCTCCCACCCCAAAAGAAGAAGAGATAAGATGGAATGGTAAACAATTCCCAACTAATTCAAAAGAAGGCAGGAAAGGATGGAAAAGAATAAATGGGACAAGAGGAAAAAGCCAACATGGTAGGTTTAAACACAAAATGTGAATTATTACCATAAAAATAAAAAAATCAAACACTCAAATTGGAGGTAAAGAATATAAGATCAGACAAAAAATCCATTTAGATTCTGTTTATAAGAAACAGATGTGGATGACAATAAGAAATACATTATTTGAGTATGTTGGATAAAGCTAATGCAGTTATTTGTTGGAAATTTGTATTCTAAAATGGTTTTAAGAAAAGAAGACAGGCTAAAAATAATGAGCTAAGCATCCAGCTTAGCTCATTCTGAAAAAGGAAAAAAGTCCAGAGAATGTAAAAGGAAGGAAACAATAAAACAGAAAGCAAAAATACATTAGAGAGAATCTAGTGTGTGGTTCTTTGAACAACTAAAAAAAAAAAAAATCTACAAATCTCTGCATGACTGATTAAAAAGAGAGACAGCAAAAATAAGCAATATTAGGAATGAAAAGGGGACAACTCAGAAAAAAAAAACAATTTTGAAAAGGGAGAAATACTGTGAATAACTTGGCAACTCACCTGACAAATCAGATGAGATGAAAATTTTCTAAAACATTATAAATTACTAAATTAAATCAAGAAGGTCCAGAAGACCTTAATGGACTAGTAATCTTTAAATAAATTAAATAATGTATTTAAAATCTAACCTCAAAAATAAACAAATCAATTGGAGACATATAAACCTATAAGGGCAATTAAGGCAGTATGAAATTGGCACAGGGATAAAGAGGGGAATCTATGAGCCAAAACCCATGAACCTAAATTTGACCTCTGAACGGCAACACCAGGAAGGCATTGACTAGATGCCTGAGGTCCAGGCAGCAGGGCAACAAGCACATACAAGAAAAGATTGACATTTTGAATGAGGCAAGTTGACTGGCAGGGCTAAGCAATCTTGGGAAATTCCCAGCTCGTTTCTTCAGTTATAGAATGGTATACACACACACACACACAAGCTCATTTCTTCAGTTATAAAATGGAATATATATATATATGTATATATGTACATATATACATATATATACATACGTATATATACATATGTGTGTGTGTGTGTGTGTGTGTGTATATATATATATATATATATTTTTTTTTTTTTTTTTTAATTAGAGAGAGAGAGAGAGAGGAAGCTAGTGTGGGGAAAAGCAGAGGGAGAAGGAGAAAGAGAATCTCAAGCAGACTCTCAAACCAGTGCAGAGTCTGAGGTGGGTCCCATGCAGGTCTCAATCCCAGGACCCATGTGATCATGACCTGAGCAGAAATTGCCAGTTCATGGCTTAACCAACTGAACCACTCAGGTGTCTCTTAAAATGGGATATTAAATCACATGTGTTGCACATATTGAGTGAAAGGGTTTGAGAAAGAAAAAGTATTCAACATGTTCTTAAATAAGTGTTGTTATTGTTTTCCTTCAACTGACATAACACATTAAAAGAAGGTGCCTGGGGGCTGCCTGGGTGGCTCAGTGGGTGAAGCCTCTGCCTTCAGCTCAGGTCCTGATCTCAGGGTTCTGGGATCAAGTCCCACATCGGGCTCTCTGCTTAGGCAGGGAGCCTGCCTCCTCCTCTCTTTCTCTACTTGTGATCTCTCTCTCTGTCAAATAAGTGGGATCTTTAAAAAAAAAAAAAAAAAAAAAGAAGGTGCCTGGTTGTAGAAGATGAGGTAGGGGGAAAAGGGACATTCGTGTCGATGACTATGGTCTTTCTTTACCTGTGCATATTCTTTTTTTCTTCATGTTTTTGAAGGTACACTGGTTTTAAAAAGTCAATTGCAAGGAGGAGACTTGAATATCAATTTTAGACTTGTTTGTATAGTTTACTTGTAGTTATCACTTTTAAAATTTCAATTTTTCATGTAAAAGTGATGTATACTCCTAATGAAAATTTCAATCAGTAATTAAATGCATATTTAAAAAAAAAAAAGAATCTCTCTCTCCTTCTCCCTCTGCCCCTCCCCCCCTATTGAACCAGCTCTTGTTATCTCACACTAAAATAAACAAAGTCTTAAAAAAAAAAAAAGTCAAACTTGGTGAAGTAAAACCTGTATCTGGTAAAAATAGCTAGTTTTCTCTCCATGTCCTTTTTCATTCCTCCCTCATTTGTTTTTTCTTTCTTTTGAAAAGAGTGATTGCTATAATTTTCATTAAAACCATACAGCAAGTGGCAGTATGGAAGCATGACTTAGGCAAGGGACAGAGGGACTGAGAAATCTCGCAGGCATAGTACAATCTGGGAAGCTGTTTTATTGCTGACTTCTTTGCATGTTAAAATATTCCCAGTCGATATTTGAGATAATGACTTGCCGTGACTCTTTTAATTAATTAATTTTTTGTTTGGATTTTTAAAAATTATGTCTTTTGTTTTAAAAAGCCCCAGGGCATACGTAGATCTTTAAAAATCATTAATTAAATATTCTAAACAACTGACGGTAACATTAGTAAAAGGTAGAGGAAAAATTAAGCTCCCAGGAAAACACTCAGTAGACCAACTGTCTCATGCATCAAGATCAGAAATTGTCAGCTTGCTTAAAATTCAATACTGGACATCTAAAACTGTGTCAGGGAAGTCTATGCAATAATGTTAGAATTCTCAGCTATTCAGCAATTCTTGAAGTCCTCAGAATGCCAAGTGTTCACGTGCCACTATTTTGACAGAGTTATAGAGACCTGGAATTAACCTTATAAAGATATTCCTGTTTCTTTACGACAAGGATAGAGTAGACATCTTGTGACTTACCATTATCTGCTTTGTGAGTGTTACAGCTTTTTCTAACAAGCTGAAGCAGGGAGTTTTCCGAGTACATCCAAATTGTATTCAGTAATATTGGCCGTTGTGAATAGTAGGTGTGACATTTCTTCCAGGCAATTTAATATGCCACAGTAAGATTGATGAGCAAACATCTAATAAGTTTATTATTATTATTCTGTTCCTCTTTGGGTTAACAAAATGGAAAAATGACTCACAATGTGTTGTCACAACTTTTTTTCCACATTAATTCACCTTCTCATCTTCTTCCTATTAATTTTCTCTTGCCCTGTAACTCCCACCCAATACATAGAGAATAAAGGAAAAAGAAAAAAAAAAAGGGAAACTAACACATATTCTGTACTTACCATATATAAGAAACCATGTTCCTTTCACTTTAGTTGTATTTTAATTCTTAAAATCACCCTCTGAGATAGTCCATATATTCTTCTTGCCAGTGAAACAAATAAGACTTAGAGAGGTTATAGCACTCTCCAGCGTCACACAGCTAATAATCAGTACAGGAGGGTCTGAGTCCCAAACTATGAGACTGCAAAGCCCAAACAGAATACTTAATTACACAGTAATTTCACATCCCTCAGTTATTACAAGATACCATACAGCGACTCAAACTTTTACATCCTATTGATCCTGCTTTCTGACTGAGCATCAGGAAATTGAAGCAAAGAACTGTCACTCATCCTTCCTCTATGCCAGGCTGGCTGTACTCTCTAACAGCAGGACTTTGAAAAGACGAGGATAAAAAGGTACGGAGCAAGTAAGAAACATATCCAAGATTACACGGATAGTAAATATTGAAGCCAGACTTGATGTCTTAACTAGAATGTGATATACTGCCTCTACTATATAATGCAGCAGAAAGCTAGTTTAAAAAGTGGCTAAAAATTTTCATTTTCATTTCCATTCATATCATCTTAATTATCATATTTGTGATAAGATCTATAACATCTTAGCATCTAGGTGGACTGGCTCAGAGTTACTACTACAGCCTTAACCTCACGTGAGGCATCAGAATGCTGCTGTTTTCTGCTATAATCAAGCTCAGATTTGAAACTAGAAGAGCCCCACAAGTTCAGATAAGTGTAGATGAAAGCACAGGAGTACATGAGAAATAACTCTATATAAACTGACCGGATGCAGGAAACACAGTGTCATATTTTAGATTTTTAAACTGTTACCAGAATATTATATAACTGTCTATAAATATAAATATAATTGTCTATAAAAGTCTATAAATATAACTGTTTATAAAAGTTATAAAAAGTTTATTAAAAAAAAGCTGTCTATAAAAGTCTATAAATATAACTGTTACCAGAATACCCCCACACATTATCAAAAAAATAAAAGTAGGTTCAATCTTTCCAATAATGAAGTAAATATACTAAAAATATTTAAAGTTGTTTTTAATAAAGTACATATTTTGCACATTATGAACATAAAAAGAATTTTGATTTACCCAATAGCCCCAACAGCTGATATCATTAATATCATTAATATTTTGGTGATTTTTTTCTCTTTTTTTCTATATGCAATTAATAATGATGAAATTATACTGAATGTGTTTTGTTTCACGCCTTTTTTTTTCAATTACTGTTCTAACATATGGATTTTCATCTGTGTTTAGTTATCTATTGCTACATAAGAAATTACTTCAAAACCTAGTAGCTTTACACAGTAATTTTTTTTGTCAAAATCTCTGGGGGTTGGGAATCCTTAGTTTTGCTGGATGGTTCTGGTTCAGGGTCTCTCATGAGGCTGCAATCAAGTTTCATAAATAAATTAAAAATAAATTAAATAAATTAAAATAAATTAAAGATGAGGAAAGATTTATTTGTGTGTGAAAGTCAAGCAATCAATCAGTTGACAGCCTCACTGAGGCTATAGGATCTGCTTCAAAGATGGCCTTTGGACAGAGCTATTGGCAAGAAGCTTCATGGCCTGGCTGGCTATTGGTGGGAGGCCGGGGCTCCTCCCTATGAGGATCTTCCTGCAGGACCACTCCAGTGCCCTCACTACATGTTAGCTGGCTTTCCCCAGAGTAATCAAAGAGAACAGAGATGGAAGCTGCCGTGTCTTCTATGACCTAGACTCAGAAGTCCCCCTCCATCGTTTCTGCACTCTGCTTCTGGTTATAGATGTCAGTTCTGTTTAACATGGAAGGGGCCTACACAAGAGTATGGATACCAGCTACTAGGATACAGAGATTACTGCGGTCCAACTTGGAGGGCAGCTATGAGGCTCTTATTAACAATGAAAACAACAACTACAACAACTTTCATGTGATGGTATAAAGAAACGTTCTTGTTTTCGGGGAAATGGCTTCTCAAACCTACAACTGAACACAAAGGCACATAGATACATGCCATTTTGGATTCGAGGAACACCCAGATCTTGACAAGAGACTTCTGCATCTCATAAGTCCTTTGAGAACTGTTATTGCTCACAGTTGAGAAATTGTTTCTCAGGACCTCTGCATTATCCTCTAGAGGACTGGCCCAAGGGGTCACCAAATTTGAGATGCGGTGGGACCCTTGTCCCCAAGGCCTGTTAGGTCTTAGCTTATCCCTAGCAAGCACTTAGGGAACAACAAGCAGAAAAAGGTAGACTTCACTTCATGTCTTTCTCTTTTCCCCATCCAAACCCTCTCAAAACAAGAAATAAATTAAAGATGAGGAAAGATTTATTTGTGTGTGAAAGTCAAGCAACATCTGTATGTGGGTGTCCTTTGGAAATGCTCGGTGAAATTACAAATGAGATCTAAATATTATGTATCAACATGCATTTACTCTGGAAAAGAGACATACACCCATCATTCTGTTGTTTTAAAATCCTCGACTAGAACAAGTCAGACTGTGAGGATATAGAACAAGAAACAAAGAACTTACAAATGTGGTAATAAAATATTTTCCCCTTAAATCCATTCTCCAGTGCTTTCTTTATAGCAAATCACTTGGCAACCCTCTAAACGTCAGGCAAGAAATAGACATCATGTTATCTGTTGCAGATAGATATATTAGCTTTAATCTGTTTCATAACCCCACAGTGATTAAAAAAACAACAACAACACAATTTCGATTTACTTTTGCAGAGAGAGCTAAAGGGACTTTGGGGTCAAGGTCACTTAGGAAGGGGCATGTATTGCTGATTTTTACTATTTCCAGTTTAAACTGTGGGCTTCTTAATGGTATCTGGTTGGAGGCAATGTTCTACTAAGGGGCAGTGTAGGGATAGAGTCCAGAATCTTAGGGTCTGGGCCTCCAGAGTAAAACTTTTGAGTTCCTGAAACATGATGTCTAAGGATTTCATTATTTCACATTTCAAAACTAGACGCTTTTTCACTTTTAGAATATTAATACACACATGTCAACAGATGCAGTAGAGCTCCAGAAACAGCTTTTACTCCAAATATCCAGGAGAGGTTGATGGACAAGTTGATATAGGGCAATTGGGTATCAGAAGGCAAATCATGAAACACTGAGATCAATTTTGTCTTTATTTTATTTTCTACCCCTGGTTTTAATTTTTGCATTTTTACCACATGAAGTGTGTAAATGGTATTTTCCTGAGACAGAAAAAAGCAATAATAATAACTGCAGTCACTAATACAGGGCCAACTATATGCTAGGCACCATTCTAATTGCTTTACCTGTATTATCTCATTTAATATTCCCAAAAGCCCGTGATTTTTAACCCTATTTTATAGATGAAGAAAGGCACAGAGGAGGCATGGGGAAATGAAATAAGTTGCCCAAGGCCATGCACCTACTAGGGAATGGAACTAGGATTCAAAAGATGGGTGAGTCAGGGTCCAGAGTCTAGGTTCTTAAGCACCCCTTTCTGCTGTCTCCTCGTTACAGAAAAAGTGAGGCATATCAAACAGGTAACATTCTCGGAACCAGATTCATGTGATGATGAGCAGAATGTTCACAGTGGCCAAATGATGCCCGATTCTGCCATATTTAAAATATTTAGAAACACTTGGGACAAAAATTATGTGTTTTGAGCAAATAGTGATGCATAGGTACATAATGTCTTTCTCTTAGGGGCCAACATCTGTAGTGCAGGTTCTCCACTGCCCTCCCAAGTATCCCTCCTGCCTGCATACATAACAACAGCTGAGGAGTTGCTCCAGAGACAAAGGATTCTTGAACCAAAAATAGTTCATTTTTTTCTGTTGTATCCTTTTGCATGAAGTCACTAATTTGAGGCTGAATGCCTTTTTGTTTTTGCCAGAGCAGCCTAAGGAAATTTCAGTACTAGACAGTACTTGGATTTGTCTTTCCTCAGACTCTGAACTTGCAAATGAGGGCAAATATACAAATCATTACATTTAAGAGAAGACAGATCTCTTATCAGTGTCAGAAAAAAATGGAAACTAAAAGCTCATAAAAATGGTAATGATCATATCTTTCCCAAATGCTCTGGTTTAGTACAAAGTTTCTTTTTGATAACACCATATAATGCTCTCTTCCCTCTTGCCTGTTAATCTCTATTTCTCAGTGTGAATTTAGAGCAAATAACATAAATCTATAAAAAGATACTCTGAATTCTCTTCCAAATAGAATACTTGGATAATAATGCAATTGTTGGGCAAAGTGACATGCTTTGTTCATTAGCAATGAACGCAGATGTGAATGTTCCTCTGTCCCAGTGTTTTCCCCATTCCTGTTACTGTCCTCCAGCCGCGGTCCTGGGAGCCTGCTGAGCACGTCTGATGGAGGAGAGGCCATCTCTGTGCATCTGCACCAGTCTCTGTAGTGTTTTTTGAAGTCCTTTCTGAAGTAAGAGTCGGGAAGAATTGGTTTTTGGAGAATTGGTTTTTTCAATTGTGCAGCCTTTGGTTTATAAGCCTGAGTTTGCTTAAGTGAATAAATACGGCCTTGTGCACTGAGGCTACCAGATCCACTGAGAAGAAATCTATGGCCTTGTCATTTGCATATAGACTAGTTCTACCTGTTTGAGTAACATCCATTGACCAAAGTTGAAAAACATAACGCAAAGTAATCAAAGTACATAATTAACTCTGAAGCAAAGGAAAGCCACGAGATAATTTTTATTGATTGTTAGCAATAAGTCTTTCCCCTAGATAACAGATATTGTCTTGTTCCAGGAGAGAGAAACTTACTAATCCACAGTTAGCCTGTTTTTTAGCATGAACTCCCATATGTGACATAAAAAAACCAGAATGACTGTCTGTTTCTAAGTCAGATGAAAAAATAAAGTACCTGCTTACAGAATAATGAAAAGCTCCTGTTTGAGGATGTTTGACCTGCTGTTATCCAGGAGTTGAATCTGTCAATTACACTTTAAAGGCTATAACAATGTAATGATGGAACAATAATTATACAGCAGATTATGCAATATTTCACTGCAAAATTGAGTTCTTATATTTGAGCTTCATATTTTGGCTTTTGTTAATTTTTTGTTTAAAAAAGGACTCACTGCAGAACAACATAGCAATTGAAAAATACTATATATAATTTTGTTATGGTTCCAAGAGTTTCAAAAAACATTTTTAGATAAATGTATGATTTTTATTTTATGGAGTTTTTTGTCTTTGTCCTGTTTCTAATATCAGAAAAACTCTGTAGATCAGGGAAGAGCTATTGATTTGTCCTTGTTCATGCTACCCTAAATGAAATTTAGTTGGAGATTTAAATTTCCAAGTATTAAAAAAATACAAGCTCCCTAAATGAAGCCTACTAGAAACTGGTTTCTAGAACTAGAATTTGTTAGGTGGAACATTAAATATATTTTATATAGTCAATACTTGGCAATCTGTACACTGTCAGATTCCTTCTGTCCTCTGACAGGCTCTGTAACTTTCTTGTTTTGTTTGTTCTGCTGGGTCATATTTTTCCCATTTCCCTAATTTCCTGATGACCTTCTTCCTTTCTGAGGCAACACAAAGCAGAGTGTGTTTGCTTGCTTCATGATCGACTCAATCTCATATATTGGGTAGGCATCTGTGGACATTAAAAATAGAAGTTGCAAAGACTTTTTAAATATGAACACTATTTTTGAGATCTATGGATGAGTTTGTAATGAACTCAGAAAATTCCCTGGATATAGGACTGATCAACAGAACAAAACAAATCAGCAAGCTATAGCTTGCTTTTAGCAGGTATGGTATGTTTTTGAGGTAAGAGGTTTCTCAGCAAGAAATACCATACAGAGTCTCTAACTTGTGGTCAGGCATGAGATGGCATCAGCTGGCTGGTGTTCAGTCCATTCAGTGGAAGACCAGCTTTGTAATAGCTACAATGATCTCTGATTCCTGGTGTTCACACCTTGTGTAGTTCCCTCCCACACTGGCCCAGAGGTGATCTGTGTGTATGCCCAATACAATATGCCAGAAGTTATGGTTTGTCACATCTGAGATTGGTCTCTGTATCTCTCTCAAATCACTTCCTTTGGGGAAAACAAACTTCCATGTGATGAGCAGCCTTAGGGAAAGGCCCACATGTTGAGAAACTGAATGAGGCCACTGGCCAATAGCCAGATGAGTGAGTTTGGAAGCAGATCTCCCCAAACAATCAAACCTTTAGATGACCACATTTCCAGCTGGCATCTTGACGGCAACTTTGTGAGAGAACCTGAGCCAGACACATACTATCTGTATGTTCCTAGACTCCTGACCAAAAGAAATTGTGTGACATAATAAATGTTTGTTATTTTAAGCTGATAGAATTTGGGATAATTTGTTACGCAGCAATAGGTAGCTAATACAAGGTCTACTGCTAGGTACATGGGAAAAGGGAAAGTTGCTTGGCTATAAGAGTTGGAAAGTCGGTGTTTTATGCCACCAGCTAACAGAAGGGCCCAGGGCAACACTCGTTGCAGAAGAAAAACAGAGTTGAGGGTCTAGCTTCATATCCTAGGGTGGAACCGATATTTGCCAGTTGCTAAATTAATCTCTGTGAATATACTCACTCATTTAGGTTAACTCAGAGCAGTTTAATGAGGAAGGTTTATTTTCTCATTTTTACACATGAAAAAAGCAAGTCTCAGCTTGTCATAACTTTGAGAACATACAGAACCAAGTAGCAGAGTCATTAAATCAATCTTAGTTCTGTTTAACTTTTAAGGTCACACCCTTACACTGGCATAGTTTGTTGCCTCTGATAATTGCCAGCATTTACAGAGCACAGTATGTGCCTACTAGCATGCCACCTCTCTCTCTAGCAATAAAAGAATCTCCTCTAATCCTAAAAATCCCCTGCAAGAGGCGTATTACTTCTGTAAATAAATAAATAAATAAATAAATAAAAGGAAAGGGCCTTTTTAGAGTGCGCATATTAACATGGGAAAAGGAATGATTTTAAGAATTCACCTTGTTTTTCAAACTCTCCCCTATGAATACCTCCCAGCTACCTACTTATTTTGTGATTTCTCCAAAATAAAGACTCTCGTGCTGCTGCTATCAGAAGGATGATTTCCTTTTCTTAATCATTCACTCTTTTCCTCTTTTCCATTAGCTTGGATAAAAAAACATTACCTGTGTGCCCTTTTTGTAAACACATGTTTGAGAAAAGAAGAGACCAAAACCTGTAGAGGTGTCTGAGAACATTTAGATTGGAAACTCTAAAGAAGCCATGCCCTATCATCAAAGTATCAAGAAGATGTTCTTCAAACCAGGAAATTGGTTAGCAACACTGGAATAGACAATGAAAATAAGAGAAAAGCTCTTGAAGTCAATTGATGATTGTTATTGACCCTTTATTTTATAACGTACTTGCTATTCAGCTGTGCTTGTTAGTGCTGGTACTTAGGGAAGACATAGGCCATGATATAAGGAAGGTCATCTCAAGGGACAAAGATTAAGTATGTCTTTTAGCCCATCAATTCTTCTTCTTTTTTTTTTTCTCCTGAAAACTTCACCTCTATTGAAAACAGATATTTGGCGGAGACCTATAGACGCTTAAGTTAAAAGAGATATGTGGTGGAAAAGATCACCCTGTATTAACTTTAAAAGGAGCTGCTTCAGATTCTTCTCAGTGTGGAGATGTTACTTTGCCATACAACAGACACACACACACACACACACACACACACACGCATGCATTTGCACACACATTTCTTATTTCTCTTCCTTTCTTCTCTTTTAACTTTAGAAGTAGTTGGCTTTATTCCCCCAAAGTGCACAAAGAAGAGACTCTCACAAATTGTCAACACCTGGAATGCATTTTCTCTTGGCTATGGGCAAATAAATATCTCTATTCTGGATGGGGAAAGAGAGCAGACCTCCGTCATGCCTGTCTTGAACATTTACTTGGTATTAATCTAGTTTCCTTAATTTCAGTGTCTAAGGATTAGATATGTTGAATATCAAGATTGTTTTCCCTTGTAAAATAAAAGTGAACTTCTGCTTTCAAAATTTTCTCCTTGCTGCAGTAGATAATGGATCTATGCAACCTTAAACCTTAGTAAGTTTGGAAGCTTGTGTGATTTAAGCAAAAGTTAATGGTTTGAGGAAGCATGACAGTAATACTCCTACATCCGGGTTTTGATAGGATCCATGTTAACTCTGATTTATGTTTTGACTTAATTTCCCAAGTTGTCAAAACATTCTTGGTTGCTGTCGAATGAATCTAACCACCCTACTCTTGACTCTCATCCCAAACTCACTCAAAGAATGTGTTTTTGATGAGTCAATACTTACTTATAGTTTGCTGAACCACTGGTACCAGTGAAGTTATCAAAATGTAAAGTTGGTTGAGAACTTAATAAACATCCTGGATATCTCAGGGTAACATGCTTTGGGCCATTTTAGGAAAATAAAACTTGCCCCACTTGAAGAAATGGAAAATTAGTCCAAAAAGTGACAGGACTGCAAAAGAGCATATCAAATCTAATGTCTTCTAATGACACTTCAAAAGACAAATGGAAGTAATGATTACAGCGGCCATGGATGTTGATGGTAATGCGTCAAAAAGTTATCAGTGACTCAGGTAAAAGTTGATTTCTAAGCAGTGTTGCAAAATTTTCATTATGCTGTATACTCTTCTACATCCCTGAAATGAGCATTGCTCCCATTCCAAAGTAGCCCTGCCAAAATGCTGTGATAAGACTCAAGAACCCAGAAGTGCTAATCCGACAACTTTCAAAACTTTTCAACAGTCCTATATCTGGCCTGCTCTCCCATCATACGCACTGGATAAACACTCTAAAATTAACCAAACTGCTCTGATACAATTTAAAATTAACATTATCTATTTTGAAACCTAACTCCATTTTGAAATCTACAATTTGTCTAATCCTGTCTTCCGTTGACACTTCCTCACACTCTTCTACTCCTTGTTCATGTCATAATATTACTTCTGTGCATGTCTGAGTCAATTCCAGTAGATTATAAGCTCCTCAGTATGTTAGTCATCTTTTTATCCTTCATTGTAACCAACAGAGCATTTTATGCTGAAAATGTGATGGAATCCTAAACGTGATAGCAGATGTAACCTGCTTTATAATTGTAAGCAGGAGTCATAATTCTATTTGTGCTGCAACCATGTAAACATCACGTGCTTTCCATCAAAATAGAAAATCAAAATTTTTAAAAAAATCTAGAGGTCCCAGGGAGTTTTCTTATAGACTTGACCTATTATTCCCAGGTATTCATTACATTAAGCTTATTATTTGTAAATGGTGATGATGAAAATAAATAGGTAGATAGACAGATGATAGGTACTTACATAGTACTTACTGTATTCTATATACTGCTATAAGTGCCTTACAAATATTAATGTTCATGATAATTCCATGAGGATGGTATCGTGATTATGTCCATTTACAAAATGAATACATGGAGGCACAGAGCAGTTGGATCACTTGCCAAGGTCACACAGGTAGCAATGCAGAACACTGGACTCGATGCCATAAGACCTGACTCCAGAGTTCCCTATAAGAGCACAGAATTTATGAAATCTTAGATACAGTGTATATACCATAGTGGTTGAAAATAAAATAGGACGTACGAGTATCATCTCTCCTGCTTACCAGCTTCTTAGTTGTTAAGTATCAGGTGGTCATTATTTCTCATTTGCAGGAAGAAAGCAGAATAGAGATTGAATAAGAGAAATGTTACTTACCATTGCATTGTTTCTCCTACATGGATATAAATACAAATATCTAGGATTTCCATAATTCTTTGCTGTTCCAGAAATAATTCTTAAGTTGCGTTGAGGCCAGGGACATTTGGAAAAAATCATCTCTCTTATGCACAAGACTAAGCAAAAGGCTTTACCTCTCTGTGCAAGTTTCTTCTTCTCTACAGGCATTTCCCAACTTACACTTTAACTAGATCACTGTTTATTCTTTTAACATTAAAATCTAGTGTCCGAAATACATAGATAAGATAAGCAGCATCCTTTTACCAAATGGATCCTGAGCAGAATGAATGCCCATTTGGGTGAGCCAACACTTCCCTCAGTTTCTATATTTCTTTCTGTGAAAAACAGACTCTTAACAAACAAGCAGATCTTCAGGTATTTAACTAGGTCTAATCACCACTAACCCTTGGTAGATACAGAGAATCTGGCTGTAGATACACACTAAAGAGATTCGATTGATTGTACTTTTGGTTTCCTCATTGTTCGGAAGGTGAGCAAAAGTTAATTAAGCATTTAGACCTATTTGCTTGGCTATAAGTGTGTTTATTATGCTCCAGCTGGATAGCACATTGTTTAGTGAGTACTTTCTTTGCATCCCTAAATCAATTCATCTGTTAGACAAAACCCAATGATTTACCTGCTGTCGTTAATGCACTGAGAGGTCACAGAAGCATTGCATGAAGTATGCTCCCGGAGAAAGCTGATCCTTTCTGCAGGATGTCATATTAGGAGAGGAGCTTGTAAGAGCATACCTCTATTTCATACAGCATCTGGCATTCACCCCAAGTGGCCACAGGACGCCATCCTTACGGGAAGGATGCTGTTGTATTAGCAAGTGATTTATGAACTCCATCTAGGATTTAGGCAGGAAATATCCCCTGATATAGACAGGAAAAACAAAGGCAATCCTTTAAATTTGATTTTAAAACAATCAAATCAGATCAAAATCCACAACTTAAACTCACCGTTTTAAAAATAAAATTAATAACTTCTTATTCACCCATTTAACACTGTTTCACGCACTGGGAATAGAATGATGAATTGTCAATTAAACATAAGTTTTCTCCTCAAAATGTTTCAAATGAACCCAGATCTCAGATGGTCAGAGTACCTAATTTTTGTTTTCTATTTTTCTAAACATTTAATATTTGAAATGTATTTTAATAGTGCCGATATTACACAAACACTGTGTCGGGTCTTCTATAGATACTGTTAAACGTAACAATCTGTTATGTCATTATCTTAATTTTACAGATAAAAGAACTGGTGCTCAGTTAGGTTAAGGGACATTTCTATAAAATGGTTGGGACTTGAATACCATGTTTATTTTCATGACATTTACACAGAGCAATTATATTTATGCCTAAATATTCCTTTGTTTAGAGGCCAAAGTGAAACTCATTTTCTTTGTAGTTTATCAGGAATGTTTTTCTAAATAAACTTTCCTCTCAACATTGCCAATAAGGTATTAAAATATACACTACAATTTCTAGACCTTTCCTGGCATCTAAAATTTTACTATCCTATAGTAAATCATTTTCATAGGGAGATTTCCCTTCTTAGGTAGAACCCCAAAGCACCATAGAATAGATTCTGGGTTATAGTGAATGGGACTTCTGTTCATCTTCATGCTGGTATTTAGAACTCAGAGCTTGTATCTTTTTTTTAATATTGTAAATTTAAATTGCACCATTTCCTGTCCCGAGGAAAAGAAGTGAATTGATTCCCTTGAATTTAACCTACATTTTTAGGTTTTCCTGGTGACAGCATAGTCTAATAAGTCAGAAATTAACTTTGAGATCAATCTCCTTTCTAAAGTCTAAAAGGTAGTCATCAAATTCTATTGATTTTTTTTTTCTCTCATATCACTTTTCCAAAGTTGTATTTTCAATAAAACTTTTTTGGATTCACAAAGGTGCCAGAATTCTCTTTCTTTTCTATGAGATTTTATTTTCCCCTCAAATGATGTTCAGGAGAATGATAATAATAATGGCCTCAGTTTCTGAGGACTTGCCAACATTTTTAGGAGGAATGTGATAGTCTAGGCCTACAATCATTTCCACATGTCCTAACTCTGAAACTGAGGGGAATAAGTGCCAATCCCAGTTGCCTTATCTTAATATTCAGTGAGCCCTGGAGGTTGCAGACAAATTTGCTTTCGATGTAGGCACTATCATACATCACGGCAATTTCTCAGCCCCTTCATCACACTCACTCAGGATTGTACTCAGCCAGAACTGCTGTTTTATGCTATATACTGAATGGACTCAAAGAAAGATCTGTCTTTGACATGAAGGCAATCAAAGCCCAATTTGGAGTTTCTTAGGCCTTCAGTTTGGTGGGAGATCAAATTTTAGCTGCTATGACCATATCATTAATTCTTACAAAGTTTAAGTTGCATGATTCTGTTCTGATCTTTAGGGAAACAAAATGATCACTGGTATCTGTTTACTTAACCTACAGTTGCACCCCCGTATGCCCCCTTGGCCTAGCTTCTACAATCTTAGTATTTTTGTTTAGTTTGCACATTCTGACAGCAGAGAATATAGTCATCATTCAATTTTGCATTTTGAGGATGCACATAGGAAAGAGTAAACAATGTTGAATAAAATGACATACTTTACAAGGCAAATTTTGTACAGTGCATAATAAATTTTGTTGAGGTCACATTTTGCACATCTATTAATAATAATAAGCTTTATGATTCTAACAGAGCACTCATAAACTTGGTCTTTCATCTCGGTTCTTAAAAAAAAATCTCAGTGTGTCAAAGTTGGCAAACTCTACCTCGGCTAAAATGCACCATCTTATATTCTTTTGCTGTCCCCTTTCATGGTGATATTACATGCACTGCCAGAACTTACTACATTGCAAAATGCTCATCTTTCTATGCATAAGGCTATAAAAAGGAATTCATCTTGCAGAATATGTCATAAACTCATTTGGTAGTTTATATCAGATTTAAATTAGTACCTTTACATAATTATTAGAACCTAAGATGCATAATTCCTTCCTCACCATATGGAACAAATATATGCCTTTAATGTTGTAGACTTGATCAAGGTGCTGTTGCTTGAAATAAATACCCTTGAAAGCTGTTCCTAAGAAACTGAACATTATGGAAGAGAAGGTGAATATTTCAAGTTCATCTCAACCCGAACTGCATGTTTTTCTGGCTCAAAGGGAAAAAAGAAACTCATTTGTCCTAAATTGAGATATACCTAAAGTATGGTTCTCTGCCTTGGGGAGAAAAGGAAACTAATTGGATTCTGGGAAGTGAGTATGATTTGGGCTTTTCTTAGAAGGGGATGGTGGTCTTGCTGCCAGTATGGATTACTACTACTGAATACCTACTTACTCTACTCATTTGCCCTGGGTCAGGATTCTTTGAAAAGCTCTTGATTTGGAAAGATGCAAGTGATGATATTATCTATATTTTGAAAGCTCTGTGTGGCAGCAAAGGAAAATTAAAGATACTGAGAGGCAGAAGGATTACTTAGGGGGTTTAGGGTTGTCAGGGTTAGAAATGTGGCAGTGACAGAGGAATGGAGAAGGTGCAGAGGTGTAGATGAGAGTTATGATCTGTAGATACTGGGAAAGTAGACAAGCTTAAAAATCTTAGCAATCAAAGGGATGTGTGTTGGCCAATCTCTGAGGAGTTTCCATAAGATACATTTACTTGGTATTAGCTCTGGTCTAGCCTTATGACTTTAAAGTTCAGGAACCTCACATTATCAAGTTTACAAGACCACTGCATTAATATGGGAGGATGATTTAATAATTTTCTTTGGGAATTCTATCACAGGAAGCAGATTACTCAATCATAATGATCTGCACATCTTCTTCATGGGACTTTTCTGGCAAAATACAAAGACAACCCATATTAAGACAGTCTTCCTTCTTTCCTTCTTTCCTTCCTTCCTTCCTTCCTCCTTCCTTCCTTACATCCTTCCTACCTTCTCTTCTTCCCTCCCTCCCTTCCTTCTTTCTTTCCTTCCATCCCCCTTTCCTTCTCTCTTTCTCATTTTCTTCCCTGTGGAGAAATAATTGTTATTGGAATTGGACTGGAAATTTATTTCCCCAAGAATTTTCTCTCAGTAGCAAATCAAGTCAAATAACAATCAGAATATGGACTTTTAAAAAAGAGAACTATAGCAATAGAATTCTTATTGACATCAGCCATTAAATTGATTAATACACTATTCTCACAGTAAGATAATATTGCCAAAGGAACTAAATTACGCAATACCTTTTGGGCAGCCCTAGAAAGGCATTGCCAATATTTGTCTTGGTGATTTGTTTTTTTTCCTAGCTTTCATTGGATGCCTTCCAAATGGCACAAAAATGGTGGGAGTTTACTAGTAAGTCTTCCAGATTTGGGAGCTGTTCTGTTTCTTTAGAATAACTGTGCCTATTTCTGATTTGATCCAGCATGTGTCTCAGAAGCCAATCTCATTTAGCCAATTTTTAAGTTCTTGAGGAAGGCCTCTCTGGAATACTCATGTACATGGTTCAAAGGACAGGTGACTATTAGTAAAGCAACAGCAGGATTTAAAGTTGACCGGGGAGTTCCTATTCTGTGCATATCACTACTGAGGTAGAAGACATTAGAAGAAAAACTACTTATCCAGGAAAGATAATGTATTCAAGATTTTAATACATAGAGTTTTAGTACTTCTAGGATATCAATGGTATAGATTTAATTTGATAGTTGGAAATGGCTCCGAAAGTACAGTGTCTTTAGGATAAAAGAGAATACTATTCATAGTTTCTCCCCATTTGTAGTTCATTGGCTCCTCTGTAATGTAAGAAAGATCTGAGCTAGTGATATTCATCTTCAAATTACCTATTAAAGATAATTGCTTAATTTCGGTTAGGGAACTAGGGAAGAATGCTGACTCACAGTGATCTATCACAAGCCCTGGTGATGCATGAACAAATTTTGTTTTATTCATAGAGTGTTTAAGAACTTTTCATTGGTATTTCTCTTAGAAATCCCAGTCAGGTCACCATAGTCCTCCCTACATTGTTTTTCTATATGAAGTTATTTCACTCATTTTTGTTTGCTGCCTGATTCCTGAAATTATTAAAGATTATGTCTATGAGAACAAGAAGACAAGGAAAAACAGTTCCTTGAACAACACTTCACATTTTAGCAGGAAAAAAACAGCATCCAAAGAAAGTGATTGTGGATCCTAAGAGGAACACCAGATGGATATTTCCTATCAGATCCAAAGGAAGAGAGAAAGATGATGAAAAGCATGTGATTCGGCAGGAAAGTGAGTAAAATGAAGACTAAGTGCAGTATGTTGAGAAGGTTGTTAGAAGGATACTGTTGAAACCGGAGAGAGAAATTTCACAGGATATTGAATAAAGGAGGCAGATTTTGGAGACATGAAGAGTGAACACAAAGGTGTGAATAGTTAAGAGAAAGTAGAGATAGACACCTTCAAGAATACCCAAGCACATTCCACAATCTTTCACTCATGCCAACATTGATATCTGTATAGCCAATGTCTACTTGGCTTGGATGTCTAATTAACAACCCCAAGAAAATATACCCTAAATTAAATTCTTGATTTTTTCATGCAATGTGTTCCTCTCAAAAGATTGCCTGTTTCCGTTATTTGAATCTCCATCTTTCCAATTACACAGATCAAACAATAAGTTGCAGAAGCCATTGAGAGAAATGAGGACACCTACCTCACTTCCAAAACCTGAATTCATGCTTCATGGAATTTAAACAAATAGCAACAACAAAAAGAACACATCCAAAGTGGCCTGTGTGGAAAGTAGTGTCCTCTGGAGACAGCCGAATACTGACTTTAAAAAAAAAAAAAAAGACAAACAGAACATTTGGGGGAAAATTGAGAATATATTCAAGTTTAATGATGATACATCTTAATTTGCAGAAAGTGGAAGAGTGGATTTAAATGATGATATACTCTATAGAGAATGTGGATACCCTCTGTACAATGACTACACAGTAGCTATGTTATTGAGTAATGTACATCACTTACTGGTGTCTTAAAGTCCTCATTATAAAATTGGGATAAAGAAAGATGCCTCATAATATTTTTGTTTGTTTGTTTTGTTTTGGGCCTCCTATATGCGAAGTTCTATGAGTAACATCAGGAAGATGGAAAGTGGTGGGCTCTCAGTAAATATTAGCTGTTACTTTCTTTATGGAAGTAGTTCTTAGACTTAACTATCATTCATATATCGTCTCATCTTCCCCTTGGTTTTTCCAGTGTTGATTATGTATTACATACATTTGTGCATTGTGACATTGGTATATATCATAGTTATCTCAATATGTTGTGAGCTCTTACCAGACTGGAAGTTCTACTTCTTCGTGACCTTCATGACTTAAACCCATGTCAATTCTTCCAATCAATTGTTTTACTAATAACTGTTTTCACTACCCCTAGGGAAAACAAGGAATGTTCTCTTTTAACTCAGTTTCTCTTTAATAATGTCTATTATGCAGGGTTTCTGTGAAATAACTTAAAATGCCCCACACAATATCAGTCACATGTTGAGTATTACATGAGTGTCTGTTCTCATCTCTTTTATATGATATTCAATAAATAATTGTTGACAGTGGTAATGACAATTATTTTCTAAGGTCTTATTAGCATCAAGAGAGCATAGATAATGCATAAAGTGGAGAAGGATGTCACAGGAGGCGCCTAAAGGAAGAAACTGTTCTAATGTTGTCCCATGTTATTAAATAAGAAGGAGTAAATGATAAGAAGACAGTTATCTGAGGTGTGGTGAGACACCTTTCATTATTCACAAAACCACCATATTTTCTCTGTGCCTATGATATTTTCTGTAACAGGAAAACTGTTTCAAATATAGAAGTATCTTTTGAAGAAAGCTGCTCTATTTTAGAATAGTCATCCAAAGTTTTGTCTCAGTAATAGCTTCCTCTTCACCTGTCCCAAATCATGAAATCCATGACAGGTCACTTTAATCCACAAGCTTTCTGTCTTTTCTTTGAACCAGGTGGTAAGAGCAATCCTGTTCCTTCAGCTGGAGAAGGTGAGCATCGCCTGCTGGCGAGGTGGTTTAGCAGTTCTGGTGCTCGAAAGAGTACCAAGTTCTCTCCAGACAGCAGCTAAAGCAGACTAAAGTGAGAAATCCATTATAATAACATGCTTTCTGAGGAAAGGGGATTACAGGTAATTTTCTTTTATTCCCTAGTAACAGGGTTTTAATACAGTGCTGAGACAGTAGTTGAAAATCAAATACCTCATTGAATTAAGGTGAAAAACAGACGAATTGTCTCATTTCTTTTTCAAAGCTTTGGATATGTGGAAGTTAGAGATTTTTTTAGTGAGTTATTTTTTGATCATCAGATATGCTTCAATATCTAGAAAGCACATTTTCCCCCCAGGCATGATGCAATATGAACAATTGTAAATTCCATGAAATTCATGTTAATAGGGTTTTCAAAACAGAGCACTTGAAAATGACCACATACTCTAGGAAATAAATATGCATTTCAGTGAGCATATACTTGCACCTGCAATCAAAATTTATCATGTCTATCGTTAATTTTTTTGTTCTGAAGCAAGTCTAAAGACATTTAGTGAAATTCTAACAGAGATGTGGTTTTGTTCTCCTTTACCACTTTTCTTTGATGGTTTGCCTGCTGATTGGTGACTCTGGCTGCTATTAACAAAGTCTCTTCCTTTATTGTCCTGTAGTCACTACATAAAATGATTGTTTGTAAAATGGTAATTAGGCAGCCTTTGCTGTTAATTTCCACAGATGAGCAGCCCAAGTTTCCTGAAGTTCTCTCCATATTCATAGATGTGAATCCCTGGATAATCATTCTGTATAGACCGTATGATGTGGTAGACAGTTTGTTGAACAGGAGCCATCTCCAAATTGACCACGTCCAAGGAAAGTCACACATCCTTTTTGGGGCCTTAATATTTTAATTTAGAAAATTGGGGAAATCTAGTTTCGATAACATTTATGGTCCAAACTATCTCTAATATTCCATGTTACACACACACAGACACACACATACACACACACTCACTCACATACACACACACTCACTCACTTCACCTTCACAGACAGACAGCAGCTCCCTCAGAGTATGATTTGTAAGTTCCTGGCACATGAAAGATGATCAATAAATATTTGTTGAATAATTAAAAGAAATCTGTACATATGAATTTTGTTAAATAGCAGAGCTTACTAAGATACCAAAAATAACTCATTTTCTTCCAACTCTTATTTGTAGGTTTCAATGCTGCATGTATAATTTTAGATCTTCCATGAAGTTAAGTGCTTATATATTAAACCCTGAAAATTGATTTCTATTGGAAAAACCAACTGACCATTAAGTTGAGGGATATTAGCAGTACGTCCTCTAATGGCGTATTTATGAAGAGCTGATTGGCACCATGCTGTGATTATAGATCAGTGAAGAACTTTCTATGTTAGCCCCTTTTGAAGGCTTGGACTCTAGGCTAAATTGTTTTGAAGCCCAGCTATGTATTAATCCTGATTTTGCTGAGTGAGTAGAAACCTGAAATTATATGGTTTTCCTAGGAATTTACTCAGCTCATCTTTCATATCACTGTCAATACACAGTGTTTTACAGTTGGAATCCCAAAAGTAAATATAGAATGGTATCAAATTTTTAAAACAAAGTACCATAAACTCAAGGTTGGAAGAAAAAAGGTTTTCATAGCTAACTAAAATTAAGCAAGGCAAACAATATCATCTACTTGCAGAGGACAGTTAACATTTGACACAGTGCAAACAAAATTCCTGATCACACTGTAGAACCACAGGGGAGAAAATATTGACATCATGGTTTGGCAAAAGAGCATGTGGGATTTTGCAGGCATGGTGGCATATCTTTGCTGCTGGTAAAGCTGAAATTAACTGGGCCAAGGCTTCTGAGTACAAAATTTCTCTCTACAAGTTTCAGAGGGACAAAAATGAGGAGAAAGACGGTTATCTCAAAGGTATTGGCAAACTTCCTTAATTTTTGCTTATGAATTCCAGCATAAATCAAAAAGCCAATAGAAACTGATTGAAGTGGAACTGAAGCCAGATGGTGACACAGAGGAGGGAAGGGTCCTCAGCTGGCGCTCACCACTACCCAAGCATGCCATGATGACAACGCAGGGAGTTGCTGGAAAGAGAAATACTGTTTTTCTCCCTGTCAAATGCAATTTCAATCATGGCTGACTTAAGGCATATTACAGTTTAGTGGAATTTCCAATGTGTTATTTATATGGATTTGTAAATTGCATTCATTTCCTTATAATACATAAAAACATGTATTAAAATTTCACTAAACTTGTCTCTCACATGAGATAACACATATTATTACTAATATTTATCCTCATCATTTTCCTTAATCACCAGGGACAGAACAACAGCTGGGGATTGCCTTTAATCTATCAGATATTATACCAGATACAAGTGCACAATCTTCTGAATCATTTCATCAGTTTCCAAAACAAAAATATAAACATGAGTTATCATCTGTCACAATAGCTTTAAATGATCAAGCCCTTGCAATTGATCAAAATTAAGCCGTTAAGCAAAATTATAATAAAGGAAAGTATATGATAAAAGGATCCCTGTATATCATGAATATTCTGCAGCCTTAATGGAATTTCCCTGAGGGTATGACTGTATTTTATCATGTTCCCAGGGCTCTCTAATACTCTATCCCTGGGGCTAGAAATTAGGCCTGAACCCAATAGTTGTTGAAGCCTCAGTGGCAGAAATTCATAAGCCACACAAATGTGAAATCTATTGATACATTTTTTCTTAGAAATAGTCTATGGTGACCCAAGTAGGTGATCTTTAATCAGGGATAGTTTCTTTATGCAAAAAAGGAACACATCTATATCGTCCTAGAGTCATTATATATACATATGATGAAGACACAGAGCTAAGGGAGAGAAGTCCAAGAATGGGCATTGTTTTCCCTTACCCATCCCTGTGTTACTATGACTGTAAAACATGTCCCTACTGAAGTTAGTTGGATAATAGCATAAGCCCAGCAATATCCTCATGACTAGCGATTGAGTTACCTGAAATCAGAATACAAGGTTGAGAATTACAGTCTCTTCTTGATTGCAAGGAACCAAGACCAAGGCTAAATTCCTCTCCAATAAATTGCAAGTATATTTGGAGAAGTGACTATGTCATGAATCCCCTCCACTCCCATGTCTTACAGGGAATCAGCTAGGTTTCATGGTGACTGAAATGTATGTCTGGAACTAAAATAAGCATTCAGGATACTATGCAAGACTCAAGTTACTTTGTGGGTATCTCCTCTGCTGCTGCCAGCTGTTATTTCCTCTGCACTATTTCAAGAATACTTTATCTGTGATCTTGATACAACTGCCTTCTACTGATATTCAATCATTTATTCATTTGTTAAATATTTGAGTACCCATTCCTATGCTAGATACTAGGGATTTTTTATGAAAGCAAGACAGACGTGATCCCTACAATCATGTAGCTCAGATCCCTACAATCATGTAGTCCAGTGGGTGAAGAAAAGTATCTAAGTACAGTTCCATAATTAAGAAAAAACTAATAAAATAAAGTGTAATTTTCTATGATAACAAGTAACAGGTGTTTTTTACCTTGTGTCTTGTACTTATTTGTGCTCCCTACTATCTCATGGCTCCTGCTAAATGGGTCTTATTTTAGATTCTACCTGTTAACCATGACTCATTATTCTGTCAGAGGAAAATTGATCTGGTCATTATCAACTTAGAGAATCTGTTTCTGGAAGAACAAATATTGCCAGGATGTCTCAAAATCCAGTGAACATTTATAAGCCTGCTGGGTCTCCAGACATCATTCATTTGTGTTCCAGGTGAAGGGGACATAGAGTAAAAACATGAAGACATATTAGTAAGAATTCCTTGGAAGGGCGATAGGTATAGCAGGGACTCCAACTCTCCCATTTGAAACAGATAGATTCCCTGTGAGACCTAGCCAATACTGGAATATACTCATCTTGTCTTTGTAATGGCTGCCTGCCTTCAGAAAATTCCCTCACAGACTGTTCAAGGTCCCTTCAATAGGCAAAAACAGCACCTGTAACTTATACAGGGAAAATTTATTATAAGGAAGTGTTGACTTAGCAAAAGAGGATTAAATACTAAAAGGGATGAAGAGAACACCAGAGAATAGAGGGATAACAGAGGTAGGAAGCATCACTACCTCCAGAGCTGAGGGAGAGAACACAAAGGAAACACAAACTTAGAAATGGATGCCTCCTAACCTCTACCACAAAGCTGATACTCAGAGTGTCTGAGAGAAGTGGTGGAGGACTCCTTGGAAGGCAGAGAAGTTCGCTGAGGTGCTGCAGGAAATCATAGCTGGGATGTGGGTAAAACTCACTAGGAATTCATCTTACAGAGTGGCCATGAAAGTTGCCATGTAGGTGCTGCTAGGAATTAAGAGAGCTAACCGGAAAACTATCTGCCTTGGTGCTGGTGAGACCAGCTGGGATAATGGTGAAACTCACCGGGAAGCTGAGGTGGGTGCTCCTCCAGCACCTGTACCATCACTGGGCAGCTGTCAAGGAGAGAAGTGGGCAGGGTCCATCTCCAGCATCATAAAGTGTGAAAGGAAAGCTAGATTTGAAGTTGAGAAGCAATAAACCGATAACTAGCATACACTCAAAATTAGAACTGAAACTTTTGCTTTCCTTACTACCATGTTTTCAATTATGTTGATGCCTTTTGTGATTCTCCAGTGAAAACCAGTCCTTATTCTAACGTATACTCTGAAAAATGATTTATTCTAAAATAATTTATTCAATATCACAATCCGAATGCAACTTTATGTGATACCACACAATGACAAATTCATAGTTTACATTATGTCTACTTACACATGGATTTATTAGATGTATACACCTTCAGAAAATTTGATAATTCAATTGAATGCAACAATTGTTCACTACCTACTATGCTCAAATCTCATAAAGATGCAAAGATTTAAAGGTGACCCTGTTCTCCTGATAGTATAAGTAAGAAAATTCATGCAAAAGTAACCAACACAACACAAATTTTTGTGTATTTATTGTATTCAGTCATTTGATACATGTTGTTGGGCTGCCTACGACCAACCCTGTAACATACTATAGTTACAAAATATGAAGGCATTAGGGAATTCCCTGGAGGACCCCAGAGTTCCTTCATAAAACTTGAGACTTGAACTGTGCTTTGAGCTATGGAATGAGTCTTCAGCTGCTGAATTTGGGGATCGAAAATGAGCAATGAAGACAGAGATAGCAACCTGAGCAAGGAACAGGAGGAGGTTATTAGAATTCTTCTGTTTATTATGTTCAAATCATAGTCAGCCTTCTGTATAAATAGATTCACTTGTCCTCTCTCCCTGGTTTAGTTTTCCTGCATGCTACAGCTACACGAATCTTTGACCAATGGAGCTCGGATTATATTGTTATTGCCCAAAACCTCAGCATGTTCAAACCACCTCATGATGAATTCAGAATAAATGCCTTCTCCTATTTTTCAAGGCCATCTGTAGTAAAGCCTTCATCTCATACTACAGCTTGCTCTCCCAACTCCCCAGCAGACAACTCAACTAATTGCCTCAAGTACCATTGTTCATATGCACCCTTTTCCCGGGGATACCCTTCAAAATTCTATCAAGGAAATGCTAGCTTTTTTTTTCCCCCCAAGCCCATTTTAAATGTTAGCTTTTCCACAAAGATGATTTTTAATGTCTCAATAAATTAAGTTCCTTTTCTGAACCCTGGTAGGAGTAGGGGCAGAGGAAGGGTTGGTAAGATCAATGGTAGCGCCTGACTTGTTTTTACACCTCAGAGAAAGTGATGAGGATTATGGCAAAGCTATGGGGCTATAGAATATAAGATGTCTGGTCCAAGTAGCTGTGACTGGAAAGGATGCCCTTTCCAGTATGTCCAGAGCATTTCATTACCTCTTCAGGAGGAAAATGGGTCCCAAACCTCAAAATCAAACAGATCAAAAATAAATAAGACATTTTCTCCTAGATCAGAGGAATAGCCTGTGCATTCCAATATTCTTCTCAGACTTTTCTAGAAGTAAATGGCTATCCCCTTCATGTCAACTTCAAAGGTCAGGGACATGCTCCCACAATATCCTGGATGCCTTTATGAAACATCAGTAGAAAGAGAGAAAGCCAGGAGCAGATTTATTGTCTACCTAGAGTTGCCTGATTATTTATACCGCTTCATTCTTCCTGGCCTTCAGTGAAGAGTAAATTTGCTGTTGGCATCGATGCTTGTACTTCAGGGGCTGTAAATCAAGACTGAAGGGTTCCACATTTTAGTTTTTTAATGATCAAATGTTGGCAGTCATGGGGTCTTCTTAAAGAAGGCTGTTTTTATTATCCAAGTGAAAAGCTTATTATAAATATTAAAATACAAGTTAGATTCCAGAGGTATGTGCAGACAAGATTGGAATAGGAGAATAAGATGGTATGGAAGACCATGATCCAATTCTAATTTCACTCTTAATTCCTCAGAGTTACCTGTCTGTCTTGACATACTTTTGAAATGTAGCATCTAAGGATGCAAGGATCCTTATGCTGGAAACCACTCCTTTTGAAATGTGGCAGAGCAGAACTATATGGCTCTGTGGTCTCTGATGACTTGTTGTGGATGAGGCATACTATATACCTCTCACTTCCTTTTCTTTCTAGAGAGTTGAGCTTATTGAAGTGTAACTGATTTTTCTTTATAATATGTCAAACTGGCATTTTATTGATGTAGGTAGTGGTGTAATACCGTAATACTTTTGATGCAATTTCACACTATAGTGGGACTTGGGGGGAGGATTGCTAGCTGAATTTTTTCTTTTTTAATGTACAACTTAATATAGATTTGCTTCCTTTGAAACTTAATAGAACAACATATTTAGGTCACCAGTAAAATAACCATTCTGAACTTTTTGCTGATTAGCCTCTCTACCTTTTAAACCTGACTTGAAGATACTCTAACCAGTCATTTAAAACAAAATATAACAACCCCCCCAAAATAATTATTCTCACTATTAGTCTTACTTATCAGGGCTTATTAAGACATAGGACCATTAGAGTATGTAAATTATACATTAATGTCAATTATAGTGAATAATCGTTTCCCTGATTATTAGAAATAACTCTTTTCTTCAGTCTTTTAAAAGCTTAAACGCTTCCACGTTAAAAAGCAGTAATTAAATTATTCAAGCTCAGCTAAAGGCAGCTTTAGGTTTACAGTTGCATGGAAAGTTTCGACACAAGCTCACCACTCGCCAAAAAATGGAACATTTCAAAGTATCAACAGTTAACTGCTTAACAATCAACTTAAAAGATCTAACTTTAAAAGTACATGCACAGACATTTATTGTCTCCAAGACTGGCATCACACAAGTGAGACCGGCTTTTTATTCTTTTGCTTTTCACTCAGGGCACCTTTGACTATGAAGACCATTCATCACGACCACCATTGTCTGGCACTTTAGAGATCTCACTACCAACAGGAGCAGCAGGAGACTCTGGTTTAGAAGAAGAAACGCTTCCAAAATCATTTTTAAAGAATGTGAGCCATTTAAAATTCTTTGTATTTTGACTTGTTCTATATTAGTAACAATGTCAGTCCCACTATTGTCGATGTGCTCTGAATACATACTGATTAAGGGGCAGCTAAGACATTAGAAGCTATAACTCTGAAGGTTGGCCTCCTTTTTATTCTTTTGCCAAAGGGTTGTGACTAAAAGGCCAGGGGCTGGCATTAGTTGTGCTGGTCTCCGTAGCATCTAAAATTGATGGGCTAGCTGAGTCCAGGGAACAAGCTGGGAAGAAGTCTGGTACTAGTAATGATCCCTGGTCTCTCCGTAATTTTGCAATTATCATATTTTGAGTTCCAGCAGGAAATTTTAACTGCTGACAACTTACTGAAAACATTTGAAATTGCACACTTTATTTCTAAAGATGAGCCAATATAGTTGTCAGGATAAAACTTCTCTCGGGCCAGAGTACCTGCATGTATTTTGCAGGCTTTTGATAGTTTTTGATATTCTTTCTTTCTTCTGATAGATTAGGCTGAGAATAGAGGATGTGGTTATTTTATGATGTTTTACTATCTGGGGTCAAAGGAAGAATGATTTTTCTTTTAACTCAAAAAACAGAGTGATGAGCAGCGTGCAGGCATTTGTTCAGAATTTTTGCATCACGAAATTAATCCTGAAATGGCTTGTGGTCTACAAGATTTAAACTGGGGTAGGGGCCAAGGGTCCTGGGTCTCATTCCCCATATTGTCTGACCTGTTGAAAATGCTGAGATGGCTGGGTTTCTTGACCTGCTGGATCAAGCTTGGAGGTTTTGAAATCTACATCAGTTATATAATCGCTCAACCCTTTGCTTTGCTTTGGATCGGCATAAATCTGACCTAACCAGGGATAAATGAGACTGGTAATAGATTCCATCTTCCTTTTAGCAAACACACCATTGAGGGCAACTGCCCATGATGTTTGACTCTCTAAAGGAAGTTATCTCAGGATAGCTACATCCCTCTGTTATACAGGCACACTCACAAGATTTTGTGGGTTCATTTCCAGAATGCCTCACTAAAATGAGTATCAAAGTAAGGCTAGTCAACTGGAGTATTTCGCTTCTCAATGCATATAAAACTTCTGTTTACACTATGCAGTAATCTATTAAGTGAGCAATAGCATGATGTCAAAAAAACAATGCCCATCCCTTGACTAAAAAATACTTTATTGCTAAAAAATGTTAACCATCATTTGAGCTTTCAGTGAATTGTAATAACTGATGACACTGATCACCACAACAAATGTAAAAATTATGAAAAAGCTGGAAATGTCAGAATTACCAAAATGGGACACAGGGTCATGGACTGAGCAAGTGCTGTTGGGAAATGGTGCCAATGCCCTTGCTCAATTCATGATTGCCACAATCCTTCAGTGTATAAAAAATACAATACCTATTGTATTATGAAGCACAGCAAAACAAGATATGCCTTCATATTCTTATTGAAAACCATGCTTTTCATTTAAAGCACTTCCCACAATTGTATCTTAAATTTTAAAAATGTGCAATTATCCATTTAGTGTCTGTTTTTTCCACTGTGCTCTGCATTCTAAGATACAAGGAATTCTATCAATATTACTCTTCATTGTACCCAGTATGATGTCTAATATGTAATATGAAGACTTAATAAGATTTTGTTCTATGACTAAATAAATGGGAAACTTAAATTGAAAAACATCAGAGATCCAGTGACCCTAAGCTTTGGGATCCAGAAAAAGGAGGAAAATATAAATGGGGAAGGGGAGGAGACTGTTGGACATACTTTCCTTCTAATTCACTAATGAACAGATAAAATCATTACTGAAGTCATTTCATAAACATTTGTTTGTAATTGATCAAAATACTCAGATATTTTTATAATGATAGTGATTTATATTCTAATATAGCCAATCTAATTCTCAAATTTATAGTTTATAGACTGGCCCTTCTACCAACATCAAGAAAGAGACGCATGGCTAAAGAATGAATGCTATAAATAATGGCTGTAATGAAAAACACAACAATTTTTAGAAATCTAGACACTTGAGTCAGAGAGCTATGGATTCTTCTTTAATTACCTGGTTGACCCATTCATTCGTTAGTAGGATGCTCTTTAGCCTCCATGTATTTGAGTTCTTTCTAACTTCCTTCTTGTGGCTGGGTTCTAGTTTTAAAGCATTGTGGTCTGGAAATATGGTGGGAATGATCCCAATCTTTTGGTACCAGTTAAGACCTGATTTGTGACCCAGGGTGTGATCTATTCTGGAGAATGTTCCATGTGCAGTAGAGAAGAATGTGTATTCTTTTGCTTTGGGATGGAATGTTCTGAATATGTCTGTGATGTCCATCTGGTCCAGTGTTTCATTTAAAGCCTTTATTTCCTTGTTGATCTTTTGCTTGGATGATCTGTCCATTTCAGTGAGGGGGGTTTTAAAGTCCTTTACTATTATTGTATTATTGTCAATGTGTTTCTTTGATTTTGTTATTAGTTGGTTTATATAATTGGCCACTACCATGTTATGGGCATAGATATTTTTATTTCTATAGATCTATAGATCTTTTATTTCTCCAGAAAGGGGTTTTATTTCTCTAGGAAGGGATTCTCCAGTATCTTCCATGCATTTTTCAAGCCCAGCTAATAACCTTGATAATTGTCATTCTGAACTCTAGTTCTGACATCTTACTAATGTCCATATTGATTAGGTCCCTAGCCATCAGTACTGCCTCTTGTTCTTTTTTTTTTTGAGGTGAGTTTTTCCACCTTGTCATGTTATCCAGATAAGAAAAGATGAATGAGAGAACAAAATAATAAAAAGGTGTCAGTGACCCCAGAAAAATATACACTAACCAAATCAGACTCAAAACTGTGGCAAGAGAAGAAAGGAGAAAAAAGAAAAATATATACATATGGTAATAATACTGGTGAATAAGACAGAACCACCCACTTGATTTTGGGTATATTTTGGTCTGTTAGAAGAAACTGCCTCCCAAAATTTTAAAGAAAGAAAAACTAACAGTAGAACAGTAAACACAACGAAGGGATGGAATAGGACTGTAAAGATGAAAATTTAAAAAGATTCTAAAAAAGGAATTGATAAGAAGTTGGTTGAAAAAAGAAAAAAAAAAGGGTGGGGGAGAAGAATGTGATCAGGCTGGAGACTAGAACAAAGCCACACACTAGATTTAGGGTATTTTTTATCTGTTAGAAGAAACTGTATCCCAAAATTTTAAAGAAAGGAAAACCTATATGTATACAAAAAATAAGGTTAAATACAATGAAGGGATAGAATATGATGATAGCAAAGAAAATTTTAACATTTTTTTAAAATTTTATTTTTTATTTATTTGACAGACAGAGATCACAAGTAGGCAGAGAGACAGGCAGAGAGAGAGGAAAGGAAGCAGGCTCCTGGCCAAGCAGAGAGCCCGATGCAGGGCTCAATCCCAGGGCCCTGGGATCATGACTTGAGCCAAAGGCAGAGGCTTTAACCCACTGAGCCACCAAGGTGCCCCAGCAAAGGAAATTTTTAAAAAAAATTTTAAAGGTATTGATAACAGAAAATAATTTAAAAGGTTAAAATTAAAAAAAAAATAGAATAAGAAAGAAAGAAAATTTTAAAAATTTAACTTTGAAAGACTAAAGAATCATGGGGAAAGACATGAATTCTGTGTTGCATTCCCCTAGCTCTGGAGTTTTGCAGTTCTCATTGATTGGTGAACTTGGTCTTGGCTCTGTGTTCTTGTTAATCTTCTGGGGGAGGAGCCTGTTGCAGTGATTCTCAAATATCTTTGCCCAAGGTAGAATGGCACTGCCCTTGCCAGGGGCCAGGCTAAGAAATCTGCTCGGGTTCACTCTCAGTCGCTTTTGTCCCGAATGCTTTCCATAGAGCTTTGGAGGATGGGAATGAAAATGGCAGCCTCCCAATCTCCAGCTCATAGGAACCAAGAGCTCGGGGCCTCACTCCTCAGTGTGCCATCAGAGAAAAACAGTCAATCCCTCCCATCTCCCTGGTCTCCGGCCACACTCC
This sequence comes from Enhydra lutris kenyoni, assembly GCF_002288905.1. Lineage (NCBI taxonomy): Eukaryota > Metazoa > Chordata > Mammalia > Carnivora > Mustelidae > Enhydra > Enhydra lutris. The sequence continues at coordinate 49,232,805 of NW_019154093.1, forward strand.
ATGCTCACCCAGCCTACCAAGAGTTTCTATCTCTGGGCCTTGTTTGGACTCTCCAAACCCAGGAGATTCCTCCTGTGTGCTCCTGTGCCACTACTCCAGGAGGAAGAAGGTGAATCTCCTTGGATCTGCCACTGCTGGGGTCCCTGCTCAAAGATTAGTGGTCCAGTTGTGCCTCAGATCATGGTTTAAGGTAACCCTGAGCTGAGAGCCCCCTCCTCAACTCCATCTCTGTAGCCAGCTTCCCCGCTCTCTGATACCTGGGGGCTCTGCCAACTGAGGCATCCCCATCTTTCTGTGACCCTGTGGGTCCTGAAACCACACTGTCCCTGTGAGGGCTCCACCCCCCACTTAGCCTCTGGAGTGACATCCCTCAGTGGAGGAGACTTCTAAAAGTTCTGACTTTGTGCTCCACTGCTCTGCCACTTTCTGGGAGCCAGTCACCCCCCCATCCCCCACTGCCCCATGGTCTCTCTTCCTGTATATCACCTCAGATTCACTTCTCCATACATCCTTCCTTCCAGAAAGTGGTTACTTTTCTGTTCCTAGAATTGCTGCTCTTCTCTTCGATCTCCTGTTGAGTTTGTAGGTGTTCAGAATGGTTTGATAACTATCTAGCTGAACTAGGACCCTATGATATTTAGGTCTCCTGCTCCTCCACCATTTTTCTCCTCCTCTGAGAGCCATGGATTCAAATCCCAAGTTATTTTAGGCATGTTACTTAATTTTTACATCCAGTAGGTAATAGAACTGACCAATAGGATGCTATAAGGATGAATTTAGATAATACATGCAAAGCACCTATCATGGTGCCTGATGCATAGTAATGCCCCAGAATATTGTCTAAAATGATCATATTTATCATTGTAGTTTTTATGATTATTTGAGTATCCCGAATCTACAAAAATGAGTTCTATGATATGCCCTCTAGAGCTCATTTTCTGTGAGCAATAAAGTTCACAGTCTCAGTCTCATGTGTGAAGTTTCCCTTCACCTTCCATCTGTGACTGAAGCTTGGCTCTCTCTGAAGCCTCTGCCCTTGCTCTCAAGTAGGCACCCTTGCTCCCACACCCTTATATATTATGATGCCTGGAGGTACCCTCCTTGCTTTTCAGCTCTTGAGTTGACTTCCCCACTGCCTATCCATCAAGGCAGTGTTAAAGAAGGGTATGCCATAACACTATGTCACCCACTATGGTTCCTTGTGCAGTCATCTACAACCTCATTAGTATGGTCCTCATTCACAAAATGTTTTGGCAGCTGGCTCACTGTCTTCCCCTAAAGAGGAATCCTGACATCATTCTTGGCAATTTCAAAAATCACAAAGATGATTCATCTGGTGTTGGTTTCATTTCTTTGACCATACCACCAATTTTCCTGTACCCCCCCCCATATATCCGATCTTATGGTTGTATGTTAGAATTTGTTACCAACGATAATGGCCTCGCTTCCAAATGCCCATATTCAACCATCCTACATTCTTGCTATCCTCTCATAATTTACGCAGTTCATTTTCTCTTTGAGCTCTACTTCAACTACACAGGAGCTCCAACCTATGGTCCCTCCCACATATTTACTCTCTATAGTCTTTGTCCACATCTTTATTTCTTTTACTTATTAGCTTAGACTCCATAGCCCATTATTAAAATCATTGAAATATCTCTTTTGCAGATATTTTTATAACTCTAAAACCCCTTTCTGCTCCTCACTCATATCTGGTCATTAAAATAATTTTAAAAATTTTATTTTAATGAGAAAATAAGAGTGTAAAGAGAATAATCTCATATTTTTATCACTAAATCTGTTACCCACTTACAGGCTTTTTCTTTAGATTCTTTTTTCTCTCATATACAAACCATTTCTGCTTCCAGAGAGAATTAACCTCTTAACCTAAGCTCCAGCCCCTTTTCTCTTACTCGAAGGCTTTGCTCCTAAAATTATTTCTTCTCACCCCTTTGCTACCATTTTCCCTTATTTGTTGGATCATTTTTTTTTAAGATTTTATTTATTTATTTGACAGAGAGAGATCACAAGTAGGCAGAGAGGCAGGCAGTCGGGGGAAGCAGGCTCCCTGCCGAGCAGAGAGCCTGATGTGGGGCTTGATCCCAGGACCTGGGATCATGTCCTGAGCCAAAGGCAGAGGCTTTAACCCACTGAGCTACCCAGGCGCCCCTTGTTGGATCATTTTTAAAAGCAAAACTGAATGGTCTTATCATCAAAACCCCTCTACTTCTAGCTGCCATCACATTTCTCAGTAACCTTTTGAAACAAACTCCTCACATGATTTCTTTATGTTCCTTGATTCTTTGTTCCTTTCTAATCTCCTTATTAATATATGATCATCAGGATTTGGTCATCATCATACTATTAAAACTGCTCTTCTTAAGGTCATCAACAAATCTATGTTATGTGAAACCCAATAATCAATTTTATTTCCTCATTGAGTTCAGATGCTCAATAGCAGTGGACACAAATATTTATTCTTTTGTTCTCAATTGGTGAATTCCCATTCACTTGACTTCTAAGAACCAATACCTTTTGTTTTTTCTCACACTTCATTGACTATATTAAATTATTCTTTCCTTTTTCTTTTCTTTTTTTAAAAGATTTTATTTATTTATTTGACACAGAGAGAGAGATCACAAGTAGGCAGAGAGAGAGGGGGAAGCAGGGTCCCTGTTGACCAGAGAGCCTGGTGCAGGCCTCAATCCCAGGACCCTGAGATTGTAACCTGGGCTGAAGGCAGAGACTTAACCCACTGAGCCACCCAGGGACCCTCCTTTTCCTTTTCTTTTTCCCACTTGAAATACTGTAGTTCTCAAGGTCCCATCCTCCCCTTTGCTTATCAGTACATCCCAAAGCAATTCCACTTACTTCTGTTTGAATACAGTAGAATTTTATGCCAACTCTTAAAACTTTATTACCATCCCTGAACTATAGATCTGAAAAACCTATAGATCTGAAAAACCTTTCTGATCACTGATTTTATGATTTCTGATTTCTACCCATTTTCTGATAACTACTCATCTTCATGCCCAATTCTGATCCTCCTAGCTCACCCCATCTTAATAAAAGACACTACCACACATTCAGTTGTTCAGGCAAAAACCTTAAGAATCTTCTTTGATTTCTCACTTTCCTCAGTTCTGCTTATCCAGGCAATCAGCAATTCAACTCCCAAAGCAATTAACACGTGCTAAAAAAGGAAAAAGAAAGAAAATATTATGGTATCCTTTTTCAAGATTCTACATCTTCCACTTATCCTCAAAACAAATCCCTCAAAGTCTTCCCGTCACATTATAGATGACATAGGAAGACTTCTGCATTGATTGTATAAACCTTCAGGTTACAATTCCTAATTGTCTTTACTCACTCAGTCACCCACTGCAACAACATGGACATTGTTGATGCTTCTTAAATGGGCCACACTCTTCTCCATCTCAGGGCCTTCATACTGACCCACCTGGAGTCATCTTTGCTATATCCTCACATAATTTTCTCCTGCCTATCATCTGAGTTATAGCTCAAATGTCACTTCCTTAGAAAAGAATTTCTTGACTGCTTTATTTAAAGTACCTCATCCATCCCCAATCATGTATGGTTCTTTTGTTGTCTCCTTTTTTTTTTTATTAGTTTTGAAATTGTCAGACTATGTGCACATGCACACACACACTATATATATTTACATAAGTATATCCATGTTTATAAATATAAATTTTTCTGCCTCCAGACATATATAAGTATTTATATGTAAGTATATAAATATTTATATATAATTATATATTAAAAATATATGTTTATTTCTTTCTCCTAATACAATTTAATATTAAAAAATTAGTCTTCTTCAACGCTGTGATTTCATGGCCATAATAGTACCTACTACATTTTGGATACTCAAGAGTTGAATCAGATTGGAATCTATGGTAAAAATGAATTACACATAAATGACTTGGATTTCGCCTATACATACAGCTGATTAAAACAAAAATGTGAGGGTAAAATAAAATTTATGATTAAATTCTACTATTGCACTGAGAATACTTTATTCTCCTTCATTGAACATTTTTTATCTTGTTTAGCTTTGTTTTTGTTTTTGTCTTAGAGGGAGTGTAAGGAATATAATCTCCTCCTGTCAGCATGCTGTGCTGCATGCTATGCCAACCCAGAAATATCTGCTTAGAGGTGATCTTACGGGTTTTGAACTTGCTGATTTTTTGTGTACCTAACAATTAAGAATACGTTGGGGCACCTGGGTGGCTCAGTCATTAAGCATCTGCCTTTGGCTCAGTCATGATACCAGGGTCCTTGGATGGAGTTCCCCTCCTGAGCAGGGAGCCAGCTTCTCCCTCTCACTCTGCCCCTCCCCTGCCCATGCTCACTCTCTTTGTGTCAAATAAATAAATAAAATCTTAAAAAAAAATTAAAAGCATGTTACATGACAAAAGCAGTAATAAGAAAAAGGATAATTGGTTCAATAATTCCACTTTGGTGTTCAATTCAAATGCCTCAATCTCAGTCCCCTCTGATTAGTGAAAAGGCATTCCTTAGGCATCATAATCTCATTTACTGATACTAATGCTTACACTTACTCTCCTTTATTATACCAAGACCAACAAATTGGATCCGTTCAACTACATGGAAAAAGCAGATATATCTACTGGAATTTTCCTGAGAGAAATCTATTTTTAATATCTTATTACCTGATTTGTTTTTATTCATTTCATTTTCTTGGCTGCATTGCTCCCCAATTAGTCCCACTTATCCAGCCATATCTGCTCAGGTTTTTCATAACCTGACCTTGTGTAATATTCCTCCTCCATCAGCTTTTATTGCCCATGCTCTACCTGGCAGGATTTTATCCATCTCATTTTATATAGTTTATATTATGATAATAATAATAATGATTTCTCATATTTCTAATATAAAGTTGTATAGTATTTAAATGTGTTTTGCACAAAGCTTCAGTTTCTATCGTTCTCCTAATTCCTTTTGTTTCAAGAGAGCAAAATGTATCTGTAATGAGCACTGGGTGTTATATGTAAGTGATGAATCACTAAACACTCTCCATGCCTGAAACTAATATTACACTATATGTTAACTGACTACATTGTAAATTTAAAAAATTGATACAAAAAAGAAAGAGCGCATGAGAGCAAAATCTATCTCTTTCTAATTAAGAACTGACTTTAAATATCTCTGATTATGATAGTCAGTCATTAAAAATGACACTTCACCATTTTTTTTCTCTTTCCTCTCCCTCAAAGTATTTTTCCTTAGACATAAATCTGCATTAAAAATTTCTACATATTTTATAAGTAATTACCAGGGTTATGTAGAACATATTTATGGCAGACTCACCACTCATATGTTTCTTAGAAAACTGTTTTGTTTTTTGGTTTTTGGTGGTTTTTTTTTTGTTTGTTTGTTTGTTTTTTTTGTCTCATGAAATGCTCATTAACTTTTAGGAGAAGGCTTTTCTTTTTCTTTTTCTTTTTTTTTTTTTTAAGATTTTATTTATTTATTTGACAGAGAGAGTCACAAGTAGTCAGAGAGGCAGGCAGAGAGAGAGGAAGGGAAGCAGGCTCCCCGCTGAGCAGAGAGCCTGATGCGGGGCTTGATCCCAGGACCCTGGGATCATGACCTGAGCTGAAGGCAGAGGCTTTAACCCACTGAGCCACCCAGGCACCCCAGGAGAAGGCTTTTCACATAAATAAAGCCAATACAATTAAACTGAGTGGTAATATTTGAAATCATCCACTGGGTTTTCTAGATAATCATATCCCACTAGTTCTGCTTTATGGAGTGACCATTCCACCTCCACATCATAAAGAACAAAAATTCTTCAAAGCTGATTGAAAGAATCAGGAGAAAATGACTTACACTTTATAAGAAGAGTGAACACTCAACTGGTCCCAACCTTTGCAACACATGCATTTACACTCAAACTTTGGAGATAGTACTATATTGAATATTTTTCTAAATTAAACTGTTTCCTTTAAGACAAAATTGCATGTGTGTTTTTCTCAGTTTAATATTCTAGAGGAAAAAGCAGGCTCTAGTTAATTCTGCAATACTCCTGACTGCTATTTTGTTTCTTTTTCTAAAGAAAATGTCCAGATTATGGAGATCACTACCAAAAAAATCAAAATCTGAAGCTCTTAAATATTTAGTTAGCCATATTCAACCATTCACAACAGACCTTTACTGCATTTAGTTATCTAGATGCTTATTTTGAGTTTAACTTTCCCCAAAGTATTTTCCCTTCAATAAAGTCAATATTAATATTTGTCTTTAGCCATGTTGTGTAATGGCAGTATGTGCTTTACATTTTTTCTTTCTAAGTAAAGTTTAAAAGAATCATGTTTCTAAGTTGAAACTTTGGAGTCTTGAACATTGATTTTTCCGCATATTAAAGTGAAATCAGAATTTAGGAAGAAATTTTGTAGCTTCTCATGCTACTTCCTTTGGCAACCACATGTATAGGTGAGATTATTACAGGAGTCCTGGGATAAGCTCATAAGAAGATGGCGACCCTGCCTTCCCCTGGGGTGTTACATGACAAGCATAGTGCATGTGGGGTTTCTGTCTGATTACATAACCTTGAATTCACCATTACTTTCTTTAAAAAAATGTGGCTGTACAACAAATATTCCTGGAAGAGTTCACAAAAATATGAAATTTATTCGCTTGAGGAGTTTAAAAATTATATGTGCCAAAGTGTCACACATGGAAATTCTGATTCTATAATCTTGGAATAGCACTAGAACTCCCTTATTATTTTTTTTAAGCCATGGTTGATCCTGAAAAATAATTAAGGTCAAGAAGAACTTTTCTAGGTACTTTAAGTTAACATTCCTGAATCCTGTTAGAGAAACTCAAATCCCCACTGCCAGAGCAAGCTGCAAATTTGATGTTTAACTTTTTTAACAGCTAAAACTCTGAGGCTGCACTTATGAGAATAGTCCTAGCTACCCTTCTGGAATCTGTTGGGTTTTCTTATATTCACTGGCTTAAGGTATACCTTGAGCATTATAATGATATAGAACATAGTGCCCATCAGGGGTACTTCATTAATGTGATAGTGTCTAGGGGCACCTGGGTAGCTCAGTCATTAAGCGTCAGCCTTCAGCTCAGCTCATGATCCCAGGGTCCTAGGATCAAGCCCCATTTTGGGCTCCCTGCTCAGCAGGAAGCCTGCTTCTCCCTCTCCCACTCCCCATTTGTATTTCCTCTCTTGCTGTCTCCCTCTCTGTCAAATAAATAAATAAAATCTTTTTAAAAAACGTGATAGTGTCTAGACCTATGTAGCAACCATGAGATTCCCAGACAGTTCCAAGATACTCTTCCCATTGGCCTCAACTCCATTTACACCACTGTGAAAACTTCCCTGTTTCCTCAGATGGCCATCCGATGCTGATTCTCACTGAGATTTGTTTGAATCTCTATGAATAGAGTTTACAATCCTGATGGGTTAGAGTGAGTCATCTGTTTTTCAGTACCTCCATTGATCTTTCCTCCTCGAGTTCATGGACATTGTCTTTTAAGCACTCATATTTCCATCAGCATCCAACATGGTGCCTTTCAACAGGGCATGCTCCCTGAATAGATGCCTCCAAAACCCAAATACAAGCAGAGTTGCAGGAGCATAACTGATATAACTTTGTTTACAGGGTAAATGTGCAATCAGGAATAACAACTTCTCTTTTGTACTTGTTTTCTATTATTATTGTAACAAACTGCACAGGTTTAGTGACTAAAAACAGCACAAATATATTATCTCACACTCTGTAGATCAGCAGTCCAGGTGGACTTGGCTGGTTCCTCTGCCTAGGACCTCATAAGACCAAAATCAAAGTGTCGGTTCATACTTACTTGAAGCTTCTGGAGGAGAAGTCACTCCCAAGATCACTTAACTTCTCAGAATTCAGTTTTCTGTAGTTGTAGGTTGAAGTTCTAAAGAAGGTAGGTCGAAGTTGTAGGTCATTTTCATGTAGGTTGTTGGCCTGGAAGCTCTCTCATCTCCTTAGGACCACTTGCATCCTTGGTCCTGTTTGTTACCTGCTCTGTCTTCAAGCCAGTAAGCATGAATCTTTCCCAGATTTCCAATTCCTCTGATTTCTTTTCTTTTCTTTCTTTCTTTCTTTCTTTTTTTTTTTTTTGATCCACATCTTCTGTCTTCAGCAGAAGAAAGTTCTCTGCTTTTGAGGGTTTATGTGATTAGATTGACCCAGCTAATCCAAAATAATCTCCCTACTTTAATTACATCTGCAAAATCCCTTTTGACATGACATATAAGATGTTCAGAGGTCTCAGGGATTAGGCCATGGACATGTTTAGAGGAAATGGGTACATTCTGCCTTTAGGCTTTTGTGTACTTGTTAGCACTCCACGTTTTCCCTATCCATTTTATATTTCTCACTCTAACTCATAAGGAGTCTTGACATCATGTATCACTTGCTTTTAGAGTTGATCAGGCAAACACTGAATCAAAAGGCCGATGAGATGTTGCAACTTTAGAAAGATTCTGTATTTGGGGGCACCTGGGTGGCTCAGTGGGTTAAAGCCTCTGCCTTCGGTTCAGGTCATGATCCCAGGGTCCTGGGATCGAGCCCCGCATCGGGGTCTCCGCTCAGCAGGGAACCTGCTTCCTCCTCTCTCTTGCTGCCTGCCTCTCTGCCTACTTGTGATCTCTGTCTGTCAAATTGATAAATAAAATCTTTAAAAAAAAAAAAAAAGAAAGATTCTGTATTTGTTTGGAAACTCAATACCACTGCCTCTTTTCCATCCCAAAGACACACTGACACTTTGGAATTAGTTTTCCTTTTTCTTATCCTTATTCCTTATGAGCCATATCACATCATGATCCAGAACACCTTGACTTCATGTTTAATTAACTCTGAGCTCATAACTTCTCTTCCCCTTAAACATTGCAGAGAATATTTTTTCTCTATTTATATAAATATTCTTTCCTATTAACTTACAAGAATGAACATGAGCAATTTAAAATGTGTGATTCCCTAGGGATTTAAACTATAATTTGTTTCCTTAAATGCAGAAAAATAAATGGAATATTGGAGTGTGTGTTCATAGAGTATACTAAAAGAAAATAAGATACATTGAAATCACAAGTTCAAGATTTCTTTCACTTTTAAAAGAGGCTGCTCTGTCTTAAAAAGACAATAGTGTTTTGTGCTGAAGTTAAAGTACTAAAACACATCTATTTAAAATCAAGTCGTAATAGTCTCCAGAGCTGTGTCTGATCTCACTCACTTTTCACCAAAATATGGTGTTGTGTATAGATGGCAACAGTGATGTGATGTAATGTATGTTGAGAGTATTTGTTAGGGGACCATTGGGGGCTGACACTTTATAGCAGCTGCAGTCCTTCCTTGGTGAGTGTAGTTTTAAAAATGATTTCTCATCCATTCAGACAGGTTCTCTTGCTGAAAGTCTCCAAAGACTATTTCATTATCCTACTTTTTCAATGACTTTCCATAAAAAAATACAAGATGTGAATCTGGTTTTAATACGTACCATTTAAAGTAGTTATCAATGATACATTAGTCATTCCATCCACTGCCCCTGTGAGGTGAGTGAGTGAATAATTACAGGTGACCTTCAGACAAGTGAGGATCTAATGTAGTCTTGAAGGCTTCTAAGTATGGGGTGTTTTGTCAGATGGGTGAATAAGCACTGAGTCATTAGCATGGCATTTGAGAGATCATTAGGGATTTGTAACTAAAATAAGCCTATTTTTCTTAGTCAGGATAATGGGTTATTCTTCTTACCTGTAATGCTGGATTTTTTAAAATTTTCTTTCCTTTTTTTAAGATTTATCACTTTATGGTATATTTTCCTTCAGGAAAGGACATACAGTATAACTATCAAAGGAACATGTTTGATAAAAAAGAAGTCAGAAGTCGGAACATTTTTAAAAGTTGAGAAAAATATAGATTCCTGTTTCCTAATCCATGGCTAATTTGAAAAAAAATAAATTATCATTTCTAAGTAGTTCTAAAGGTTTAAACCTGGTTTATAAAACTGACCAGCTCAGTTGCCTTGAATGAATAATTTATCCTGTTGGATACCACATTAAATCTGTCAAAATATTAGTTCATAAGCAGTGTATGGAAAGATACTTGTCATCCATCTTTGTTTCCCTGATGCCCTGTGTGGAGTGGGTGCTTAACACAGATTCACTGAATAATGTCAATTTTTTTGTATTCTCTTTTAGTCAATAATCTCTTTCTCTCTTCTTACTTCAAATTGGTGGGAGAAAGACCTCATACAGAGGGGAAAAAAAGGGTTTCACTATCTTAGATACTCTTTCCAGGTTGAGTCACATTCAAGAAAGCCAAACAATTCAGGCAATAAGGGGTCGAGTGCATATAACGAAGACGTTTGCCAAAATATTTCTTTCTTGTTTATGCAATACATAAAAAGAAGGATAAGACATTTTAAAAAAGAATAATAAATAAATAAATTCTTACTAATTTATTTAATGTCTTTTTCCAGTTTTTTAAAAATCATTTTCACACTTATTCTGGCCTGTTAACATTCCTTCTTTTGGCATATTCCCCCCATTATTCTCTTCTGTAGCATTTTCCCCATTCATGGCTTAATTAACAGGAGACCCCATGATAACAACTTTCATCTTTACTAGACTAATTGTTCTTTTTTTCCTTAAACATGCAAAACTAGATAGGCATAAAAATATACATCAATTGAGATGTGAAGGTTAAAAATTACTCTCTTTTCTTACTTTTCATCTTTTCATTTTCTTCATGTGTCTTTTCCCCTATTTATGCTTTCAATGCCCTTCTTTAACTTTATTTGGTTTTCTTTTCTTTAGAGATAATTAGTAGCTTGTCATTTTTTTTTTTGCATTTTTTTTTCCACAAGCCCAAAATCTACTTCATAATTGGTGTAAATAGTTATGCCAAGCTAAAATAGTCCTTGGGCATCACCATAGTTAGGTGCTGGAAGCAGGTGGTTAAGGATTTTATTCGGTATACAGCAGAATCAATGTGGTGTTGATCTAAATTTCTTTATTGCAGCAACACCTGAAAACAAGTTTCCACTTAAGGCAAGACACGTTTGTAATCAGATGGTCAATAATGGCAACAACTAAGAGATATTGAATTGCTTTACTCAGAACTTGCATCATTTATTAAAGAGGGGTGACAATGTGACTGAAACTATCTTTTTCCCCTTTCAGAATTGGCTTGATTTAGATTAGGAACAACTACAAAAGACTAACAGGAAGAACCTTTGCCATTTCACCTGGAGTATACTTACAAGGTCAGTTTCTTCAATCTACAAAATCTCTTACTTAAACATTCACTCATTCATTCAATAAATATTTATTGAGCTAATAGTATGTTCCAGAGCACTGTGATGAGGACTAAAGCATATTTTTAAAGAGATTTTATTTATTTATTTATTTATTTATTTTTGGTGAGAGAGAGAATGAGCAGGGAGGAGAGGGAGAAGCAGATGCCCTGCTAAGCAGGGAGCCCCACATGGGACTGGATCCCAGAACCCTGGGGTCATTATCATTGCCCACGGCAGATACTCAACCAACTGAGCCACCCAGGTGTCCCACTTAAATACATTTTTCTTGCTTCCATGATCTCACGTGTAGCTGGAGTGAGGGAGATATGGGTCAAGACAGAAATACACCATCAGAATCCAGTGTGTAGTAACTGTGACAGTGTTGTGTACAAGGCACACTGTAACACAAAGGAAGAACTGATTGGTATTGATTCAGGGAAGAATGGAGTTGAACGAAACTAGTTGAGAGGCTTGCCCCATCCTGATCCTGGTAACCACCCTTGGGTGAGACCCTGTTTGTCTTTAGATTTCTGTTATCTCATGTGCACAAAGAAAGTATGAATCTGATAGCAAGCAATAGCTAAGTTTATCAAGGAGTTCCTATGTGGCAGATTCTTTTGGACAAATTTTACTTATCATAACTGATCATTTCCCCCAATCTCTGAGGTAGCTACATTTAATATGTCAACTTTATTTGGTGGTGAAACTGAGGCCTTGAGAAGTTATGTAATTTTGGCAAAGTCACCAATTAGTAAGTGGCAGAGATAAGAAAACACTACTGACATTTTTTCCTATGAGTCCAAAGTGAAAATTCTTGCTGTAGAAATTTCCAAATTCATTTAATTAAAAAAGTAGCCAGAGAAAATTGACCAAGCTTAATACAAGCTAAAATGGAATTTTCTTACAGCACATTTATTGTGTGTGTGTGTGTGTGTGTGTGTGTGTGTGTGTGTGTGTATTAAAGCTCTTTTAAACATGGTTGTGTTAAGTTTCCATGGAATCTATGATCATGTGGAGAACATGGCGTACTTTCTGAAGCCAGAGGGTTAAATTCTTTCAAACATCGGACATTGGAGTTAAGGCAAGGAGCAGGATGACTAAATTAAGAGTGGATGGCACAGGCAGTGTGGATCCTGGATGGGGGAAGATTGTGGCCTTAAAAGATGTTTTTAAAGACTCTCCTTGAGTAGCAGATATTACCATTTCTAAAGCTCTAACTTCACCACAGTAAGAAGACTTACTTTCATCTAAAAAGAGTTACTTTTAAATGTTCCCACCATCCCAACATTTTCTCTCCATTTCAGTTTCCCTCCTGGCAGTCCTACAAATACAGACAGACAGGTAAACTTAACACTGCTGGGAAGTACGTTTCAAATGCATTTTCTTCCCTCTCTCATCTGTAGGAATTCTTATTTCTTATTTCTGAAAAATGGGTATCTTCTGGTGTGCCTCGTAAGGTTAACAAAAAATAATCAGACTTTGCAAAATCTGGTTCAAATGTAATGATGCAATTTAATTTTCCCAATCCTTCAATCTGAGGGGCAAGCTCTGAGAATGGGAAAGTATTCAATGGTTAGCCGATGATCCCATTAGAGCTAAGTTTATGTAACTTTTAAAACCAAGTTAAGTTTTGATATTTTTGATACAGCTGGCTCTGTTTAAAAATGTTTTTTTAGGAAGTCATAAATGAATGATGTCTAAATATACTAATAAATGCCAACATTTTTAGGGAAACCTATATGCAATTCTGAAGAAAGACTCCCCCTAACTCTGTAAGCTTTGACTTGGTATTATAACTCAGATGAATAAATAAATTAATAAAGATCAAATAGTTTGATGTTACTCTCACCTCTGCTTCTATCTCTGCAGTAAATGTTAAAGCCAGTTGTCTAATGATATTATTCTCTATCTGTCTAATATGAAAACAATTGGCATATGATTCTATTAATATTATTCATGATTAAAATAAGAAATAATCTTCAGAATATGAGTAAGCATGCTTAGACTTATTTAAACCTGAATTTTAACATATATTTAAGCTTTAGTGACTAGCCGCATACCTTTTTGAGTAATCAAGTGTATTTTAAATCTAACAAGACACGTTCCAGTGAGATATTTTAAAGCAAATAATACTGTGTCCACTCAAATAAAGGCAACATTACATAGTAGGTTTTGGTGGGGTTAATTCAAAATTCTGACACTTAGTATTTCAAACCCTATAACTTCAATTTAAAATACCTTATATTTGTAATGCACTCTTGTGCTTCACAATTTATAAAGTAGCTTACATGAATGTTCCTTAAGAAAATCATTTATGGGTAGTAAGGCATGAATCCATACTCTCATTTTCAAAATGAGTCCAAAGTTGGAAATGTGATGTGCCATGCAAAACCTCACGGTTAGAAGAGGTCTAGCCAGGTACCAGAATTCAGACTTAGAGATTCCAAAATTCATCTTTGTTATATTAGGGTAAATGGAATAACTGTTTATCAAAAGAAGACAGAAAGGACATTTTTCTTGACTTGCCTTGTTATTTAAGACTGTAATTTTTTTCCTCTAGAAATGCTTCAGATTCATTCTTCCCTTTATTTTATAGTCTGAACTCTTCCCATATAAAGCAAATAAAACTGAAGAAAAGCAAATAAACTGAAGGAAGAACTGTCAGTTCTAGAAGAATATATGGCAGGTTTAATTCTGTCAGTTCACTCTCCTACAGTCAAGTATGGTTGTGTAGAAACTAGCCTATGAGTTCACTAGAATCCTAGCAAAATGCTTAACAGGCTATCAGTGAAACTGGCCAATTTTTTTTAACTTTTCTGCTTTGAAATTTTCCTAAGTATAAAATGTGGATTACAATGATATTTCAGATAAATGTATGAGAATTAAATAAATCAATATTATTAAATGATTATTCATGGCATCTAGTAAGCATTATCAGAATTAGCCATCATTAACTATTATTAATAAATGTTACAATGATAACATGTATTAACTGGTGTTTTATTTAGTAAAAGACTTTTAAAATCACCTACATTTAAATAAATTTCTATTTTTTTCTTTCAAAGGTCTTCACAATATCATTTTAAAGGCTGAGATTCTCGAACAGCAAAGGTAATTTTTATTAATATTAAAGTAACCTTTAAAGTAAAGTAAAGTAATACTTTAAAATATTAAAGTAATTAATATTAAAGTAAAGGGTTGGAGTTCAGAAAAGAGGGTGAATGCTACAAATCTTGAGTGTGTTTTGAACTTACAGTTAGTCAGACATTTTGACCCAGAAGCATACTGGTGGTTTCAGACTAAGCATAGGGTGCTCTCTTTCTTCAATAATTGGCACTTAGATCTAGATAATAATTACATCAATCATGCTGTCAAGAAACATACAGTATTTAGACTTAATGGGGAAAAAAAACACAACTTATTAAGAAAGAAAATTCTATTAATAATGTTAATCTCTCTTTGTAAGCCCCTGAGCATGTATCAACACAAACGGGTAATCATATTTGAGGTACTAAAATGTCTCCTCAAGCCATTGCTTTTCTCTGTATGCCCATAACAGTGACACCAGTCTTTGGGGGAACTGACAATTTATTATTAGCTTTCCATTTTGATATGTTACCTCTTCTTTAAATGATAGTTTAGATAGAAAATAGATCAATGGTTAACTTTATTTTTTTTAAAAAGATTTATTTATTTATTTATTTATCTGTCAGAGAGAGAGAGAGGGAGAGAGAGCGAGCACAGGCAGACAGAATGGCAGGCAGAGGCAGAGGGAGAAGCAGGCTCCCTGACGAGCAAGAAACCCGATGTGGGATTCGATCCAGGACGCTGGGATCATGACCTGAGCCGAAGGCAGCTGCTTAACCAATTGAGCCACCCAGGCGTCCCATCAATGGTTAACTTTAAAGGGAGGAAGAAAGAGAATTAAAGGGAGGGAGAACAAATTTAGATCTCTTTAATTTTATTTTGTAATTTTATTTCTTTGAGAGAGAGGGAGAGAGAGAGAGCACACATGGGAGCACTAGACAGGACAGGGGGAGGGGGAGGGGGGAGGGAGAAACAGACTTCTCACTGAGCATGGACCCTGTTGGAGCCTGACTTGAGGATTAGGGATTTTTGCTAAGCTTCTTGGGGGGGGGGGGGGGTGCAGAGAAGACTAGACAGCAGTCAATAGGCTGTAGAGTAGGATATCACTCATGGAGTGTGGACGTCTAGTTTTAATTCCCAAAGGGGGAAAAAAAAAAATCTAAAACCACCAGCACTTGGGTAAGGAGAAAATTGCCGGCTCTGAGAAGCATGATGGCAGGCACTATGCAGTGTCCTGGGACATAAAAGGTATTAGTAGCAAAGAGTTAACACTTCGGAAATAGCACTCAGTCAGTAAAAAGAAATGAGATGGGGCCTCAGTTTGGCCAGGAGAAACCAGAGAATATAATCATCTATAAAAGAATTTCGTCTGATTTCTTACACTGGTCAAATGGACATCTAATACCTAAATTGTCTCCTATAAAAAAAAACCAAAACTATAAAGATTTACTGAATGGAAGAATAAAGAATATCATTTGCTCTCCATTACTGATATATTAACATTAAAGAGCGAAAAGTTTTAAACAATTTTTAACAGTCTATCTACTAAATAAATCTCTGCTAACCTTACTAAATTAATGCTTTCAAAAGTGACTGAGAATAATGTAAACTTGGAAGTAAGTAATTTCTAAATCAAATACATGACAGGGTAAAAATATAAAATATAATGAAGAAACAAATTGTTGTGGATCAGTTTGAAACGGTCTTTTGCTCATAATGAATGCTAACAAATATGTTTAGATGAACTGCGTCTTACAGTATGGTAAGTTATCTTACTTTCTTCGGTGGTTGAAGATGGAACATTCTAATATATGGCATTCATCACCTTTTATTTTATTTTTTTTTTTAAAGATTTTATTTATTTATTTGACAGAAATCACAAGTAGGCAGAGAGAGGGAGAAGCAGGCTCCCCGCTGAGCAGAGAGCCTGATGCAGGGCTTGATCCCAGGACACTGAGATTATGACCTGATCTGAAGGCAGAGGCTTAACCCTCTGAGCCACCTGGGTGCCCCTACAATGATCACCTTTTAAAAAGAAGGGAGCAAAAAATACTACAATCATTTTTTTTATTTGACTATATTTCCGCCTATGCATAAAATGTACTCCAATACCACATATGATTATGCTTAAAGAAAAATAGGAACTGTTAAATTGCATACTAATTGGCATATTTATTTAAATGAATTCCACTGAATTGTATAATGAGAATTTGTACATAGTAGGTTATTTTTGATTCAAATATCCCCCAACATGAAATTATTTTGCATGTTTGTCATGCAAATTCTGAATGTAGTCTGTCTACTCAAAATCATCAACATCAGACCCATGAAGCCTGTGTTCCTCTGTATATTAGTTCTGTGTTTTTCTATAAGCAAAATTCTGTAAAATAACCACAATTCTCGTTGCATTAGAGAGGAGGTTGTCACAATCATTCTGACTCATATCCAGTTGATATTAAAAACAGGGTTTTTCACAAGGTAAGCAACAGGGAAATTACATTTCCTAGATTCAAGTCCCCTGCACAATTTCCAAGTGATGTAGCATCAACATCAGGCAAGGAGTTTAATTTTATGACAATGTGTTTACAAATATATTAAGGGTGGAATTTCCAGCACCCTGAATGGGATTTGAAATGCATTTCTTGCTTATCATAACAGTGGATGCTTGTCTGTAACTGGGTCTCTTGACATTATGATGAAAATGAGTCCATTGTTTATTTTTGTTCCTCTTAGGTTTAAACTACCACATCTCCCCCACAAAAACCTAGTTAGGGGATATTTTAAGTGCCAAAAGGACACATTAATTAAATGTCAGAAAATAGCTGCTCCAGAAAGGATGTCATTCATACAAAAAGCTTCAATAAGGAGTCAATTTTGAATACCGAGAAGCCCCAAATGAAATACAATATAAATTACAGTGGCTCATCAAAATCAACACACATCTAACAAACCATTCAACAGTTCTCCATTTCATCATCTGAAATTAAAATCCATATTTTTTTGGCTAAGGTCTAGTCCCATTTCTCATACATTTTTGATGGGTAAACCTTATTACTTTTTTTAACATACTATTTCTAGGTTTTGTAGAATTTTGTAGAATTCTGTTTTATGGTAAACTTTTTGCTTTTGGCAATGTACAATGTACAATGTATAGTGATTCGTTTAAGGATTACGTTTTTTTTTTTTTAAAGGTAAAAATTAAGGTCAAGTACATAGTAGTCTTTAATTAAAAAGTTTCCTGCAATATTGTTAGTTCAAAAAAATTAGAGGCGAGTTTATGGACATTTGTTGATAATGATTGTGACTCTAGAGTCTAGTTCCCCGTGCTGGTATACATTTTAGAGAGATTAATAACCTCTTGTCTTGCTTTGAGTTTATCCTGGGTTATCTGGTACTTTCTGTGCCCTTCTCCTTCATGCAGCCCACTTTCTTTACACTGTGGTGGATCTATATCAGTAATGAGAAAAAGAAAATCAAAGTAAAATGTCTCTCCACCTTAAAAATAATAGTTTTGTCTTCCGCTTCGCTTTATTTTGCTAAACTTCCTGAAAGAAATTTGAAAACTACCAGAGAAATGTGTCAGCAAAAGGCAGGACCTGTCTAATACAGAATTAAAACTTCGATCTGAGGCTCTGGTGGTTTATTTTGTGAAATTATCACATGTGTGGTATCAACTTTGAGGGCTGAGTAGGAGCAAGAAGAGAGCTAAAGGATTCGGGAAATACTGCAAGACTTTTGAAGTGAGTGGAGGTAGGGATTAATCCATAAACAGAAAAGAAAATAGCTAAAGAGGAAAAAGAAGAGTAAGAAAGATGTCTCGTGTGTTGAGGGAGAGCGCTTTGGGGGGTACTTTTTATTCTACTTGATGTCCATAGCCCTGAATAGGGCTTTTCTCCTTCTACATCAGGGAGCAAAATAATTAGCATTGCTCTTTGTTGCTGCTGTTGCTATTTTTCTCTTGAACCAGAGAGACTTGGGTTTAGATTTAGTACTTCGTGCTCACCGTGTAACCTCGGGCAAGTGAACAAATCTCCTTAATGCTCACATTTCTCACTGGTAAGGAGAAGCTAAGGATACTCTCCTTGCAGAGATTCTGGGAGGAAGCGAAGGGACATGTATAATGCCCAGCACATCTGAACTTCTAATAAAAGGAAACTATGGGGTTGGTGCAGCTGCTGTAAAGGATGGAGACCAGATGGAGAACTGATGCCAGCCTGAGGGAGAAATCCTCATCCCAAGTTCCAGCACACTCCGGCACCTCAGAGAGTTAATCATTGCTGAGATCCTGGTCCTGCAGGAGAAAAGAGGCTGGCAGAGGGCACTGACCTGGGGTCAAGGATTATATCCAGGGGTGTCACTCACCTGTGCCTGGAGAGTCAATGATGAGACATCTCAGAGGCCCAGGGAGCATGAGTTAGAGCCGAGGGCATAGGCAGCCAAGGAGAGAGTCCAGCCTTCGGAGCGGACGGAGTACACATCTCCCGGGAGCTCAGAGGTTGATGGCCGATGTAAATCGATAAAGATCAACAAAGGCAGTGCACAGCAGAATTAAAGCCAAACCTTCCCCTGCTAGGAGACGCCAGAGTTTATACAGAAATAAAGCATATCTAGCCTGGCCTGAAAGGACTTCCATCATCCTGGGGTGTGGGGGGGGGGGACTTCTTTGGCAATTCTCAGTGGGGGCCATTGCCGTCATTCTCTCTCGGAGCCCCAGCCGCATGGGCTCTGAGAACCTTCAAGCACCATGTACCTTGTACAGAAGGCTTTTTGATTATGCAGCACTCACAGATATCTGCGCACCTTTGGATCTCAGTTTAATGCTACTCCCTCAGGGAATTCTTACCTGCCCAAATCCCTAATCCTTGCCAGAATAATATTTTGCAACTCTGTCCTTTTCCTCCTTGTCAGTAATTGTAATTTTGTGAAGTTACTACATGTTTAATTAATGATTTAAAGTTTCTTAACTTACCTTTTTTTTTTTTTTTTTTGGTGAGAGAGACTTTTGTGTCTTGTTTTCAGCCAGTGCTCATTTGATCGGTGCTTAGCATGGCAGCTTGCATAAGATGAGAAATTAGGAAGTATTTGCTAAATGACTGAATGAATCATAATCAGACAGACAGACTTAAGAGCCAGACACTAAGAGCCTTAGCAGCAACAATAGTTGAGGATCAGGAAAATCTGTTACCTGGGACAAAAGAGAAAAGGGGTAGAAAGAGCCCAAATGGAGAATTAAATAGAACCTTCCACCAGTCTACCTAGTGCTAGAAGTTTATCAATCTATTAGGGAAATACTCTTGAGGCTTAAAAATCCTGCACTACCGGGAGGCTGGTAATAAATAGATGAAGAGAATCTGGACGTAGTTCGTCCTTGTATTGTCCTGCTTTTTTCTCCAAATAGATCCTGGTGATTGCTGAACTCTGATTCAGATAAATTTTACTTATAATATAAGCAGACATCTGAACTGTATAGAGCACCTTATTAGTGATATCTTTGAAAAGAGTGATGCTTAATGTTAATGTCAGCTGTTGAACAATTTCATTTATTTTCTCACTTCCTCCTATTAACCCTCTGAGATAAGCACTATTTGACTTTAGCAGATGAGGACCTTGAAATTTGAAGAGGTTGAGTCATTTGTTTGAAGTTACACAGCTGTTGAGGAGCAGGGCTGAAATTTGAAGCCGGCTGTAGGTTCTTGCCCCGCTCACAATCTCAGCTTGGTGCTATACTAGACACAGCAGAACCAGTGAAGGACTGACTGTGTTTTGGGCTTTATCAGTTTAGTCAAGAGCTTATAAAACGGTATCCGAATGGGATTTTTTTCTATGTGTCAGAAAGCCCGAACGTTACATATTCACTCCAAGAGTCTACACAGCAGGTCAAGCTTTTATCTATGTAACTGCTCTTTTCTTTATTTCTATTACTTTTTTAAGTAAATAAAATGAGAAAAGTATACAAACAATTTGAACTAGCTGAAATAGTCTGACAGGAAATAGACTTTGTATCAGTAGATTTGGAACCAAATTGAAGAATTTCCAAAGATGTTAACAGATTGCCCTAATGTTTGGTACACTAGAGAGAGTAAATCTAAAATGAACAAATGAACAAAACAAACAAACACCCAAATCTAAGGCAAATCTAAGGCATGTTAGTTATGTTTCAGTTTATTTCTTTTTTCTATCTTCTTGTCTGTCTTATAGTCTGGCTTCTTCCATGTTAATTATATCTCATCTGCTTCTATTCTTTCTCCTTAACTTAATACAAATAATTTTCAGATTGATATCTTCCTGTGTCTCTTTCTAGAATAACAGGCTTTTTCAGGTCAAGCTTGCATGTTTGCAGACTTGCTTCTCTCCAACTTCTTGCCCATACATTGCCGTGAATTTACAGTCTTCCCCTCCCTGCCAAATACTGAATCTATATTATACTAATAGTTATTCTTGCTTGAAATTATGTACTTTTCAAGGATGCTACATTTCGTATTTGTTTCTAGTTCACAGTCAACTACCAAATAAATAATATTCTTCCTTCTGCAGTAGTTAGATAAAAGTGAAGGAGTTGATTTCTGACTCTTTTATGCCCATTATTTTTTTTAAATTCTCTTAGTAGAAAAGTTTGCATAAAGTAAAATGCACAAATCCTTAAGAGAACTTTGAGGAGAGGTGTTTTTTTGTTTGTTTGTTTTTTTCCTTTAAGATTGCATTTTTAAGTAATCTCTACATCTGATGTGGGGCTTGAACTCACAACCCTGGGAACAAGAGTCACATGCTCCACTGAGTGAGCCTACCAGGTGTTCCTAAGAAGAGTTTTGATAAATGCTTAAACTCATATAATCACACCCCTATTAAATTATATCTGTCATCCCAGAATGTTCCTTCATGTCCCTTTTCCTTCAATCCTCCCCAAATGCCAAAAGAAAAACTTTGCCATTTTTTCGCTGTAGTTTTCTTTTTCTTTTTCTTTTTTCAAGATTTTATTTATTAATTTGAGAGAGAGAGAGAGAGAGCATGAGCAGGGGGAGGGAGAAGCAAACTACCCACTGAGCTGGGAGCCTATGCAGGGCTCCATCCCAGGACCCTGGGATCATGACCTGAGCTGAAGGCAGACACTTAACTAAGCCCCCCAGGAACCCCTAGTTTGCTTTTTCTATAAATTAAATAAATGCAGTCCCACAGTAAGTACTCTTCAATATCTGATTGGTTTCATGCAGTAAACTATCTGTAAAACTGATTCATGGTGTTGCTTATAGCAGTAGTCCATTATTTTTTATTGGCAAATAACAATCTCTTGTATATATATCGCCAATCATTTCCCATTCTCCTGGTGTTAGGATTTAGATTTTCTTCCAGTTTGGGACTATTAAGAATAAAGCTTATATTAGCATCCAGGACTTTTAAAGATGGTAGTTTCTCTTTCTCTTGGGTAAATATTTAAATGTGGAAATTTTGGGTCATGGGATAGGTATTCATGCATCTTTATAAGAATTACAAAAATGTTTTAGATTCCTAACAGTTGTGTGTAAGTGTTCTGGTTGTTACACATTCCTATCAGCGCTTGGTGTTGTCAGTCTTTTATTTTTAGCCATTCTAGTGGGTGTTTAGTGGTATTTCATAGTGATTTTAATTCAAATTTGTCTGGTGATCGATGACTTTGAGGACTTTTTGTGTGCTTATTGACCAATTGTATATCGTCCTCCCAGAATGTGTATTTTAGTCTTTTGTCCTTTCTCCCAGCCTGTGGCTTACTTATTCATTTCCTTAGTACATTATGAGGAGAAGAAATTTTTCATTCTAATAAAGTTTATTTTTTAAGAGTATTGCTTCCTGTGTACTGTGTACAAAATCTTTGCCTAATCACAGATTGCAAAGATACTCTCCCTGAGTTTTATTCTAAAACCATTATAATTTTAGCTTTTCTTCATTTTTTGTTGTGAATACAACATTAAACTTTGCAATGGGTTGTAGATACTCAACAGATGTTATTTTTATGTCAGTTATTATTAATGTATCATACTAACTCTAACTCATTTGCAAGGAATTGACTCCGTATTTCCCTCTCACATTCCTACTCTAGAGGGAAAGAATTAAATAAATACTATATATGAGTTAGAGTCTAGTCAGAAAGGAGAAACCATCTTTAGTATTTCAGACTGAGAGAATTTAATTCAGAATTGGTTATGAGGATGTTGTGGGGACTAGAAGAGCAAAAGTAGGAAAAGTAAGCTTACCGGAAGATAAGTGACTATGGGAACCAGAGCTGGAGGAGCAAAACAGAAACAGAACTTTCCCAGAACCTGAGATCTCTGTGAGGCTCTTGTCCTTAGAGACAGAGAACTGGGTGCTGCCCACCAAGGTCTTTGCTGCTGCATGTGCAGTCATTCTTCCTGATTCTGCTCCAGCATTGCTGCTGATGCCCCCCGGAAACAGGAGCAACGAAAGAAGTCATTCCTCTCTTCCATTATCCTCTTCCAGTATCCCACCCATTCCTTTCATTGGCAGAACCTAAACAAAAACCATTAATGGTGTCTGGGGAAAAAAAACAAAAACAATAAAAACAAACTTCAGGTTTCAAGCTATGAAAACATAGAGCAGAACACATAAAGATAGGAATTTAGATAAAATCACAGAAAGAATTAACTGACATATAAAACATCAAGTCTGATCTCATTAAATTGCTTTAGGGGCTGCAGGACTTCAAGTCCACACTCATTGTGTTAATGCAGATGACTCGTGGGCAGCATATATTTGAGGTGCTTGCCCTGACCCTCTAAGATTCTACACAGGCTGTTTGGGTCATAAACCAAACTAAAACCTCAGTAAAATACTCTTCTTACTCTTACTCCTCCCACAAAATATAAAACAGAACATAAGTGAGAGCCATCTGCTGAGGAAATCCTGAGCAAGCAGATTCCCAAGGTCTACTTTCATCTATATTCACAGCTCCAGGGTTTCCCTTGGATTTGGGGTCATTGGACTGCTGACTGGAGCAATCTCACATACTGATGTAGCCAGAAAATATGTGTGGAAGACAAAAATTATACCACCAAGAGCCCTTTCCATATATCGCTACTGATAATACAAACAACAAAGGTGAACCAATTGAAAACATCCTGAAGAGGAAAAGCACTCCAGAATGGTAACATGAGGAGCTTTGCAAACCCTCTACCCAGAAAGACGACTAAAACAGATAAAACTTGAAAAACAAACAAACAAAAAAATCAAGTCTCTGGAAATTATCTTAAGCAATTGAGACATATTTATTCAAGAATAACTACTAAATCGTGGTAAGAATAGTGAGAGTCTATGGAAACCAACAAATGGCCAGGTCTCTTCTCCCATCCAGCTCAGTGTGATAAAAATCTTACTTAAGGCAGGCACAGTGAAGAAGAAGAAGAGGGAGAAGGAGAAGAAGAAGAACATGGGGTACCTTAGGGGTAGGACTTTATTTGGGGGAAAAAAGTATGAGAAGTTCAGCCTAAAGCCACTTCCAAACAATGGAAATTTTAGCTAACAACTCTCCTGGGGTCTAAGCAGGTTTCAAAGACTGGAATTTAAGACTACTCCTATAAAGGATCACACTGTGGAACAATTTATGCTCCAAGTTGTTATAATAGTTGAAGACGTCAATATCCCACTTTCAATAATGGATAGAAAAAGAAGAAAGAAGATAAACAAAGACATATATAAGACTTCACCAGCACCATAAACCAACTAGGCTTAATGGACATCTCCAGATCACTCTACCCAACGAAAATAGAATATACATTTGTCTCAAGCACATATGAAAGATTCTCTAGGATAGATTATATGCTTAGGCCATTAAACAGACTTAAGTAAATTTAGAAGTATTGAAATCATACAAAGTATGTTCTCTGACAACAAGAGAATGAAATTAGAAAAAAAATACAAGAGGAAACAAGAAATTTACAAATATGTGAAGTTAAGCAATGCACTTCTAAATAACCAGTAGATCAAAGAATAAATTATAAGAGACATTAGAAAATATCTGAGATGAGTAAAAATGAAGAAAGAACATATAAAATTCATGGGATACAGCTTAATCAGGGCCCAACATTGCAATTTGTAGCTATAAACACTTTTATTAAAAAAGAAGAAAGATGGGCAAGGGGATGGATTAAATAGATAGGTGATGGTGATTAAGGAGAGCACTTGTGATGAGCACTGGGTGTGTATGGAAGTGATGAATCACTGAGTTCTACACCTGGAACTAATACTACACTGTACATTAACTAACTGGAATTTAAATAAAAACTTAAAGAATTTTGCATTCAATTTCCATGCCTAAATGGATGCTATAATAATTGATTCATGTAATACTTTAAAAAAAGATCTCATATTAATAACCTAATCTCCCATCTTAAGAAATTAGGAAAGGAAGAAAAAACTAAACCTAAAGTAAGTGGGATGAAGGAACTAATAAAGGTCAAATCAGGAATTAGTGAAACAGAGAACAGATATACAAAAAAAAAAAAAAAGCAAAGAAACTAAAACTTACTGGTTGCAAAAATCAACAGAATTGGCAAAATTTTAAGGAGAATAGCCAAGAGAAAAAGATAGAAGGTGAAAATCAAAATTACAAAGAGATACAACTTCACACCCACTAGGATGACTAGAACCACAGGAAAAAACAAAATGTTGACTAGGATTTGGAGAAATCAGAACACTCATATATTGCTAGTGAGATTGTAAAATTGTACAGTCACTTTAGAAAACATTCTAACAGTTCTTCAAAATATTAAACAAAATTACCATATGGTCCCCAGCAATCCCTCTCATGTGTATATACACAAAAAAATGAAAATACATAACCATTCAAAATCTTGCACATAAATATTCTCAGCAGCATTATACATAATTGCCAAAAAAGTAAAACATGTGAAATGTTCATCAACTGATGAATGGATAAATAAATTGTGATATATCCATACAATGAAATATTATTCATCAATAAGAAGAAATGAAGTAGACACAAGCTCTAACATGGATAAAACTTGAAAATATTATTTTAAGAAAAATGCCAGTCACAAAACACAACATATTGTTATTATTTTGACTTGAAATATCCAACATAGCTAAATACATGGAGACAGAAAATAAATTAAGCTATGGAGGTTATTGTGGGGGGGATGAAGAAATATTCTACAATTATGTAGTGGTGACAATTGCAAAAATCTATGGATATGTTGGGAACATTGAGTTGTACACTTGAACAGATGAGTTTTAAGGTACCTTAATTATATCTCAGTAAAGCTTTAATAACAAACAAAAATAAACACCTGGGAAAATTCCATTTTATTCCCAAACATTGCAATGCTTTTCTTGACTGTTCTCATTTACATAAAAACCTGTAAGAGCCATCGTGATCGCACTTTACATATATATTTTCATTTAATCTCACTTAATAACTCTGGCAGCTCCATGGAGTGAGTATATATCATCTCTGCTTTTTAGATAATATAACAAAAACAGAAAAAATGAAAGTCACTTGTTAAATTCACATCATTGTTAAGTTTCACAGCCAAATTCTTGTTCTTAACCATAATGCTGTGCTACTTCCCTTTCCCTCAAATATGGCACCTAACTACTTCCGACAGTAAAGGGCCAATACACTATTGAGTATTGCACACAATTTCTATCCTCTTTGGGAAAATATCAAAATTCCAGGCTAATATTGAAATGCTTGTATCACAAAGGGAATTTTAGCTGGAAAAGAGTAAAGTTGTAATATTAACACACAGATTGCTTGTTAGCTGTAATTTTTTGGCATGAAGGGAGGTGTGATAAGCACGTGGGATAATTCACACTGCTCTGTGATTTATCTTTCTTTTCAAATATGACAACACATCAAATTAGATTCATTTCTAGTGTCTCCAAAAATTCTCTTTTGCTATTTGCGCAGTGTGTGCATGATGTAGGTTGTAAACACACAGAGCATAATATTAAGCTCAAGTAAAAGAAGACATTATCAATACCAGCTAATGACAGTCAACAAAATAAGGAGTGATGAAAAGTGAATCAACAGATGACATCACATACTCTTCCAACTGGTAAGCAATTTGGTTTAGGTTTACCTTTACGTGGGGTCACTCATGTATAACCCCTTGAAGTCTTATATATAAGGATTCAAGGAGAGGCCCAAACAGACAGATGATGTAAATCTTTACACATGAAAAAAGTAATGGTTCAAAAAGTCATTCTTTGTCCAAAGTCACAGAACTAAGCAGAGATAGAACCAGAACTAGAACCCAAGTCTCCTGTTTCTCAGCCTGGTTACAGTGTTGCCATCTCCCATCTAATCCTACTGGACATAGAACATTCAGTTAATGTGGGTACACAACCTTTATTATACATGACAAAGTAAGAAAAATATTGTTATCAAACACTGAAGTAAAAGGAATGTTAGTTAATCATGTTTTATAAAGATTTATTAGTTTTGTCCAGTTGGGTCTTATATTTATTTAATCATAGATTTCCTCCCTATTTCTCCAGAAAACAATCTGTCCCTGGATCCCTGTCTGTAGCCCCCACAATATAAAAGTTTACTTTAATAATAGTATATAATTAAAGATGACAGTTAAAGATTAGGGAAAAGCATGCTGTAAGAAATCACTGGGGCAGTCAAGAAAACAAGATGATAAAAACCTGAAAAATAATATTCTTACAGATATAAAGTAAAAACCTCACTTAAAAATAAACTTTGAAATTTAAATGCAACTCTGCTTTTTCCAGAAGTAACAAAAAATTTTAAAAATCCCATTCTCAAATACAACAGGGCAACAATAACTTCTGTGATTTGACAACATTATGTTCTTTAAGTTCTTGGATCCGAGAGAATGTTTTCATGAGAAACTGTTTATGTTACATGTTAAGCTCTTTCGGCATTAATTCTGGTTGGTTTTGGCATCAGTTCCAATTTACAGAATCAACTAGGATAAGACACTGGAAGCTCTATTTTTTAGGATTTCTAAATGTGTAACATCCTTTGGTTACTATTTTCTACTTGTTGATATATTATTTTACATTTTCAATGCTTTGTCTCTCTAACCAGATTGTTTCTTTTACTTCTTAATCTGAATATGGTTAATTGATGGTCACAGATTAGTGGAATGTGCCTCTGATATCACCTGTAATCATTTATTTAGTTAGTGGCAACAGACTCTAATCTTAGAATCTGACGGTAAATCTGTCATCCTGTGTCCAATCCAATGAGAACAGTTAAATGAAGAAACAAATTCAGTTAAAAAAAAAAAAAAGACATTTTTACAAGCTACCACCACTCTGTATTTGTGGTTCCCACTAACTTTTCAAAAGGAAGAACTGTAAGACATCATTCATTCATTTACAGCTTTGTCATTCTTATTGTCTTTTATAAAAACCATACAAACCACTAAGTTTCAATGGTCTCATATTTCTTGACCTGCTTCTCACCTTCTCCTTCATTAATGCTGAAATCAAGTAGAATATGAGCATAAATATGTATGATGAATGTTTCCTTGGACTTCCTAGACTGACTTAAACTATATAACTATTTATTTTTTTTATTTTTATATGCAATATAATTACACTTTTTCACAAAATTACTAAATGTTCATTATATAAAATTTGGGAAATCATGAAAAATTATTTTTAATCATCTATACTTTAATCACTTAGAATTACCCAATATTAATACTTTTATTTCCTTCTAGCCAAAATAAATAACTATCTTAAATAAAGATTATATGTTTACTCTCCATGCTTATCATAACCAACTGGAATTGTACTACTTGCCACAGAGTCAGGATAATATAAAGATCATTTTCTAGCAGAGCAGCCAATTAATATGATGAGAAGTCTAAGGGTAGCATAAAGCTTGATCTTTATGAATTTGAAGTGGCATGTTCAGTTTAGACAGATTAATTAAAACAACCAGGTACATGTGTTATCATATTCGATTCACATCTTCCAGTATTAAGGTTGTATTAGGTTTATAAAATGAAGAATTAATCCAGAGAGGTGCTAATTAAATGTAAATAAAGGCCATTATGAACTTCTCAATGGAACTCAAATGGTATTATTATATTAAATAAAAGTGGTGTCAATCAGATGCCCAGGGGCATAGCTTTTCTTAATTTTCAGCTTTAGGTTTTTCAAAGAACCATTATTAACTAGATAAGTTTAATTAAATATTCACAAAAAGGTTTGGTGATCATTTACTTGGATACTGTGGAATATTCTGCAACATACATATTTATTCCCTCAAAACAAAGATTTATTTCATCAACAAAATAACTTTAGACTATCATTCATATCAAGCTGTTTGGTTCACCAAAACATTCCTGGAGTATAATTTCAATTGTGGATCTTTTCCAAGAAAGTGATCCAAGCATATTTCACAGTTTGCAAATGCATACTATGAAATATGTTCATAGTTCCCTTTCTCATTCAATTTTTTTGAACATCTCTGTCTATAGGTATTAAAAATAAATCTTTAACATTGATTTAATAAATGTATGATAACAAATTTATGAAAAGAAAAAATATTTAAGGGGTAGAATTCTAGTCTTGAAAGTAAGTGCTTCTGAAAAATATTTTTGAAATATTATAATTAATTATTATTAGCTTAAGCTGACAGAAAGGTAGAAAATTGCATTTATATTTTTTGTGCTCTTACTTTAACTACTCTGCATCCCTTACCCTAAGCATATGGTTAATTACAGTACTGGATGAATTTGAGAAGTTTATGTTGCCCACCCACATGTCTAGGACCCAAACTTGCAAATACTTTGTGATTTCTCAACAAAACTGTGATCATACTTAGTTGTTGGTGTCAGGTTAGAGTATTTTATGTAATTGAGTTGCTTTTCCATATCTGACATTAAAGATTTGACTCCTAAGTAACATTATTTTAACAATGTGCATCCAAATAATACTTCCAACTAATAATATTGTAAGTTTTCTGTAAATGTTTATTATTTTGAATAGAACATAGAAGAAACAGATTAAACTGCCTACTCTCAAGAAGCTTAAATTTCTGATAATGAGACTTAAAAAAAAGCAAACACAAATAAAAAGGAATAATCCTGATACAAATAAAATCCGAGATATTATTAGAAAAATGAAGGCATTGCATAACCCTACATAGTAGGAAGAAATCTTATCTTTGTAGTATGTTTCTTTCCTATGAAAATAGAATCAATTTTCTATATGTGTTTTACCCATCAGTGTTTAGAATTGAAATAATAAAAACATGTCTTGTTATTGGAACAATATATCAAAAGACAAGCAAATACTAAGCTAATTATCTGTAGAATAATACTTTCAAGTTGGAATTTACATCAAATTAACCTACTGTTTGAAAAGTTTTGCACTATGACATTTTTGCCTTTAATATTACTTGACTAGTGTGTGTTTACCATGTTAACTATGCCAACAAAGAAATTCTGGCATATTCTTTCTGTTGCATACTTTGAAGGATTTTTTTCAGTGAGATAAACTCACAGGTCTAATTTCTTCCAAGGATGTAGGACATTTTTCAGCTAGATTTCAAGCCAAATAAAACTATCAATAGCATGTTTTTGAACCCAGGGCCAGAGATTTGGGCCCAGTCTTTAAACAAGACAGCTATCAGGTATGTTGTTTCCCTAGGTTGTTTGTCTTTCCTAAGCCCATTAATGAGAGTTTCACCAGATGAGGAGAGTCCTCACACAATAACAATTCTAAAATCAGAATTCCCAAATGTGATGACAGCATTTTATCAAAGATTGTAGGCATGTTTATAGTTGAAAACAAATAATTTTTGGATCAATTAAATCTAGGTAGAAACCTTACGCCTGCTACTTACTAGATGGGTGACTTTAAGTAAATTGTTTAACCTCTTCTAAAATATAAAGATAATAGAAACCGCTCTCTAAGATTATTGTGAGAATAATATGTAACTGCCTAAGATGGTGCCCAGCATACAAAAGATGATCAATAAATTGTATCCATATTCTTATTTGACCAATGTATGACAGGTATTTAATGTTTTGAGAAAAAAGTAGGTCATAGTTACATGCATACATTATTTTTTAAAAACTACAAAATATACTACACAAGAGTCAATTTATCAAGAAGATGTAACATTAGATAGTATTTATGCACTCAACATAGAACATCAAAATATATAAGACAAAAATTACAGATCTGAAGGGAGAAATAGCAATATAATAATAGTAGGATGCTTCAATATCCCATTTTCAACAATGGATACATTACCCAGACAGAAAATCAATAAGGCCATATTGGAATTAAACTATGTGTTAGGTCACATGAACCTAACAGATATTTAGAGAATATTCCATTCAATAGCAGCAGAATATACATTCTTCTCGGGCACACATGAAACATTCTCTAGACAGATCATATGTTAGCCACAAATAAATCTTAATAAACTTAAGATTAGAGTCATATCCAGCATCTTTTCCAACCACAATAGTATGAAACTAGAAATCAATAACAAAAAGAAAACTAGAAAATTTGCAGATATGTGGAGACTAACTGACATGTTACTGACCAGCCAATGGGTCAAAGAAGAAATCAAAAGAGAAGTAAAAAAATAACTTGAGAAGGGATGCCTCAGTGGCTTAGTTGATTGAGCATCTAACTCTTGGTTTTGGCTCAAGTCATGGTCTCAGGGTCTTGGGATTGAGCCTCTTGTTGGCTCAACTCTGGACTCACTGGAGACTCTGCTTCTCCCTCTCCCCTAGCTACTCTCCCTATTCATACTCCCTCTCTCTTTCTTTAATAAATGAAATCTTTAAAAAAGGAAACATATCTTGAGAAAAATGAAAATGGGAACACAACATACCAAAACTTAATGTATGCAGCAATAGAAGTTAGAAAAGGGAAGTTTATAGCAATAAATACTTACATTAAGGAAAAGAAAGATCTCAAATAAACCTACCTTTACACTGTAAGGAACTAGAAAAGGAAGAATAAAATAAGCCCAAAGTCAATAAAAAGGAAAGATATAATAAAGATCAGAGCAGAAATAAATGAAACAGAGACTAAAAGGACAAGAGAAAAGATCAATGAAATGAAGATTTGGATTTTTCTGAAAAGACAAAAGCATAAAATTTTGCCTATACTGACCAAGAAAAAAAAGAGAGGACACAGGTAAATACACTTAGAAATGAAAAGGGAGACATCATAGCAGATACCACAGAAATGCAAAGGATCATAATAGAATAGTATGAATAATTATATGCCAATTAAATTGGACAACCTAGAAGAAATGGATAAATGTCTAGAAACATACAATTTACCAAGACTGAATCATGAAGAAATAGAAAATCTGAACAGACCATTACAAGTAAGGATATTGAATCAGTAATAAAACCTTCCCAAATGAAAAGTCGAGAAACAGTTGGTTTTCCTGGTTAATTCTATCAACCATTTAAAAATTAATGTCAATACTTCTCAAACTCTTCCAAAAAATCAAAGAGGAGGAAACACTCCCAAACTTATTTTATAATTATTCTTATACCAGCTCCAGATAAGGTCACTCAAAAGAGAAAACTATAGGCCAATATTCCTGGTTAATATAAAGACAAAAATATTCAACAAGATGTTAGTAAATGGAACTTTCAACAGCATTTAAAGGATTATATACCATGATCAAATGGAATTCATCCCTGAGATGCAAATAGAGTTCAAAAAACACAAATCAATAAATCTGTTGTATTGCATTAATAGACTAAAAGATAAAAATCATATGATCACGTAATTAAGATACAGAAAAGCTTTTGACAAAATTCAACATTGTTTTATGATAAAAACTCTAAATAAATTGAGTCTAGGAAAAAACATATCTTGGAGCGCCTGGCTGGCTCAGTTGGTTAAACGTCAGACTTTATTTTGGCTCAGGTCATGATTTCAGGGTCGTGAGATGGAGCTCTACATTGGG
Organism: Enhydra lutris kenyoni; assembly: GCF_002288905.1. Lineage (NCBI taxonomy): Eukaryota > Metazoa > Chordata > Mammalia > Carnivora > Mustelidae > Enhydra > Enhydra lutris. The sequence goes on from NW_019154093.1 coordinate 49,265,167, forward strand.
CTACCCTCTCAGTCGGAACTATGCTTGAGATTCTCTCTTTCCTGCTCCTCTGTGCCTCCCCCTTGTTTACACTTTCTTTCTCTCTCTCTCTATCTCTGTCTCTCTCTTTCTCCCTAAATAAATAAATAGTCTATAAAATTAAAAAAAGAAATAAAAAACACACTTCAACATAATAAAGGCCATATATGATAAGCCCACACTAAAACTAAAAGCTAAAACCTTTCCCCTAAGATCAAGAATAAGACAAAAATGTCCACTGTCACTACTTTTATTCAAAGCAGTATTGTAAATCCCAGCCAGAGCAACTATGCAAAAAATTATAAATAAATAAAATGCATTCAAATTGAAAAAGTAGAAGTAAAATTGTCTCTAGTTGCAGATGTCATGATATTCTATATAGAAACTAACGGTTCAACCAAAAACTGTTAGAACTAATAAACAAATTCAGTAAAGTTCCAAGATACAAAATCAGTATATAGAAATCTTTTCTATATACTAATGGCCTACCAGAAAGAAAAAAATAATTAAACAGTCCCACTTACTGTAGCATCAGAAATAATAAAACATTTGAGAAAAAAATTAACCAAGGGGATGAAAGATCTATACACAGAAAACTATGACACTGATGGAAAAAATGGAAGATGACACAAACAAACGGAAAGTATTCTGTACTCAAGGATTAGAAGAATTAATATTATTAAAATGGCTACTCTACATAAGGCTACCTTCAGATTCAATGCAATACCTATCAAAATTCCAAAGGCATTTTTCACAGAAATAGGACAAATAATCCTAAAATTTTATGGAACAACAAAAGACCCCAAATAGCTAAAACAATCTTGAGAAAGAACAACAAAACTGGAGGCATTACAATTCCTGAATTCCAACCGTATAACTAGGCTATTATAATCAAAACATAAAAGCCAAATCATAGATGAATAGATTAGAATAGAGAACCTGAAAATAAACCTGCTCATTATGGTCTTAATTTTTGACAAAGGAGCTAAGAATATATAATGGGGAAAGGATACAGTCTTTAACAAATGATTTTGGGAAACTGGACAGCCATACATTAAGAATTAAAATGGACCCCATCTTACACCATATATAAAAAATAAACTCAAAATGGATTAAAGATCTGAATGTAAGACCTGAAACTCTAAAACACCAAGAAAGAAAATATAGGGGAAAACTTCCTTGATATTGGTCTTGGCAATGATTTTTTTTTATTTGATAACAAAAACACAAGAAAAAAGAAAAAATAATCAAGTGGGATTACATCACATTTAAAAAGTTTCTGCACAGAAGGCATGAATAGACAGTTTTTCCAAAGAAGACACATGAAAAGATGCTCGACATCACTGATTATCAGGAAAATACAAATCAAACTATAATGAGACATCACCTCACACTTGTCAGAATGGCTAAAATCAGTAACACAAGAAACAACAGGTGTTGGCAAGGATATGGAGAAAGGGAAACTCTCTTGCACTTTTGGTGGGAATGCAAACCGGTGCAGCCACTCTGGAAAACAGTATGGAGGCTCCTCAAAATGTAAAAATAGAACTACCCTATGATCCAGCAATTACACTACTAGATATTTACCCAGAGAAAACAAAAATACTAATTCAGAGGGATACACACAGCCCTATGTTTATAGCAGCATTATCTACAAGAGCCAAATTATGGAAACAGCCCAAGTGTCCATTGATTGACAAACAGATAAAGAAGCTGAGAGAATATATATGGATATATATATGGATAAAAAAGATGTCATACACATACGAATATTACTCAGCCATCAGCCATAAGAAGAATGAACTCATGCTAATTGCAGTGACATGGATGGAACTAGAGAGCATTACGGTACATGAAATAAGTCCGTCAGAGAAAGACAAATACCATGTGATTTCATTCATATGTAGAATTTAAGAAACAAAACAAATGAGCAAATGGAACTAAAAAGAGAGAGGAAGGCAAACCAAGAAAGGGACTCTTAACTATAGAGAACAAACTGATGGCTACCAGAGGGAGATGGGTGGGGGCATGTGTATAGGTGATGGGGGTTAAGGTGGGCACTTGCTGTGATGAGCACTGGCTGTTATATGGAAGTGTTAAATCACTATATTCTACATCTGAAATTAATATTGCACTGTACGTTAATTAAATGGAATTTACTTTTTAAAAAAGATTTTATTTATTTATTTGAGAGATAGAGTGAGCAAGAGAGAGGGAACACACAAGCAGAGGCAGAGCAAGAGGGAGAAGCAGGCTCCCTTGCTGGACAAGGAGCCCGATGTGGGGCTTGATCCCAGGACCCTGGGATCATGACCTGAGCCGAAGGCAGACGCTTAACCGACTGAGCCACTCAGGTACCCCAACTGACTGGAATTCAAATAAAAACTTAAAAAATAAATAACTTCTGAACAGCAAAGGAAACCATCAAAAAAAAAAAAATGAAGGCAACCTACTGAGTGAAAGAAAATATTTGCAAACCATTAATCTATAAAGGGTTAATATCCAAAGTATCTTGAAGACTCATACAGCCCTAACAAATAGAAACAAACAAACAAACAAAAAACAGAAAAAAATGAGTAAAATTCCAACTATGTGATACTATTTTTTCTATTTTTTATTGAGGTATAATTAACATGCAATGCTATATTAATTTCAGGTGCACAATGTAATGATTCAACAATTCTATACGTTATTCACTGCTCATAATGGTAAGTGTAATCTTGATCCCCTTTATCTATTTCACCCATCCCCCAACCTCTCATGCAATTTTACAATCTTCTTTAAAGATTAGGGTATTTTGGGGGTGCCTGGGTGGCTTATTTGTTAAGCATCTGCCTTCAGCTCAGGTCATGATCCCAGGACCCTGGAATGGAGCCCTGCATTAGGCTCCCTGCTCAGCAGGAAGCCTGCTTCTCCCTCTCCCACTCCCCCTGCTTGTGTTCCCTCTCTTGCTGTGTCTCTCTCTGTCAAATAAATCAAACAAGATCTAAAATAAAATAAAATAAAATAAAGATTAGGGTATTTTTGTTGGAATATTTACATTTTACTTATTTATTTATTTATTTCTTCTTCTTCTTCTTTTTTTAAAATTTCATTACATTATTAAGATGTAATCTTAGTATTCCAAGAAATGATGTTGAGTATTGGAAAGTACTCACATTCTTTTAAGCAGTATCAGTTGGGATGGAAATAGGAAATTGCGCTTACCTCATGGCCTTTTAAATGGACGCTGAAGCAACAAGTAATCCCACAAGAAAGCTGTGAGACCCTTGATGAGACATGAAGAAAATTTGTGTGCCTAGTGATGACAGGCTGCAACACGGCCAATTGTAAATTATATTTGTAGTATGGAACGTTATTTGTATTGTTTATCATTTGAAAAAATAATAATTTTTCAAATGTTTTTCAGTGAACATGGTGAAGACAATGACCAATCAGAAAAAACATCTGAAACATTAAGTCACTCAACCAATCAGAACTGATCCTGTCTTTACCAGAGCAGATACAAACTTTGTACTTAGAAGGGGAGCGTCCAAGCTGATTTCACCTATACTGTGTTGCTGGAAGCATCCTGAGACCAGTGAGATTAAGCTAGCTTGACTCAGCTCCACCTGCACTGTATAAACTCTAATTCCAAGGTAAACCAGTAATAATGTATCTTTTATATGATTTATATCAGTAAGAACCTAATGAAAATTATTAACTCATTCTTCAGAAAAGCACACACTGTATAATGTTCCCTACATTATTAGGGAGTTCAAAAGTGTTAAAGTCAGACAGTCCTGGGTTCATATCTGAATGAACCCAGGCTGTAACCTTGAGCAAGCCACTAAGTAAATCCAATTACTGTTTTCACTCTGTTTAAAATAATAATAATGATGATAATAATAATACCTAGCCTTTAGAGCTACTCAAAAAATAACACAAGGTAGTCTCTAACTTCTTTACTTTGTCCAAACTCCCACAGACAAATGAGAAAATGTCTGTATTTGAAAAGTCATTATTTTTATTTGTCAAAAGCAAAATTTGTAATACTCTTTCTTAATATAATGTTCTTTATATGATATTCCATTGGATTTCTTTTCCTTTTAAATCATTTTTTTCTTTTATAGCATCCATATCTCTAAATACATAGTAATAGAATTGGATTGCTATTTTGACAGGAGTAGAAGGGAATGTGAAGATAATATGTATTGTAGCTTTTGATTGGCTGAAAGTAGAAAAGATAATTATGCAAGTTTCAGTGTAGCTTTTCATAAAGACAGCTCTCATTTACCTTTTCCTTTAGAATCTAAACAATGTACCTGTCTGATTGAGTATGTACTATAAGAGTAAGCAATTAATGAGTCAAGGTCAGGAGGCCACTCAATATTGACCTTGAAAATAATGAACCAAATAACTGAGAAAGTTTACCAACACACTGTAGTAGTATTTCTTATAATTTTGATATTTTCTGAAAGCAAGTTAATGTTTCCATAATTCTTGTAACTCATAGCTCTCAGCTCATAGAGAGGACAAATGTCTTATATCTGCCTAGAATCTCACCTTGAATTTTGGTTACCTGCCGGGTTACAACTGCTATGTATTCATCATCTACTTGACACATTTTTTGTTGCTTCAAGAAACCCACACAAAGCCCTTGTTTGCAGACTTTTGGTTTCACATATTTTATATATCATATACAACAAAGCCAGCATCATAACTAAAATTATGTATTTATTCCTGTTTACTTGAAAATGTCTGTTTTGACATCAAAAGTTTTCTGTATAGCAGGTCATTTATCCTTCTAATATGTAAATTTCTTTTTCCTTTTGGTCAGCAGTGACAAAAAATAGGCTTACTTTATCTTAAAATTATGTTAACTTATGACTCTTTTAATTTCTCATTCTTGGTTCAAATATGTAAATAGAAATGATTTCCATTTCATATGCTTCAGTGGTTTCTTAGTAGTCCGTAAAAGGAGCTGGTCAGTTTCATCAGGCTATGTTGGAAATTATTATAGAACATTAAAGTCTTCATAAACCCCATTAGTTGTGGCAGAGTTTACTATTCAGGGCTTGTGTACCTGGGAATAATACTGGGGTGAAGCTTCACCTGAAAATGGCCTTGAGGGTATAGAAAGTTCAAAGATTTTGCTTCTGTTTTCCAAAAGATTCCACAGCATTCAACAGTTACTTATAGTCAAAAAGATGAAGTCCATCCTTTCTGACACACAATACTAGATTCTTCATAAAATACTAGATACCCATGCACACCTCCCTCATCTGAGTCTGCTTTCAGTACTTCAGTTTGTGAAAATACTTGGGAATACAGTGTAGAACAAAACAAACAAAATCCATGCCATCGTGGAGTTTATATTCTTGTGGGAGGAAGTGGATAGTGCACAAATCAGTAAATATATGGAGTGACCCAGGGTAATAAGTGCTGTGAAGAAAATGAAACCAGGACCATAGGGAGACATATGGTTGTCTGTGTAGGACGAGCATGCCAGGCAGAGGAAGCCACAATGCCTGGGTCCTGAAGTGGAAGGCTGCTTGGAGTGTTTGAAAAACAAGGCAGCCAATATCTCTAGAGCTGTCCAAAAAAATATGGTCAGGATAATAGTCAAGAGAGGGACTGGAGATTTTGGAGCACCTGGGAGACCATTTTCTGGACTTTGGTTTTATTCTGTGATATCATTTTTTAAATTATTACTATCTGATTTTATTTTAGAATATTATTCTGGCATATTTACTCTTTGATTTTATTATAGGAGTCATTGGAAGAGTTTAAGCACATTAGTAACATGACCTGACTTAGATTTTATAAGGATCTCTTTGTCTACCATATTTGGAATAGACTTTGGGAGACAAGGACAAAAGCTGGGAGATAATTAATCTGCTGGAAAGATCTAGGGGAGAATTGACAGTGGACCAATAGCCTAGGTTAGTAGAAGACTAGGTATTTTTTGTGCGTGCCTTTTTGGCCTGAAATGTTGTTCTTAAGCTGTGGTTATCTCCTTTCCCTAGTTCTTGGCAAAGGTACATTCATTTTTATGTGATATTAGGCTGATATTCTAGCTTGATGCTACAAGTTCTGCTATGTTTGCTTAGTCCTTTATGCATGCTTTGTGTACAGTATTTACAACAGTATCTTCTTAATACTTATTTGTTAGTGTGTTTGTCTTCCTAGTTAGATTATCAGCTCCACAAAAGTATTATATTTTCTTTAAAGATTTTATTTATTTATTTGAAAGAGAGAGAGTGAGAGAGAGCATGATAGGGGAGAAGGTCAGAGGGAGAAACAGACTCCCCATGGAGGTGGGAGCCCGATACGGGACTTGATCCCGGGACTCCAGGCAGAAGGCAGAAGGCAGTTGCCCAACGAACTGAGCCACCAAGGCACCCAAGTATTATGTTTTTAAAGTAATTTAAATCCCTTATACCTATCACAAATTAAATATAAAAAAATGTGTATTATATATATTTACTATATATTTATTATACATATATACATTATTATACATACACACACACACACACACTGAGCACTCCATATGTGTTTGTAAAATGAGTGACTACCTCCAAGTGTAAAATAAAAAATTTCTTGATGACTTTCTAATCCATGAGCAGAAAAGCCTCTTAGGGAAGGGATATCCAACATCATTCTCAGAAATTTAGAAGAACATACCAAAGCCAGAGTACAATATCTGTCACTTGACCAGAATATGGACCATGCTCCAGTGTCCTTCCTCATAGGTCACAATAAAAATATAATTTTGAAGGCAAAGGATGTGTCATTTTTTGAAAATTCACAGTGAGTCTCTCTTTGAGTTCACCAGTGTTGGTACAGAATAAAGGGAATGTCTTTACTTTTCTTCCCTTGAGGTCAGGCGAGAGGGATGAGTGGAATGGTAAGTGGGATTCCCTAAACCATATCATTTGGCATTTCTCTAGGTTTCTAGATGGAGGCTTTATGATGTAAGTACTGCCAGCATATGGATTTTTTTTGTGTGTATTTTATTTTAATAACAGGGTTACTACTTAGCAAATTAGTGAAATGCTGTGACCTTCGGGATTTGACTAGTATTTCATGGCACCTTTGATTATAACTGAACTAAGTGTTAAAATACTCAGAGAATTTATAATTGGCCAGTGATTATATCCAAAATGTACTATTTAAAAGACTGGCATTAACCACTAACTCCATCACTTTCAGCACTCCAGATATTTCAAGGACATCATTGATAGTAAACTTCTCACAGCATGTGGATGGTAAAAACCTGGGAGAGTTAGCTAACAAGAATCTGAACAAATGTAGTCAGAATGGAGCAATGGGCTGAATTTACAGGTGGGAAATTATTAGGGATAAATGCAGCCCTGTTTTTAAGTTCTAAAACCAGCTGTTAAAGTGCATGACAGGGAAAAAAAAATAAAAACAATTTGTAAGAAATATATTTAGAAGCATCTTGAACTATAAGATTGTCAAGTAGTTAAGATTGTGATTTAGCTGCCAAGAAAGCTAATTTGATCTTGGGCTACATAATGGAAATCTAATGTCCAAGAAAAGAAGTAATATTTCCCCTTTACCATATACTAAAAAGAATTATCTATGGAGTATTTTATGTCATTAGGAATCACATTTTAGGAGAAAAAAAATGATTAAAGCAGAACACACTCCTAGGAGGGCAGTTAAAATAAAAACGAAACTAAAACAAGGTTATCTGAGAATTAGTAAAAGAAACTAGAAATCTTTAGCTGCAGGAAAAAGAAAAGAAAAACCTGATGGGGTGTGAGGTAGACCATGGAACATGATATAGAAAAAGAATTAGAGGGTTCTGAAAGAATGAGGAGAGCAGAAGCTGAAATGATGGGTTAAAGATTACAAGTGCCCTCATTTTTCCAAAATTCACATTATTCCTGCATTAATACCTGTTTTTGCTAAATGAAAGGAATCCAAAGAGCATTTTTGCTTTTATCAAAAAAAAAAAAAAATGTGAACAGTGTCCAGGATGTGTTTTGCAGTAAACATTATAGGGGCAGTGCTCACCCCAGCCGTGAGAGGGGCCCTGCCAAGCTCCTTTCCCAGGACCTACACTCAACATCCAGCTGTCACAGCTCTGCACTGTGTCTGTGAACATTGTGCTTTCTCAGGATTTATTTTGTGCATCCCTTAGCAAGACATGTCCTGAGGTATCAGAAAAGCCTAAGAGAAGTTACATTTGAGGTCTAGGAATGTTCAATTTTTTTTCTTTTTTAAAAAAGCATGGAGGGTGCCCGGGTGGCCCAGCCAGTTAAATGTCTGCCTTCGGCTCAGGTCATGATCCTGGAGTCCTGGGATTGAGCCCCGCATCTGGCTTTCTGCTCAGCAAGCCTGCTTCTCCCTCTCCTTTGCTGCTCCCCCTACATGTGCTCTCTCTCTCTCTCTCTCTGTCAAATAAATAAATAAATAAATAATCTTTAAAGAAAAAGAAAGAGATTTTTCTCGAAATGCTCTACTTTTGGGTAGCAGGGGAAACCTCTAGTGAGTAATTTCAGGTAAATGTAAAAAAAACTTGCACATATTTTAAAATATTTTTACTGACATGAGCTATATCATAAAGGAGTGATTAGATTTTCATTGGAGATGTTCAAAGGTGGTTTGTTATTGTTGGGGATGTTGTTGTTTTAGTTCTTCTTTGTTCTTTTTTTTTTTTTTTTTAATTTGTTGTTTGTTTTAGCCAAGAGCAGAGGAGTGAAAAGGGGAAGCATTTCTTGGATTAGAGGTTGGGGTGGATTTTCTCTCAGGTCCTTCTGACTCTAATGTTCTATGATTTTGCTACTGCTGTTTTCTTGAATGAAATTCATTCCTCACCGAAAGTTGGGGTGCCTTTTTTAGGTTATGCAGAAAACATTAACAACAGCAATACTGATGAGACTACCTATCATTGGTAGGTTTCAGACACTGTACTATATACATTGGTTAAGTCTTATAGCAATATTATGAGTAGATGAAACCCCCAGATCCAGCCCTTATTACCTAACCTGTTTCTTTACCCATGGGCTATGTAGGTTTGTTTTTGTTTCTTATGGGTTTGTGGAATCAAACAACCAAAAAATGATCCTTAAGCAAGAGCAACAGCTAACACATGTATGGTACTTAAATTGTGTGAGACCCTATTCCAAATCGTTTGCGCCTGGGGTCACGTAACAAAATTCCATTTTATAGATGAAGACACTGAGGCACAGAGAGTAACTTGATCATGATCATGCAATTAGAAACTGGGAGAACAAAAATTCAACTCCTGGTGGTCTTACTCTACTGCTCATATGCTTAACCTCCACACTATACTTTCCTAATCAAAAGAAGACTTCTTACTCATAGTGGAAAATATATTACAGCAGTGACAATATACAGTGCAGACAAGATGGGGCCAGGTGGCTAGAGCGATTCTATTAGTGATTCAACTTATACCTCCCTCCTCTGGCTATTTGACTATGTTGGGCCGTAAACTTCAGAAGATTGTACTGTGACAGTGAATTGACTATTATAACGCCCGATCTTTGTGATTTCAACTGTCTCTATTTGAGTTAGTTTTGTAGCTTCAACAGAAATGTTAGGTTGCCACTCCACATGGTAGCTGGCCATTTCTGCACTGGTAAGCTCATGCATGGATCTGTGGTAAGCAAAAAGAGAAAGCACTGCAACTGGCAACTGGCAAAAATTCAGTCGGGCAGTCTGAGCTTAATTAACCATTTCCATTGCTACAGTTTTAAAATGTTGAGGTTAATTCGAGGATAAGCATCATTCGTGCAAACTTCTTTAGGGACTAAATACCTGGACTGGCTCCAAGCATCATGTAGGCAGGGTCCAGGCAGCTTTGGCAGTGACTCATGATGCTGACCTGCAATCCTTTGCTGTTAGCGACGGTGGTCTTCACAGGCGAATGTTGCCAAGCTAATTGCACTGGGCCAAAATGTAATAATTGCACAAATATTCACCGGGCTCCACACTGAACATTGTTTGTGATTTAGCAATGCAAGAATCTTTGAAAACTTCTATCGGCAGACCAGCTTTCTGTTTTTCTTCCTCATAAAAACTGAAATCCAAAGAGGCTCTTCAAAATTGCAGCCTAAGATATTTGAAAAAGTGTGTCAGTGTGCTCAGAGGTGCCTTCTTCCACTGACTGCTGAGTTCAGCCACATCTCAGGAGTACCCTAGAGATATTTCTCCTGCCCATGAACTTGATTTGGAAATGATTAACAGGGAAAGGCTGGAGACCACAGTGGCGCTAGTGGAGTTAAAAAGTTCAGTTCTTAGAATAAAGATTTCATTAAGACCATAGAGTTTGGATATAGACCTGTCACTTTAAAATATGCTTGCTTGACTGCTTCCACTCTGATGGGTCTTCGAAAGGCTTCTGTTCCAGAGCAGAAGAGAAGCAGAGCCGCCACACGCATATTTTAAAGTGACAAGCCTGAATATTTAGTGTGAATGGAATCACTGTATCCTAAACCCCAAAGTGAATGTGGGAGCAGAGAGGAGATGCTCTGTCAGTCTAAGCTTTCAAATAAAATTGTCACCGGGAATTGCCCAAAATAGCCAAACCTAATTGCTGAAATGGACTACCCCAAGATGAGGGAAGTGTGTAGTAAGCCATTTATACTTCATGAACCATTGGTCAGCCTTGTCTCTTTGTGAATACTGAAGGTGCAACATTAATTGCTCATGATTAGTTTACCACGGAAAGGGTATCCTACTTATTTTGTTTAATTCCTATATATGTAGTAGCCTTCATGGCTTAATGAAGTTTGCAAAAATTGATGCATAGAAAAAATATGAAATCTCTATATAGGTTATATGCAAGTGCCATGGAAGAGACGACTTATGCCCCATAACCCAAAGAAGAACCTAAGGCATAACTGGGGTCACTTAAGGTTTCCTCTTAAGTGTGTGTTTGCGTGGAGGAGGTGTCGTACGGCCCTATCTTAGGTAGTTGTGCTCCCAGATCTACTTCCTTGACATTCTCATGCCTGAATGGGCCTACATTTGGTTGACATCCATGCAATCTCTGCAGTATCTATAATAGAGAGGGAATGGAAACATGGAGGGGCCGAAGTTTGGGAATTGTTACTGTATGACCAAAAAAAAAAATTATTTCTAACACACACACAAGAGGAAATGGGCACTTTGTGGACTAGCAAGGAAGTGTTAAAGGGTGGGAGAAATGAAAACAACTTAAATTTCCATTTGTGAGGGATTTTCTCTTTGTTCAATCATTGAGAACAGAAAAATTCTTGGCTAAGAAGCCTTGTCAACTTGGGGCATCTTCCAGCTTCTGACATGTGTTCGCTTTTCATCTTCTTCTCTCTGTGGAAAATCCCATCTGAATCTACCATTTCAACTTCAGTCATGTGGAAATACCCCAAATGCGTATCTCTAGCCTTGGACTTTGCTGAACTACAGATACAATGTATCTACACTGCTTCCCATACTACTTTAGTTAAGAGTCATTAAAGCAGCCTAACATGTTCACAACTAAACTCAGCTCTCTCTCTCTCTCTTTTTTTAAAAGATTTTGTTTATTTATTTGACAAGAGAGAGGCACAGTGAGAGAGGGAACACAAGCAGGCTTCCTGCTGAGCAGGGAGCCCAATGCAGGGCTCGGTCCCAGGACCCTGGGATCATGACCTGAGCTAAAGGCAGACACTTAATGACTGAGCCACCCAGGTGCCCCGAAACTCAGCTCTTTTTGTTTGTTTTTGTTTTTTGTTTTTATTTTAATTTTTATTTAAATGAACTCTACTCATTTGTCCCAAACATCTCCTTCTCTATTCCATGTTTGTTCCGTCTAATTAGAAACCTGAACTCCTCTGTATTCCCTTACTTCCACACCATATTATTTCCCAAGTGTGCATATTCTACCTTCTGAATATTTCTTGAATGTACACACTCTTCTCCAATTAGGTTTCTATTTCCTCATTTCAGAAGACAATGTTCATTTCTTGCCCCAGAGATTATTAAACTTTCTCATTGTTCATCCTACCATAACATTCGATATTTATTTGCCATATTTCCGATATTTATCTGCCATCGTGATATTTTTATGTGTCCAGATGTCATTATTTCTGGGTGTGTCTGTGAGGGTATTTCTGGAATGGATTAGCATTTAAATCAGAAGACTAAATAAAGAAGATCCAGCCTCACCAATGTGGTTAGGCAACATCTGGTTCTTGGAGGACAGAGAAAAACAAAAGACAGAGGCAGGACGAATGCTCTCTTTTTGAGCTGAGATACTCATCTTCTTCTACCTTTGGACATTGAAGCTCCTGGTTCTTGGACCTCCAGAGCAACCTTCCTCACTTCAGGTCTCAGCCTTCAGACCTGGCCTGAATCATAGCACTGGCTCTCCCAGGTCTCCAGCTTAACCCCAGGAGATTGTGGGACTTCACAGCTTCCACACCCACTGGGGCCTTTCCTACAATAAATCTCCTCATAGATGAAGATATCTTTACATATCTGATTGGTACTGTTTCTCTGGAGAATCCTGACTAATATAACTCACAGACTGTGATATTCTGAACACACAAATTCACGTTGGGAAGGAAGGTGAGGGAAGGAGTATAAAGGGCAAGAAGAAACTTTTGGGATGACTGACTAGATTGTTAGCTTGATTGTGGTGGTGGGTGTATGGGTACATACCATGCCCACACTATCAAATTATACATTTTAAGTATAGCATTTTATTGTATATCTATTTTACATCAGGAAAGCTGTTTTCAGTTAAAAAAAAGTGCAAGTCCATGGTCACCAAGATTTTAAGGATAACTTTTATAAAAATTCTTTTATTTGAGTATAGTTGACACATAATGTTACATTAGTTTCAGGTGTACAACATAGTGATTCGGCAAGTTTATACATTATGCTATGCTCACTATAAGTGTAGCTGCCATCTGTCCCATTACATAACTATATAATACCATTGACTGTATTTCCTATGCTATGCCTTTTATTTCTGAGACTCACTCATTCCATAACCGGAAGCCTGTGTCTTCCTCTTCCCTTCACCCATTTTTCCCATTCCCCCATGCCCTCCTCTCTGACAACCATTGGTTTGTTCTCTGTATTTATAAGTCTGTTTCTGCTTTTTGTTTGTCTGTTAGTTCTTTGAGATTGCACATATGAAAGAAATCATACAGTATTTCTCTTTCTTAGTCTGATTTATTTCACTTAGCATAATACCCTCAAGGTCTACCCATATTGTTACAAATAGCATGATCTCATCCTTTTTTGTGGTTGAGTAATATTCCATCATATTTATCTATCTATATATATATAGATATATAAGACTTCTTTCTTATCCATTCATCTGTTGGTGGATACTTGGGTTGTTTCCATATCTTGGCTATTGTAAATAAAGCTACAATGAACATAGGGATGCATATGCTTTTTCAAATTAATGTTTTCATTTTCTTTGGGTAAATACCCAGTAGGGGAATTATTGGATAATGTGTCTTTCTATTTTTAATTTTTTGAGGGATCTCTGTACTTCTTTCTACAGCATCTATATCACTTTACATTCCCACCAACAGTGTACAAGGGGTTCTTTTACTCTGCATCTTCACCAACATGTTATTCCTTGTCTTTTTGATTTTAGCCATTCTGACAAGTGTGAGGTGATATCTTACACCTGTCATGTGTGATATTTCACACCTGTCATGTGTGATGATCACATGTGAGGTGATACCTCATTGTGGTTTTGATTTCCATTTCCCTGATGATTGGTGATATTGAACATCTTTTCATGTGTCTGTTGGCATCTCTATGTCTTCCTTAGAAAAATGTCTACTTGGGTCTTCTGCCCATTTTTTAATAAGATTGTTTGGGCTTTTTATTTATAAATTCTTTATATATTTTTATGTTAATTCCTCATGGGATATATCATTTGCAAATGTCTTCTCCCATTTAGTAAGTTGTCTTTTTGCTTTGTTGATCATTTCCTTCACTTTGCCAAAGCTGTTTATTTTGGTGTAGTCCCAATATACATACATATATATATATTTTTTTTAGTTTCTGAGATTTTATTTTTTTAATTAAATTAAATTTTTTTTCAGTGTTCCAAGACTCATTGTTTATGCACCAAGTGCTCCACGCAATACATGCCCTCCTTAATACCCAACACCAGGCTCGTCCAACACCAAAACCCCATCCCTTCCAAAACCCTTAGTTTGTTTCTCAGAGTCCACAGTTTCTCATGGTTTGTCTCCCCCTCCGATTTCCCCCAACTCACTTCTCCTCTTCATCTCCCAATGTCCTCTGTGTTATTCCTTATGCTCCACAAGTAAGTGAAACCATATGATAATTGACTCTCTCTGCTTGATTTATTTCACTCAGCATAATCTCCTCCAGTCCCATCCATGTTGATATAAAAGTTGGGTATTCATCCTTTCTGATGGAGGCATAATACTCCATTGTAGACATGGACCATATCTTCTTTATCCATTCATCTGTTGAAGGTCATCTTGGCTCTTTTCACAGTTTGGCGACTATGGCCATTACTGCTATGAACATTGGGGTACAGATGGCCCTTCTTTTCACTACATCTGTATCTTTGGGGTAAATACCCAGTAGTGCTATCAGTGTGACAGAACAAATTAATAAGAGAAGAGAGAAGAACCACATGGTCCTGTCAATTGATGCAGAAAAGGCATTTGACAAGATACAGCATCTGTTCCTGATTAAAACACTTCAAAGTATAGGGATAGAGGGAACATTCCCCAACTTCATAGAATCTATCTATGAAAAACCCACAGCACATATCATTCTCAGTGGGGAAAAGCTGACAACCTTCCCTGTGAGTTCAGGAACATGACCAGGATGTCCACTCTTGCCACTGTTGTTCAACATAGTACTACAAGTCCTAGCAACAGCAATCAGACAACAAAAAGAAATAAAATGTGTTCAAGTTGGCAAAGAAGTCAAACTCTCTCTCTTTGCAGATGACGTGATACTTTATATAGAAAACCCAAAAGACTCCACCCCAAACTACTAGGACTCACACAGCAATTCAGTAATGTGGCAGGATACAAAATCAATGTACAGAAATAAGTTGCTTTCTTATACATTAACAATGAAAATATAGAAAGGAAAATTAGAGAATCAATTCAATTTACTAGGGCACCAAGAACCATAAGATACCTGGGAATAAACCTAACCAAAGAGGTAAAGGATCTGTACTGGAGGAACTACAGAACACTCATGAAGGAAATTGAAGAGACACAAAATAATGGAAGAGCATTCCATGCTCATGGATCGGAAGAATAAACATTGCTAAAATGTCTATACTGCCTAGAGCCATCTCCACTTTCAATGCCATCCCGATCAAAATTCCACCAGCATTTTTCAAAGTGCTGGAACAAACAATCCTAAAATTTGTGTGGAACCAGAAAAGACCCAAATTGCTAAGGAAATGTTGAAAAAGAAAAACAAAACTGGGGAGGCATCATGTTGCCTGATTTCGAACTTTACTACAAAGCTGTGATCACCAAGACAACATGGTACTGGCACAAAAAGAGACACATAGACCAGTGGAACAGAATAGAGAGCCCAGATATAGACCCACAACTCGATGGTCAAAGAATCTTCAACAAAGCAGGAAAAAATATCCAGTGGAAAAAAGACAGTCTCTTCAATAAATGGTGCTGGGAAAATGGTCCCAATAATTTAATTTTGCTTTTCCCCATTTGCCTTCAGAGACATATTTAGAACAGTGTTGCTATGACCAGTGTCAGAGAAATTAATGCCTGTATTTTCTCCTAGATATTTATGGTTTCAAGTCTGAAAACTATAAAATATTGATGCAAGGAACTGAAGGTGACACAAACAAGTGGAAAAATATTCCATGCTCATAGATTGGAAGAGTAAATTTTGTTAAAATGTCCATGCTTCCCAAAGCAATCTACAGTTCAATTCATTCCCTGTCAAAATACCAACAACATTGCTCACAAAACTAGAATAAATTATACTAAAATTTGTATGGAACTACAAAAATCTCTGAATAGCCAAAACAATCTTGAGAAAGAAAAACAAAGCTGGAAGTATCATAATTCTGGATTTCAAGATATACTACAAAGCTGTAGTAATCAAAATAGTATGGTACTGGCACAAAAACAGACACATAGATCAATGGAACAGAACAGAGCACCCAGAAATAAACCCATGTTTATGTGGTCAATTAATCTATGACAAAGGAGGCAAGAATATACAGTAGAGAAAGAAATAATCTCTTCAATAAATGGTGCTGGGAAAACTGGACATCTACATACAAAAGAATAAAACTGGGCCACTTTCTAACATCATACACAAAAATAAACTCAAAATGAGTGAAGGAAAAAAATTTTCAGTAAGTGTAGCCTCTACCTACATTTCTAGTCTCGTTTTCATCATCTTCCTTCACATGTGTATGCTACTTCACACATACAGATCAGCTATTTCACATTTCTAAACTTTCACACACGGTGTTACTGTCCCTTAAAATATCCTGTGCCCATTAAACAACTGATTATTCTTTTAGAACAGTCCAAATCAACCTTATCAAATATGGCTTACTCAAAATCCCCAGTCTAATTAAGATAAATCACTCTGTCCTCACCAGACATTGTTCAAAGTTCTATCACAGCTTCTGACAACACCACACTATAATCATATTATCATTAATTTGCTTGTCTGTCTCCCCAGTAGACTAACATTGCTTTTCATTTTAAAATACAGATTTTTTCATTTAGTCAACTTCCTCAAATAATCAACTCTGCCAAAAAGTAATTACTGAATTATTTCCTAGATAATGTAAAGTATAAACTATATTATTAGGAACTAAAATAATTAAGGACTTTCACCCCCTCTCTTTTCTCCTGACTTTCTTGAACCTGCAAAAGAATAAGCAAGCCTTAATCCTTGAATGTCTTCTCTTTTGTGTCACACAATATCATTTTGGCAACTTCATCCATTTTCATGGCTTTAAAAATGATGTACACTAATGACTCTCACCACCCCTCGAAAAACTTCCTTGACTCCTCCCTTTGTCACCTCTCACCTGTCTCATCTAGATCATCAGGAAATCTTATTGATCCCATCTTCAGAATCTGTTAAAAAATTCGAGTACATCACAATACTTCATTAATATCATCCTGGTCCAAGTTTCTCTAGTCCTCACCCAGACTGGTTCACTTATCTCTAAAGTCAGTTTTTTGCTTCAATACTTGGTCCCTTGAAGTCTTTTAGTCCAATAGACAAAGTAATGCTTTAAATATGAAGTTACTTTATCTTGCTCCTCTTCAACAGCTTCTTATCTCAAAATAAACCTTACAAAACTTATAAATCATTGTGCAATCTGGTGCCCTTGAATTTGTCTCCTACTATTCTCCTCTCTCACTCCATGTCAGCCACAGTGACCTCTTCATTCTTCCTCCAACAATACTGCCAGTGTTCTGACTCAGAAGTTTTGTACTTACTGTTCCTTTTGACCAGGTATCTTCCTGATGTCCACATGGTTGGCTCCCTACTACCTTCAGGTCAAACATGACTTCAAATGTGACTTTCTCAGTGACATTAGACCTAGAGACCTAGTGGTTAAAATTTGAACCATCTCATCCTCAACATTTTCTATTCCTTTTTCCCCACTAAAATCTAAGTTCCTTGAGATAGGAACTTCAGTCTGTTCTGTTCATTGTGGACTTCCAAGTGCCAAGACAGTATCTGGACAGAGTAGACTTTAAATAAAAATATGTAAAATAAAAAGATATATGGTAAAAAGAAGAAGTTTACTGACTACAAACTGGGCAGGGTAGAATTCCCTCAAATAATAGTTAAGAGTTGACTGATATTCTGGTACTTATTTTAAAGACATTGGACATTTTTTTTTTCTTCGGGGTAGACCTAGTCTCCCATGGTGGAACAGTAAGATGGAGTTTTTTGCCTTGCAAATGTATTTTTATGAAGAGTAAAGAGAGATGGCCGGCAATAACCCTTTAACTAGATTATACAATGTGCATTACAGTGTAGTTTTCAGTCCTGACAAGAAAATTTTAAATTCTGTCTTCTAAGGAGAGCATACTTCTTGATTCCTAGACCCTCTTCTCTCCAAACTGCATCTTTTCTGAAGATTTTCCTTTGCCTCTTTCTGGTTCTGGATCATAAAAAATAATTTTGCTATTTTTTAAAATTCACCTAGAAGGTTCTATTTTTGTTCCTATGCGTCTTAAAATCAGTATTTATATTATTTGAATGTTTCTTCTGAATTTGGAGACATTTTATTATAAGCATGTAGTGCTTGATTCTGGATTTGGATACATAGTTATGCTTTCTTTATAACAAGGTATTATTTTTGGAGTATTAGACATTTTAAAATAATGGAACTTGAAACATCTCTCCTCAGAAGGTAAAAATCTATCTGTACCTTACTTTGTATATCTGCCTCTGGAAAACTCTATAGTATTAAGGTGTTAAACACCTTCTCTGCAAATATTTTATTAGTACTTTAACTTCAAGTATAAGTTATGATGACAATGGTTTCCACTGGAGCAAAATAACATGCACAGACCACATGTTATAGGTAAACAGACAAGAGAAGCCTACTGTGCATTTCGAAATTTAGGACAAAGCTTCCCACAGTTTCAGCAATAATAAGCATTGATAGATGGTTTTTAAATTATTTAGTAAAACAGCTTTTCTTTTCACGAAAAGGAGGGTAGGGAAAATGTGACATTTGAATAAAGTTTTACATTTTGAACAAGTAATAAAAATAAATTAAAGGTTACATTTCTAGAGTCATGATTGATAACAATTACTCAGTTTAACTGCATTTTATAGGTTAGGTAAGCAGTTTAAATTAAAAAGTGACCTACACAAATACACGGTCTTGAAAAGAAATGAAAGTTAATAGCTTTTCTTTGCAACTCTAAGAAATCTGGTGGGACTTTGAATTTCTAGAGATTTGAGAAATTAGAAGGATATATTTGGTAGTGCCTTCATATGAAACATGTTTGAAGCTTCGTTTTTCTTGGAATAATGTTTCTGTTATGACTACTAAAGCATTCCCTTGGATTTTGCAACATGTTTGAAATATAGTTTATTACAATCAATTATATTGTAAGACACTGTAGATATTCTCTAAGGATGAGTTTATAGAATACACCCTTCTGTCTATAGATCCTCCACAATTAACAATTCCTCCAGGGAATCACCTGGTTACCTCAATTAGGAGAACTAGTGATGGTTCTGTAACTCCGAGACAACAAAATACAATGCTATATTCTGTAACATAAATTTTCAGTTGTTGGCAATGGACTTGTAGATAATCCAAAATCTAGTGTATTCTTTCCATTAATTTTTGCTTAGCTGAGTATTTAAAGTGAACTTACATTTCTAATCAAACATCCTGCAGTTTTAAGAGGCATTAACCAGAAGTGAGCTAAATGATAGTGTCTATCTCTATATAAATTATATATTTAATACATGTGAGAGAGGTGTTTGTTTAGTTTTCAAAGAGTCTTTCCACATACCATTTGGGGTCCGAAAGTTTTGCTTGCTCCTCAATACTGATACAGATTTCATCCCCAAACTACCAATACCCATTTTTCAAATCATTGTTTTATTTCCATTGTAGCTTAATTTATAAGGTCGATGAACGCATTTGGATATTTTGATAGCATTCACTTTCTTTGAGGGAATGTCTCTCTCCAAAGCTCCTTTACCACCAAATGAGTAAGACAATTGAGAATGCCTCAGAAATTTTGAAATAAAATGGTTTTTATTATTAAATGAATAAATTTTCCAAATGAATCATCTGAAAAAATTTAGTGCCTCCTTCAATGTATGTATGACAATGACAATGGGGTCTTCTTAGACTTTCTCTTTTAATTATACATTTTAGGAAACACACATACACAGACACATTAAATGGAAAGAAAAGACAAACTGTATTAAATACATGTATATTATTAAAACACAATGTACCTCAAATTTCCACATGTGCTTAAAACAGTAGTGTATGTGTATATATATTAATGTAGAGTTGACTAATTTGTGGGGATCAAATTTACCTCCTTAAATGTCACAGTCATTTATTCATACATTTAACATCAATAAATGTGTAAACCAAGACTTGGCATAATACATTTTATTTTAAATATACTGTAGCAATTTAATATTTAAAGTCTTCTTATGGTGAACATATTTGTAGGACACTATATCCTCTTGTGTCTTGAATAAGTCATATTGCAAATTATCTCTTCTGTACCTGTGGCATTTTTTCTAGTAATCTTAAAGTGAAACATTGCTGTGTTAAAAAAAACATGGTTACAGTAATTTCACTTAGTAAAAGTGTTCTTGGTTCTGAAAATACTCAAATTCATTCCAAGAATTTTTCCAAAAGAAATTTAATTTACCAAGCTTCCTGACAGGCTGAAATATGGGAAATAAGAGATGAAATAAATTTTTTAAAAAAATTGTTTTCCTTTGTATTTAATATGGCAAAAAAGTGAAAGTTTTAGTTTTGTTCAAAATATGAAATCTTAAAATGTTTAAAGAATAAGGAAGTGAATATGTCTGGAAGTCTGCAGGTTTTAGTTAATGATTTTATATCAAACTACTTTTGAGAAACTACCCCCCTCCCCCAAACTAGGAGCAATCCCTAAATGCCATAATCTTCCCAGCCCTGTTCACCTACTTTTCTTTTTATGAAATAATCCCCTCTGATTGACTCCATATATAACAAAGGTTGCTGCCTGGAAAATTAGAAATTCATCTAAATTGGTCTAATCATCTAATCAATTTACATTCTTTAAGGGTTTATTCTTACCTAGTGCGAACAATTAACCTGCGTAATTCTCACCAGTACATCTAAAATACCCATTCTTCTTAACATATATGCTTTCTACAGCTGGAAGTTCCATGACAAGTGTGAATGGCTCCACTATGTCAAGTAAACAATTTGTAGAAGTCCCAAATACGTATTTCTGTAGGATTATATCTTTATACATTCTCAAATTTACAAATTATATGATAATGGTAATTTTTATAAGTCTTGGACAGAATATTCAGATATTAAACTGAAATGATTATGAAAAGAGCATGAGCTATATTTATAATAAATCAATATTCTAATGCAATGTGGGCTTTAAATAATTATTTCTAGTATTTAAAAGCTATTAAAATTGCCTTAGAGAAATTAATACATTTTAACATATAAATTTTACACATGAAAAATAGACTGAAGGTAAAATTCTTGAATAAATGATTCCCTTTAACAAATCCCAATGCTCTCCTGGCACATTTTTTTTTCATATGCTATTTTTTTCTGAAGATAATTTCATATCAATACATAAACAGTGTCTTCTTTCTTTTTCATGGCTGCATAACACTTCATTAAATGTATTTTATTAACTTCTTAGTGATGGACATTTGGGATGTGTATACAAAAATCAATACTAAGTACAACAATTGATACTAAGTATCCTTGTACATATGCATTTTGCATGAGTACTTTACATAATTTAAATAAAATCTTCTCAACAACTCAGTAAAGAGGTGCATATTATTATCTTTATATATAAGGAAACTGGAACTCAATTAAGTGAAGTAGCTTTTTCACATATACATATTTAATGAGAATAAATATAGTATTTGAAAAGGGAAAGCTCTCTTTTTCTTTTCTGAAAACAAAGCGAAACAGAGGGAAAGGTAAATGTTATCTGGCTGCTAAAGAGCTGTACAATATTAAGTTTGGAGTTATATGATACCTTCATGGTATTGACTAACTCTCAGGTGCTCCAACATATGTATCATATGTATGATTGATAGACATCTAACTTAGTGTGGGTCCTTAATAAACATTATTTAAAGAAGATGTTCTTGTATACCTAAGATCAGAAATTTAAAAAATGACTATCACTTTTCAGGGCATTACTATTCATTTTAGAAATATTCAGGTTATAGAAATAATTATTAGAAGCTCCATTATTTAGGAGTACTCTAATCTTATTTAGTGCTCATGTATTTTCTCCTGGGAAGATGTTTCTCAATTATATTTCTAAGATTTAAACTTTCAAATAGTTTTCTTAATATATTTCTGAATACTATAACTGTTACTGTTTAAGTGATCTAATCTACATGAATAATTTAATTGTAGTAATTTAGTCCTCTGAAATACAGAAAAATAATTTGATTAATTTACTCTTCATTAAATAGAAGCTCTCATTTCACTGGAAAAACATCAGTTATATTTGGAAACATATATGGCTTTTTGCTTTGACAACTGCCAGAGTTACCACATTCAAAGGCTTGATGATCTATTACCGAATTTGAAAGGGAAAACCACAAAAAACTTACAAGCACACTACAGAAAGATGTCAAAATTTCCCAGAAGAGGTAGATGTGACTGAATAGTTTAAATGCACTGTCATGAAATTCTAGACACATCAAACTTAATGCAAACAAGTAAACTCATGAATTGGAATGAAGTAACACTTCCTTAAGGATGCAAATTAAAAAGGAAACATCAAAATAATGAAATCTGCCATTTTTTTCCTCCACTGAGAAAATTCTTTACTAGATCTCAAAAACAGACTGGGCTCTTTGGAAAACAATGATAGAAAAAAGGTATTTGATGTAGGAATGGGTATTGAGAATTCTCCCAGGACACTCCAGTTAGTATTTTAATAACCTTATAGGAAAACTACTGTAATTAGTTGTATTCGTTACACATAGTTAAATATTCATTAAATCAGAGCATATTGTAGAAGAAAAATGAACTTATTTTCAAAAACATTGTAGAAATCAATGTCACTGTTTGATTATCTCTGAAGATTGGAATAACTCCTTTGTCTGGATATATGAGTGTCAGTGAAACTTTCTATCAAGTATGTGGCTCTGATGTTTCAGGATTGTACATGATACATTCCAAAACTCAGAAAAACTTGTCAACTAAATTTTAACTAATTTTTAAAGAGCTATTTTTTTAATTTAATTTTATTTTTTCAGTGAAGAACTATTTTTTTTTAAAGATTTTTATTTAGTTACCTGACAGACAGAGATCACAAGCAGGCAGAGAGGCAGGCAGAGAGAGAGAGGAAGGGAAGCAGGCTCTCTGCTGAGCAGAGAGCCCGATGTGGGGCTCGATCCCAGGACTCTGAGACCATGACCTGAGCCGAAGGCAGAGCCTTAACCCACTGAGCTACCCAGGCACCCCAAGAACTATTTTTAATACAAAGATAGTATGTGTGTATTATTGAGAATTTGGAAATCACCAGAAGTTACAAAAGATATAAAAATTCCCATAATGCCATCACTAATGAGTAACCATCCTTAATAAGTTGTCATATGTTCTTCCAGTATTTTTACTGCATATGAAATATGATGTTAAATTGAATTGGAATGTAGGATGGTTATGATATAAAATGAATGTAATTAATCATGTAACAATCATGAAAAAATTTTCATGTAAACATTTCTTCCATGAATCAGTTTTTATTTCCCTTGGGTAGATATCTGGAAGCAATTTTAGAAGAAAAAGGTTGAAAGTACATGCATGGGGAACAGGGTAAAGGTGTGTAGTGCATTCTTGTGCTACCTTCATAGTCCTTACCAGCTTTGTTCTTTGTTGCCCTGAAGCAATAATTCTGTCTTCTCTTTCTTTTACTTATTTAACTGCAGTGTAGACTGCACCCATATTTTCTAAGGCACCGTCCATCTGACCACCTGCACCATCAGCCTTGAGGACCTCTTCAAATACATATTTGAAGGATCATGCAACATTCACTACAGGAGGGGGAATAGGTTTATTTTTACACATTTTAAACTAGCTCCCTGGATGCTGTATGTGACTTAAAATTTGAGAACCACTTCTGGTGTAGCTGTGACTATTCTTAATTAATGGGAGGAATCTGGAGCTTGAGTCTTTTTTTTTTTTCCCTCTCTCTCTTTTTGACTCAGAAAACATGAAAGAACTCATTCAGATTTACTTTGAATCCCAGATCTACCACTAGCTGTGTGACTTTGAGCAAGCTTGTGTCTGAATTCTCATCTGTCCAAATGAAGATGATAATACTGCCAATATCTACTCAAATGATTTTTTTAAAGATTTTATTTATTTGACAGACAGAGATCACAAGTAGGCAGAGAGGCAGGCGGTGGTGGGGGGAAGCAGGCTCCCTGCTGAGCAGAGAGCCCGACACGGGGCTAGATCCCAGAACCCTGGGATCACGACCTGAGCCAAAGGCAGAGGCTTTAACCCACTGAGCCACCCAGGCACCCCTCAAATAATTTTTTAAAGAATTAAATATGATATGTATTTGAAATTTCATATTACAATACCTGATTTACAGTAGGCACTCAATAGTGTTAGTCTCCTTACTTCATTAGTAGAAGTATGAGAATTTTAAAGACCAGCCAGGCTTACCCTTAATTTTATCATGAAGGAACTAACGCTCAGAGAATATGTGGTTTCTGAAAACATCAGCAGAAGCAGCTGGCATTCACACTTGAGGTATGTTATGCTGAGTCAAAATAAAGTAAAAAGTGTGTTTGGAAGGAGGGTTTCTCACACACACACACACACACACACACACACTCACAAATGTATTGTGTTTATAGGTTTATGCACAGTGGCAGGTATTATACACATATATTAGGTGGTGGCAGGTACAAAGAAAATGTTTGTAAACCACTTGCATGGTAACCTCAATTCATTTATTTGACTGAGTCCATACGCCTCCCTGAGTCACCTGTGACACACATGAGACTACACCTTGCAGACGGCCCCAGGGGTTGCACGCAGCCATCCGGCACTGCATTCGTTCTGAGGCTATGCTTCCTTCAGGCTGCTCACAGTCTTCACACTCTCACATGTGGCGGGGATGTCAACACAATCTCTGACTCTGAGCGCCCGAAGGAAGCATGGGCCCCCCTTTCTGGGAGACAGGAGGCACCTTTGTCCTCTGACTTTGGCTTGAGGAGCCTCCTACCGGCCTCACCAAACCTTCCTGATACCATAGAGCGATGTAGGATACTACCCCTCCCCTCCAGCCTTCCCTTCCTTGCTCTTTTATTTGGAATTAAGCCTACATCCCAGTCTGACTATTCTCCCAGGTTTTTATGGTTCCTTCCCCATTTTCTCTCGTAAACATTTCCCCAATAAAATCCTCGCACAATTAATCTCATTTTGACATTTGCTTTTTGAAGGGTCTGAATTAACATATGTCCCTAAGTTCCTATCTCATCTCACCCTAACTAGAACATACTTTTCTTGATGCCAAGAATCTTAACTAATAAAATCTGATGTTTTCTTTATTTAGGATAAAACATACTGGAGATCCATCCATCCATCCATCTATTCACTCATTCAATATTTTTTTTTATTTTTTATTGTTTTATTAACATATAATGTATTATTAGCCCCAGAGGTACAGGTCTGTGAATCGCCAGGTTTACACACTGCACAGCACTCACCATGGCACCTACCTTCCCCAGTGTCCATAATCATTCAATATTTACTACCACTACAACATGAGGCTAATCACTATCAGAAGAGAAATAAACTATATAAATTCAGTGTCATCATGAAATCCATATTCAGTGTATTTTTTAATAATTATTAGAACAGGGACGCCTGGGTGGCTCAGTTGGTTAAGCGGCTGCCTTCGGCTCAGGTCATAATCCCAGCGTCCTGGGATCGAGTCCCACATCGGGCTCCTTGCTCAGCGAGGAGCCTGCTTCTCCCTCTGCCTCTGCCTACCACTCTGTCTGCCTGTGCTCATGCTCGCTCTCTCTCTCTCTCTCTCTCTAACAAATAAATAAATAAAATCTTAAAAAAAATAATTATTAGAACAAATGAAGCATATGTGTAAATACAGTATGTAGGTACAAACTGGTGGGAAAAACGTAATACAGTTATCAACAAACTGTGGACCCATTAATATGAACATGGATGGGTTTAGGTGAGAAAAGAGCAAGGAGTCAGTAGCCAGCAGTGTAAATATGGGAAGATTAAGCCAGATGATGATTGGAGTTTTTCGCAGAGGAAATAAATCTTGATGTGCTCTAGGCATGCCTACTAACTAAATACACAATTGTATACATACACAAAGAGCTTTTTCCTTTATATATAATGATGCTGTGACTAATGATGATAATAACTAATGCTATAGGTTTTTTGTCAATGTTCATTGTCTAAATTAATGAATTCTTAAAACAACTATGATCATACAGGGTGGGGGGGGCAACCATTTTGACATTAAAAGAGATTTTCCAAAAGTTCAAACACATTGGGAAACACTAGAAGTACATCAAACATATAAAGAAAGGAGAAATCATGTGTATATGAGGTTGACCTTCAGGAAAAAAATGGGATTTGGGTTGGGCCCCTAGCAATGACTAGCATTTGTCTGGAAACAGAAAAAAATAAATGGGCATCATAGATGGAATTAGCATAAACAAATTTTGAGCCCCTAAGTGCTTTGTGATATTCTAGATATTTTACATGGTAACTCATGTATTCCTTAGAACATCATTATGAGTTTGATAGTAATATCCCTACCCTAATTCAGAGAGATGAATTAACATGTTCAAGGTACTACACCCACTAAACAATGGAATGGGATGTACTTGGGCCAGCAACAGGACACATGTCTTTCCTTTACCCCAGGCATTCCCAGGTATTTGGGGCTATATAATTTACTACTAGTTTGGTTTGTTGGGGGGCATTTGTTTCCCCAGGATCCAGTTTATTATCCTCATCGTTGTCATACCTCAAAAAAAAAATATTTCATGGCTCTCTATGCAGAGATAAGACATATAACCTGTCATCGTGAGTGGTTTACAATATCTCTTTATTCAAGACACAAGCGCCCAGACGTGGTGACCTGTTTACAGTGTAGAAAAGATACCAATAAGAATGCAGAATATAGGGTGCCTGGGTGGTCAGTGGGTTAAGCCTCTGCCTTCGGCTCAGGTCAAGATCTCAGGGTCCTGGGATGGAGGCCTGCTTTGGGTTCTCTGCTCAGCAGGGAGCCTGCTTCCCCCCACCCCCGCCCCTTCTCTCTGCCTGTCTCTGACTACTTGTGATTTCTCTCTCTGTCAAATAAATAAATAAATAAAATCCTTAAAAAAAAAAAGAATGCAGAGTATAGGGCAATACGTTCAGTAGAGCTATAATAACAATATAATATAATATAATATAATCCTACGAGCTCAGGAAGGAAAACTGACTTCTGATGGGGAAGAAGGAGGAAAAACTTTATAGAGAAAGTGGCAGTAGGTTTAAAACCCAGTGATAATCTCGAAGTGAGACTTACCAGCCGCACTTCAGAGTAAATGGGGCAGACTTTCCTTCTTGCCAAGCTCACAGAAACTTTCTCTGGGGAGGGGGGCAAACTTTTAAGAACAGAATATGATAATAAGAATATGTTGATATAATAAACCAAAAGAAACAACAACAACAAAAAACTCAGTTCGGATTTAAAGAACTTTTCTCATTGAAATTATAAAATTTTCCATGATAACAACTCCTTGCATACCTTTTATTTAGAAGATCTGTCTTTCACTACATTGTTTTGGCAGTTTTTAAGCAAGATCTTGTCCAGTTGTCCATATTGGACCAATAGTTCCTCCAAAAAGGACAGCCCTTTAATCAGTCAGTCGATAACATTTTCTAAGGGACCCGGGTGTGAAGAGCAAGATCCAGAATATTATAAAAGGAACAAAGAAGCCCAGTGTGCTCTTGAGGAGACCATGTCCCCATGAAGACACAAGGTAGACCTGTAAAATTAGAAACTCGAGTGACGGAAACATCTGCCAGATGGAAGCGTGCAGCTATAAGGAGACATTTAGTAAGTATTCAGTATTCAGGGAAGTGGACAGGAAGAAGTTTAGGTGATTTAAACTAAAAGAAGCCAAGTGGGATTAGTTTAGAGATACTTCATGAAGGAATGGATTTTTTGGCTGGGTTATGAGAAACATGATCTGGCTGCGTAAGACTCTTGTATTTCTTTGTGGTATTCCCCAGATGAGCTCTATTAAATTGGTGCGATTATGGTTGCCTTTGGTTCCCTTATTCCCCCATTTCCTTTAGAGAATAGCCTGACTGAAGACCCCAGAGCTGTCCTCCATTCTAACACTAGAATTCCTAAAGCTTTAGTAGTCTCCCTCTGTTTATCTTATACCTGAGTCTCCTCTCATGCCAACAACAGGGCATGTGGCCAATCTCTCATGTTTCTACTTACTTTCAATTCCTAGCAATAAGAATTATTCAATTGTCTCTTCTACCATTAACGACCTCCAGAAAGATTTTTTTTAAAAAGTAATGATCGGAACCATATAAAAAAATATATATATATATATATTTTTTTTTTTTTTTAAAGTAACAACAATAGGAACCATAGATTTGTATTGTATCAATTTATCTAAGCTGGAACTATATTCCTCAGAATTTCCCTCCCTGTGTACCTGTGAGTATGCATGGGCTTCCAAAGGGGACAAGAGAAGCAACAGCCGTATTCATTTAATATTCGGAAGACGGGTGCGGGTTGTGATACGCTATTGCAGTGCAAAGCCAGTTCTCACAAATCTGCTGGTTTACCTTGTCGACATGGGGCAGCAGCTGTACCTGCAGATCCCCCGGCACTCACCTGATCACCCTTCAGTTTCTGTGAATCTTGGGTCAGGGGTGTGCTTAGCACTGTAAGAATGTGAGCCCACTTTTTCTAGGTCACCAGTATTCATCAAAGGTGAAAGCTTGGAGAAGGTGAGAGAAACAAAAGTTCCAGTCTGAAAGCGTGGGCTCTAGCTCACTTTTGTGAGTTGTACTTTGTCCTTCTGCTACTTCATATCCATGTTTCCTTCCACCAACCTGCTTTGCACCAGACAACAGCTTCTCATAGACTATTCAACCAGCTACTACAATGCCATCAGAACGAATTTTCTTTTTTTATTATTATTATTTATTTCAATCTCAAGTAGGTGGAGAGGCAGGCAGAGAGAGAGAGAGAGAGAGAGGAGGAAGCAGGCTCCCCACTGAGCAGAGAGCCCGATGCGGGGCTCGATCCCAGGACCCTGAGATCATGACCTGAGCCGAAGGCAGAGGTTTAACCCACTGAGCCATCCAGGTGCCCCCAGAATGAATTTTCTTAATAAATTCATTCAATATGTACATATGAGGATATATATGACACATGATAAACATCTGTATATATTATATATTATGTATTATATATTATATATTGTATATACATGCATGTGCCTATGTATTTGTGTGTGTATGTGTATATATATATATTTGCTTTGACTGGTACAAGTTCCTTCAGCTGGGTTTCTACTTGCCAGTACATTTCTCTTTTTAGCCTGGGTCTAAAGAAATGAAAAGTTCTGAACTCTCTGTGCCTAGCTAACTCCTTTCCCTACCTTCAGCGTGAGCTCACTTGGTCTTTTTCCTGCGAAATCGTCCCCAACCTCCTTACAATTCTTTCAAATGACACTTTGTTCTCCTTCACAGAAGTTTTCACAATTTACATTGTGCATAAATAGAAATTGAATTTATTTGTTTAACGTTAGTTTTCTTCAACAGATGGTAAGTCATGAGAGGATAGGAATCACATCTGTTTGGTTTGTTGCCTTTTCCTAGAGCCTAATTGGATGCCTGGAGTACAGTAAGTGTCCAGTGACTGAATACTCATTCCATATCCTCGCCTTTTTTCATTGCCCTCTTTCACCCACTATTGTTGGTTCCAAAAATGCACTCTCTAATGGGCATAGAGATGTTTGTTATGTATGTTCATTCTATGGCAATAATTGCCCCCCCTACCAAGCATGGCACCTGGAACGCATTAACTTCCAGAGAAGCTCTTTCTCCATCTTCATATGATACCTTCTTCCTTTGGTGTCTTGTTATCCAGCTACAGCCCCTTTATCTCTCTTTATCCTATTCATCTCCTGACCATCTCTCTGTTGCCCCAGTATCACTTTCCAGAACTAGACTTTCATCATATTTCCGTGTATTTATTTGATAGATATTTGTGAGGTGTTTATGATATGCCAGATCTGGTGACTAAATAAGGAAGGACTCAGTTTATCTATTCTCTTGGATTTGGGAAGAAATCTTGAGCTGTTTCCATTTAATGCACGCAGAGATAAGTGCTGGGGGCATTCCCTCCATATCCCCATAGCCTCTCTGGCCATCTAAAGTCCCCCTTACAGGGATCAAGAGCTTTGGAATCTGGTGACAGAGGGATTATTTGGATGATCTAAGAACATCTTGAAGCACAGATGCCTTGAAACCGTAGAGTGGTGCTATGCAGTTAGCTCTTGACATGGGCCTTCTCCAGAAAGCCACAGCTTGCGGTAGCCCTTAGCACAAGCCAGAGCTATTCTCACATTGTGCTTTCCTGTGATTCACACTGGAGTCCAATTCTTGATCTGTTTTCTGCCTAATCTGCTAATTACCTTTGATAATATGACAGGCCGTTACTGAATTGTGCTTTTTCATTTGCAAAATGATTTTTATGGTTGTCTTCTTACTAAAAATCCTTACTTTTATTAATCATAAGTCTTCATTTTCACAGCTGTATTTTTTTTTTCTAGAAATGAGCTTCAAGAGCCCAATTTTAAGGTAAAAAGCTAAATATTGATTCTCTTTTTTCTCCTTGCAAAACACTTATCACAGCACTCCTGGGTGACTCTGGCTCATTAGAGAGAAAGTCATGGCAAAGGAATTCTAAGAAAGAACATTAATATATTTCAACATAGTGTCCTCACACTATGGTTGGTGATTTGTGCCATGAATCCAGCTAAGGTTAAAGAACATGAATTTGTTCTAACAAAAATCTTCATGGTTATGTGAAGTCTTCTTGCACCCAGCTTCCTACATGAGATGGCAGAGTTCTAGAAGAATTGCAGTTCAGTTTTTTGCTAGGTAATTAGGCCTAGTGATGAGTACTCATGGTTATCAAAAGTGCTAGTGAGGGCGTGATTTAGATTGTAATCCATGCAGTCCAAGATGGACAGGCAGAGAAGTAGAGACAGAGAAGTAGGAGAGGCCAGGATCAAACAGCACCTGGGAAGGAATGAAGTAATTAGTAGCCTAACAGTTTCCATGGATCTAAGAAATTGTAAATGGGTATGATGGAGTGAGGAAGATGGATGAATGTCAAATAACTGGAAAATAATGGATAAAAATGTCTGACAAAAACAATTTCACCTCTCTCTCTGCCTGCTGCTCTGCCTGCTTGTGATCTCTCTCTCTCTGCCAAATAAATAAATCTTTAAAAAAAAACAAACAAAAAAAAAACAATTTCAGAATCCGAGCAGGGATGGTAATGAATCTGAGTGGACAGTGTAGAAGAAATTGTCACTATAGTTAAAGAGATAAAGAAACTGTGAAATTAACATGCATGATTATAACTGCTTATTTAATTTTGTCCCTATTACACTCTAACTTCTGTGAAGACAGGTATCATACCTGGCTTACTCATCATTATAGCTATAGTTCATAGCATAGTGCTTAATGCATGGTTAATAATTAATAAAAATTTTGTTGGAAACATAATAAATGAAGGAATCCTTAATATAGGCAATGAAGACACCCAACATGTTATATTTGAGCAGTCTCTGAGTCTCACCACGTTAAAACATACTTTCTCTTGCCAACAGGACTCTCCAGGCCCCTTGTTTTCTGACTGGAGGAAAAATGCGTTCAAACCTCATCTTGCTAAAATATATTAATTATTTGGAGCTCAGTTTAGTCATCAGTTGTTATAGTAAGTCTTTTCTGTTCCAGTGTGTTTTAGTTCCCTATTTTTTCTTTGTTTTTTCATACAAAGCATTGAATCTATTCTTGGACTTTCCTACTTGCTTTTTTGGTAATGTTTATGCCATTTTAATAGTGTATGTATATTAATTATAAAGGCAAAAATATCTTAATAAAATGAGATTCAAGGAATTATTTAGTGGCTACCTTTTGATTTGAGAGACTAAGGGTGTGCAAACAGATATCATTGGGTTTTTTGTTTGTTTTTAATGATAGCTGAGTTTTGCCAAGAGTAATTTTTACTTTATACTACAATTCCCCACTGTTTGATTATTTTAACCTTGTAGTAGCTTGTTCATTTTAATTACCTCAGATTTCACAACAGACTTATCTACATCAGCACCTGTTTTCCCCAGTACTCCTTTGGCTTTTAAAGCTCTCCCTCAATGTAGCAAACATGTCTGGTCTTCACCTCGCTCTTCAAGGTCGATCCCTAATCCTTACCAAATGTTGCTTGTGTCTCCTAGTTTATCAGGAAAATAGAAGTAATCAGTGTCCAAATGGATTTACCGCTTTATACAGGTATTTATAAGAGTACCCATCTTTTTCTCTATTTTTAAAGAAGAGCCCTTCCCCTACTCAAGGCTAATGCTTTGGATTTGATCTCCCTCACAAATTACTTCCTTTCTCTCTCTCTCTCCCCATTGGATCTTTGCCCTTACACTATAAGCATGCTCTAGTCTCTTTCCTTCTTTACACACACATACACATACACGAACACACATGATTAACAAATAATCCTCTTCTGACTTTGTGTCAGTACCTCTTTTCTCAGCCAAATATAGATGATGCCTGTCAACTCTGTTTTCCTGATTAATAATTATTTCTCAATTCACTGACATATGGTTTTAGTTATCAA
Source organism: Enhydra lutris kenyoni (assembly GCF_002288905.1). NCBI lineage: Eukaryota > Metazoa > Chordata > Mammalia > Carnivora > Mustelidae > Enhydra > Enhydra lutris. The sequence goes on from NW_019154093.1 coordinate 49,297,854, forward strand.
AACTCCACTGAACATTTTCTCTAAAAATCACTAACGCATACATTTCAAAATGGAGTGGAATAAATTCAATCCTTATCCGTTTCTCTTCCTACCACATAGAACACATTCTTACCTGAAAAACCCAGCTTCTGTTATTCTTGGACTTCTGACCATTCTTTCTCAACCATTTTATAGTTCCTTTCTCTTTGGCCAGCTCTTCAAACATGAAGTGCAACATAGTATTCATTGTTAAATTTCTGTAGGTCCAGTGTTTAAAAAGGATTTGAAATCATAACCAATATTTAACAATTATTAAATTTTACATAAAAAATTGGAATTTACCATTTCTCCTGAGAAACCAGAATATGTGGCAGTGACACTGTGTCCACATATCCCATTCCAAAAATTGGCAGAACTGTATAGACACTGCCTCTTTACACAAGTCATGCAGTATCTATTTTTCATTAATTTTGACTTGCAGTCTGCTCCACACTTTATATTACTTGCCCTAATTCTGTAAACTATGTAACTCTAAACACTTGGATTGTGCAACGTTATAGTAAAAATATTCCAGCCTTCTCCATGTGTGTATATTTTTACATATAAATTATATTCTAATACTACATTTTTAATTTCTAGAAGTTTTCTTTTATTCTTTGACATATCTTCATTTTTTATTGTGTCATGTATTTCACTTATTTTTATTTCCTCCTTTTCATACATTTTAGGGCCTTATGATTTTGTTTCTTTATGATTTTAATATTTCTTATAGATGCTCCAATTGTTCTGTTATTGAAGTTCTTGGGTGGTCTAAACCTTCTACTTATCATATCTGCTTTCTGTCATGATTGAATGTTTTTCACGTGTTGTATGATTTTGATACTTTTTCACATGTCCAGTGAGATTTTTCCTGTAGGATCCCATAAAATTTAAGTGAAGGGCATGTCTCTTCAAAGCATGTCTTTTGCTTCTGCCAGAGCTCCAAGTATATAACTGGCCTGAGACAACTTTTATGCTGATTTCTTGTTTGGGGACATTCCAGGATTACTACGTAGTAAAAATTCAGTACAAAGTCAGATTACAGACCCATGCATTGACTAGGCCTGTGGTTAGAAAGTCTCAAGGACAACCACTTCTTTTTCATCCAATACATAGTTTGTAGGCTGAGAGGCACAAGCTTCCTTCTGGTCTTTCTGTGATGCTGGTCAAATCTTTCCTAACTTACCCATCAAATAGTCTGACTTTTATAGATGGTGGCATCAACTCCTGTTACTACAGGCATCAAATCACAAGATCTGGTCTTACAAAGAACTGGCACAGCACCCCCTTACCTTCTCTCCACCATGTTTTTAAGATCCCTCGTCATTTTTTTTTTTTTTTTTTTTAGCCTCAAGTGCTGTCCTTACTTTCTGGGGCATAGAGTTATATCTTAAAAGGGTATTTGTTATATGACATCTACCTCTTCTAGGCATCCTATAGAAGAAGTCTTTTCAGGTGATTTGGTCCACCATATTTACAGAAACAGAAATCCATGTTTAAAAATTATATGCAGGCACTAGTGGATTAATATACTGCATACCTTATAATCCACAAACAAAATGAGAAATTAGGAAAGGATATAATAACTCTTATAATTCATGCCAAAATATCTTCTTTTCCTAAAATAATTTTTATTTTTAGCAATATCATTGAATATGCTTAGTTATTATTTTTTAAAATTTCATTTTGGGTTACCTGGGTGGCTCAGTCAGTAAGCTCCAACTCTTGATTTCAGCTCAGGTCTTGATCTCAGGGACATTAGATTGAGACCCACGTCTGACTCAATGCTGGACATGGAGCCTACCTGAGATTGTTTCTCTCTCCCTCTCCCACTCGACCCCCATCCTTGTTCCCACACATTCTTTTTCTCTGGAAAAAATATATAAATAAAAACAACAACAACAAAATTACATTAAAAAAGAAATAAACTTTTGTTTTAAATCTCTTTGATATAGTGATTTAAAGGCTTAGATAAATCTAGTTTGTTTCAAAATTAGTTTATATGGCTATCATAGCGGAAAAAAACTTCTCAAAATCTAAAAATACTTTCTAAAAATCATGGATCTAAAAGATTCATGGAAAAAATACACTTTCAGTAAATTCTCTTTTGTTCCCTCTCAAAAATTATTCTAAAATTTATTTTTAAAATTTTATTTTAATTTCTATCTTTGATCTAAACCAGTTCTTCTTACAAAGGATTTAATAATACCCAATAAACCTGTCATTGGAAGATTTTCTAAAAATAGCTTTAAAATTTTGTTTCCAACTTTTTAAAGCATTCAGACATGAGAATTTTAATGAGAGACAAACACCATTTTCATTTATGAAGTCATATAACAATGAAAACATTTCCAAACATTCTCAATGCTGTTTTCATGACATGGTTGTTTTTGTGGGTTTTTTTTTTTTAAATAAATGGTTTCTGACTTTTTAAAGTATCATCTTTACCTTGAAGGAAATAATTGGGTATATTTATTTTTTTCAAAAATAATTGCTTGGATAGATCCTCTTGACAACAATTTATACTAAAAGTTGTCAATTTTAAATTCTTGTTTTTTTTGATAAATAAAAACATTCAATGACTAAAAATTTTATTTGTGGAAAATATGAAACATTCACAAAAGTAGAGAAAGTAATACAAAGAATTCTGTTATATTAATGACCCAACTTCAACAATTTTTATTTCGTCTATAACTGCTCGTATTTTGATTTTAGTATTTTAAAGTGGATCTGAGATACCATGTTATTTATCTACAAATACTTAGGAATGTAAATCTAACAGATATATATATTTAGGATAACCATAATGTCCATAATACCTAACAAAATTAGCAATTTATTTTTTAAAGATTATCTTTATTGAAGTATAATTTACATATCATTAAATTCACCAATTTTTAAGTATACAGTTTGATGAGGTGTTTAAAAAAAAAGTTATCGGGAATTAATTTTAGATTTACAGATGAATTTCAAGACAGTATGAAGAATTCTCTTATATTCTTCATCTGGTTTCTTCTGATGTTAACATCTCATACACCATGATACATTTATGTTTAACATTTAGTTTAACATTGGTGTAATGTTATTAACTAAGCTATATTTTGTATCAGATTTTAGAAGTTCTTCCACTAATCTCCTTATTCTGTTCCAGGATTTAATCTAAAATTTTACAGTGCGTTTAATGGCCATGTCTCCTAGTTTCTTAATCTATGGTATTTTCTCAGCTTTCCCTTGTTTTTCATGACCTTGATGCTTTTGAAGAAAATGAGGCAGTAATTTGGTAGAATGTACCTCAATTTGGATTTTTCTGATTTTTTTTATAATTAGATTGAGATTATAATTTTGAGTGAAGAATAGCACAGTAGTGTCATGCCCCTCTCAGTGCATCATGTTAGCAGGTACATGATGTTGGTATGTTCTATTACTGGTAATATTAATTTTGATCAATTGTCTAAGATTAGATATCTGCCAAGTTTTTCTACTATAGTTCCTATGATAAATTTTGTTAAATGTGGTTTTGGCATCTTTAGAGATGATAATACTTTTTTCCTTTGCTCTATTAAATGATTAATTATAGTAATGGATTTCCTAATGTTGGACTACCTTTGCATCCCTGGAAGAAACTTCACTGGGTCATGAGTCAATAGCTCTTTTTAAGTATTTTGCCAAATGAGGTAACCAGTAAATCTTTTTTTAGTACAGTAGATTTTCAAGGTCAATCCCATCTAATTAGAAAGTATTATAATTCTATTATTTAAGATAATATAATTTGGAAATCCACTCAACAAAACACGACTTTAGATGATGCAATAAACAAATGAATGAGGCCCAGTTCCACTGTCAACCCCTCCTCACTGTGGAGCTCCCACTTCTGCTTCAGGGTACTGAGGTGGTGTTCCTGACATCTGATCCCAGGACCAGATGAGGCTGATAGGAATAATCTTCCACTACCTATTAATAAGACTTAACGTAATCACGTGACTCCCTGCTGAAAACTCATCTGTGGCTTACAACCCTTATTGAACTTAGCTCTTTACTATGCCCTGTGGGGCTATGTAAAATTGGCCCTTAGGACCTCATCAGTCTTCCCCATTGTTACCAGGTTTAGCTTCAAATGGTCCCTCAAGAGTATCATGCCGGTCGACAATATATTTTTCTTAGGTTATTGTCACTTTCTAGAATGCCTTCCCTTCTTCATTCACCTCATTTTGCAACACTCCATCCAGTCATTGTTGCCTCTGGAAAATCCAGAGATTGCCAAGTTAAGCAAACATTTTTCTATTGTCTGCCTCCCACACCAGACTGTAAGATCGTAGAGGCCAAGTTTTGTTTTGTTCATGATTTCAAATCCAAATCGTAGCATAATCCTGGTGCATAAATAGTAGCTATTTAATAAATATTTGTTGAATGACATTGAATCAAATCTGACGCTTAGAAAAGGTTTGTGGATTTGATTTTTTTGATATGACAGAGCTTTTATGAAACCACCAATTGTCTGGAAAGAAAATGCCCCTTAAAGGAGGAATATTTTTGGCATTCTTTTTCACTAACATTTGCCTTTAATTGACTTATTTAAAGTCATCCTTTGGTTGGATATTTGCTCCAGAAAAGGCAAGTCCCTTGACAGCCACATTCCTTTTAATTTCATTTTCTGAGTGTGAGGGAAAAAAAAGAAAGCCCTTTATTTATGAACCTTACAAAACATTCTTATAACATCTGATGCACAAATATTGATCCAGGAAGGTGTTACCTCCTGTGGTTACCCTGTGGGTTTCCACTTTGAATTGCCAGGGAACTCACACTGAAATAGGAAAGTAATGTCATGTTATACGTCCTTTTTCTAATACTTAGCCCTGAAAGTCATATATTTTTCAAGTTCACAGTAACATCTGCGGACATCTAATGTCAGAAAAATAAAACAGCACAGTTTAAGAAAACTCTTGACTCTTTGGGAAATAACTTTTTTAGTTGGCACAGAAAAAAGTTAGCTAATTAATCTGTGAATAATTAATGCCTGAAATTTAAATTGACAAATGGTTGTATTTGTTAATAAAGAATTATTTTAATGGTTAAACGACCCATCATTTACTCCCTACAAAATAATGCTTTGTTCTTACAATCTGTGCATTTAGCTGAGAAAAGAAGGATAATATTTATGTTCAGAGGCAAGAACAGAAATAGCAAGAGATTTTATTTTTCATCTACTGCCAATATCCATTGGACAACTACTTGGCTTTTGGTGAGTCACAATCAAACCCCCCATCAAGAGTGTCAGACTACTTTAAATTTATTTCTAGATAAAATCTGTTTCAATTTTTTTTAGTGACATTGAGCTAAAATTTAAGAAATGTTCCAATCATGGTTACTGTAAATTTACATACAGTAGTTTCAAGCTAGAATAAGGCTAGCAAATGAAGAAATTTTAGACAACAAAATGTAGAATTCCACATGTTTACAAAACTCCAATAGCATAAATAGATGAATGGGAGTGAAGGAAAGTGTCCTGACTACCACAAAAAAACAATTTCACTGAGTTAAATTTTATAAATTAATGCCATAAACTCTCCCTTGCCCCAAGTGGTCAGCTTGGGTCAGTGGTTAAAAATCATAAGAGAGAGGTTTTGATTCAGAATAAGAAAATACTAATTACTATGCCTAAAAAAGGATAGGCATACTTTGAGAAGGGAGGAGGTCCATTCATTAGGAGAAGAGTTTGGAATATGGTACATAATTCATCAGATGGGCAAGAAATTTTACTAGAACACTGGTTCCTAAATGTATTCATCTTAGGACCACTAAATCACTCTTAAATATTACTAATGACCTCAGAGAACCTTTGTCTGTCTGTATGGGTTATAGCTACTGATATTTACTATATCACAAAATTAAGCAGAAAATTTTAAACTATATTAGTTATCCATTTAAACATAATAACATAAATCGTGTTTTTGAAACAAGTTTATATTTTTTAAAAAATTCGTCAGAAAGTAGCATTGTTTCACATTTTTGCAAATCTCTTTAATGTCTTTCTTAAAAGAAAATAGCTAGATTATCATACCTGTTTCTTTTTTTTTTTTAAGATTTATTTATTTATTTTAGAGAGAAAGAGCTCTCACATGAGATGGGGGAAGGGTGGGGGGAGAGGGAGAAAGAGAATCTCAAGCAGACTCCCTGCCGAGCATGGAGCCTGACGTGGGGCTCAGTTTCAGGTCCCTGAGATCATGACCTGAGCTGAAATCTAGAGTTAGATGCTCAACCCACTGAGCCACCCAGGCACCCCATACCTGTATCTGCATTCAGTCTATTGTACTATCACATGTATGTAGCCTCTGGAAAACTCCACCATACACTTGTAAGGAAATGAGAGGTAAAAAGCTGAATCATATCCTAGTATTATTATAAAAATGATTTTAACTTTATAGATTTTCTGAAATGGGCAATGCAACCCCAAGGATTCTAAGACAGACAGCGCTTAGAGATCTCTAAGTTCTTTCCAACATCTTATTCTACTGATTCTATTCCTACCAAGTTATCCTTCTACTTTTGAGTTCCTGAATCAAAGTAATATATGATTATCTTATTATTTTTTAAAAAGGAGAATTAAATATAAAAGCGAGTAACCTTTTTTTTCCCTTTTGGTTTTTATAATCTGTGATTTTAGCAGTGAAAAGAAAACAAACAAACATATGCATGCAGTCAGTAAAGTAGATTATGGCTCAAAGAAAAAACCCTGAGTTACATTTCTGTCTCCAAAATTGATTAGGGATATTACCATAGAAAACTCAGTTAATCTCAATGACTACACAGCTCACATAGTTGTTGGTAGGATAAAAAAAATAATAATAATGAAAGATAATTTCAATGATTCTTATTATTTCTGTGTGTCTTCTAAATGCAATAACAATTTTGTAATTTCCTCAGCTGGATCTTCTCTTTGCATTAGTGTTTTGTTACTTCTGTTACTTCTGTTACTTTCTAACTGACCAGTGAGTATTTACACAGAGAGTGACATAGACCCTGTAAGTTTGGCACAGGGTATATTTATACAGTTGACTCTTGAATGACACAGGGTTTAGGAGCCCTGACCCCCACCACCTGCAGCCAAAAATCTAGTGTATAAGTTTGACTCCCGCAAAGCTTAACAGCCTACAGAAGCCTTAACCATGACATAGTCAGTTATTTGTATTATATATTGTATATTGTATTATAATAAACTAGAGAAAAGAAAATGATAAGAAAGAGAAAATACACTTACAGTACTGTATTTATCAAAAACTACCCGTAAGTGGACATGTGTGTTCAAACCTTTGTTGTTTAAGGTTCTTTGTTGTGTATACACACACACACACACACACACACACACACACAAACGTATATATATCTTTACTTCTGATAAGAACTATCAAAAAATGCAAAAAACATTTTCTGTCTTAACTGTGAACCCTTGAGGACAGGGACTTTGTCTGTTTTGTATACGGTTGTATTCCCAGGAATAAACCAAGGCCTGGCATAAAATAGGTACTTAACTATATCGTTGTTGAATGAATGAGTAAATAAATGGTAAATTAGTTAAAAAATTTATTTTTCAAATCTCTGTACCTAGTAACTTTTCTCATTTTTCCCTGGAATTTTCTAAATATAAATGTCATATTAACTTCAAAATAGTATATCCTAATAGAATATTAGTGTAAAATGAGACTTTAAGGATACCCATTTTCTCAATTCAGAAATTCTCAATAATAACCCTGACAAATGGTCATCTGTTTTCCTGTTGGAAACTAAATAATGGGGAACCCGCCCCTCAAAAGCAGCTTGCCTCATTTGACAAAATGACCTCTCTTATGGTGAAAATCTGTTTCCTTCTGTTTTCTGATACTAAATTTTAAGTCTCTGTATTTTCAGCTGTCTGAAATTCCTGAGCAGATAAAGCATTATGAACATAACTGCCACATACAAATTGACTATCCTGAATCCATAAAAATATTTTCTGCCTGGTTATTTCTGATGTGTCTATATGGCTTTTCAGAAACCACAGCAGAGACATAGTAAGCTATTTGTGTGCTGGAGGTGAGACAGCTTCCTGCCCTGCCCTGGAACCACCACTACATACCTCACATGTTTTCTCTGCTTTTCTATTCATTTCCACTATCATCCAGTTGGAAAAACGGGAGGCGTGTGAATTTGAAAAAAGTGAAGAAATTGAAACCCACCTCGACAACATAAAAAAGTTCTACTTCTGTCTGAGATCTGAATAGTCATGATTTTTGCTCCAAGTTTCTATTTAGTGGAGAAGAGAGTCACACCCAAATATAACTGTGTATAAGTCAAGGCAGACTTTGAGAAATATTGCAACAGGTTAAAATGAATGTGTGCAAAAGACAAGGACTTAATTCTGAATGGAAGGGTGACAAAGAAAAAGGTTTATGGATTGTACGAAGTGTTGGAATTAAGTATTAATGTCAAAAGAGTAGTAACATAGATTAAAATAAGTATTTTTTGAATACCTAGTTAATAAATCCAGTGAATTCCTATCGATTTTCATTCCACTGAAACTTCTTGCATGATTTGACACGTTGGCTTCCCTTCCGTTCCTTCCTTGAAATATTGCTTTCATTTCCACTCCCAGGTCACTTCATTCTTCTAACCCTCCTCCTCTCTGTCGTAATAGCAATGGTGGCCAACTCTCTCAATCTCTTGGGCAAAGGAAGCGTCCTCCCTGAGCAGTCTCAACAACCAGATCACAATCCATTCATAGTCCACTGCATTTTAGCAATATCGGTAGTGTCTCTTACTAGAGTATCTTTCTTTTCCTGAATTTTCAGCCAAGGAATTGCAACACACAAACTGAATGACATCAATTACAACACAGAAAACAAATAAATTGTTACTAATGAGTTTAAATATCAATGTTCCTAAATAATCTATCCTTTTAACAAATTGTGAGAAATGCTTAACCTTACAATAATAGTCTCACTATCTCATAGTCTAAGTTGCCTTCATGAGTGGACCACAGTTAGTATGCTGGAGAGTACATAGAACCCTTCAGCTTGCCTCATCTTGTTCTGCGCAGTTTGCTTTATTTTCCTGAATATGTTTTTGGGGAAGAGTCGCCAGCATGTTGGTGATGTTGTACACATGTGTTTGGCATTTCTTATGTGCACACAACACGGTGACATCAATATTTACTACCTCTTGGAATAGGTCTAAGTTGGAAGCTCCAATACTTTCCGCAGCTTGCTCATAACAATTTTAGTCAATCATATATGATGAGGATAATATAAATGATGTAAGACTAAGTTAATTTTGTTTTAGGGAGCAGGTGAGACTATGACACAGCCTAAACCCATGATTTATCTTTAGTCATCTCTTCTTTCTGGCATACTTTGTACGAAATATATTTCCTGATCCCTCCTAATTCAATTAAACGAGTTATCTGCCACACAATTAGTCAACCGGAGTAAAAAAGCCACAAACAGTCTGTTTGGGGTCTTTGGCCCAGTAACAGGATTCACATCTACCCAACGAGTTAACAGAGATATGTCTATCATATCTACTCTAAGATAAAAAGTCACACAACAAATGAATGGAAACAATCTGAAAAAATATATATTGTTCAAAGGCAGAATTAATTAATTGGGGTTAAGTTCATCACTAGCAAGATGTCAAATTGCTTGCCAATATCCATGATCAGTTAGGTACACGTGACTGTGTAACAACACCAGTTAGATAAATTGATGATACAACTTCAGCAAGATGACTTTCACATTTTTCCCCACATCCTTCCTTTGCTTCATAAGGAAAATGATTGACTCTCGTAAGACATTGCATAACTTAGTATTTATTAATGAAAATATAAAATTATGTGATGCTTGCAATATTTTTAAAACAATAGTAACTTAGTATACATTTTTTTAAAGTCAAATTCTTGTCTCTAATGTTCTCGGGTTTGAAATACATATTCTCTTCCGAGCAAATAGGTTACAAAAGTATCACTGTTTGTTTTTTAACCATTGACAATTTCCCATAGCAAAACATCTCTCGGTATAGATATCCGAGAGCTGTTTTTAGTCTGTTTCATAATGAATGTATCAATGAATTGGGTGTAATAAAGAATATAATTTTTAGTATCCAAAAAATTGTAATATCCTTTAGAGGTTTTCTTAAACCATGAAAAATAGCATAATCCAATACAGGACAAAATTTATTGTCAGAGAGTTGCTGAAGCTGAATGTGTTGTTTCTGGAAATTGATTATTACTCTAGAGCTAAATATAATGGGAATTTGTATATGTTTACCCAGTATACGTGAACTGGAAATTTAGCCAATATATGGTCTATTTGCTCAAACTAGACAACCAATCTAGAAAATACAGGTTCTTCAGTGTCCCATTTAGCTTGACTGTCTCCCTGCTGATTCCATTATGGGAGAACTGCCAAAGCTCTACTTCATATGGGGCTGTGGACACAGCCCTAAGAAAAATGTATGGGAGTTATTTTGTTGTGAGTTTTTAATCTTTTAAGTTTTCAGTGGAAACTTGTTTCATTAAAATGGGAGAAACCTGCCAGAGAGCTGCCTCTGTAGTTTGTATTATTTCTTCAGATTCGGTGATCTGCTTTATGTATAGAATTCACCCCATGACAGTTCATTGTACTTTCTAAGCCATAACTTTTCTGGCCATGTTTTGAATTTGGAATGACATTTTTATTATTTAATTTGACATCTAATGTATGTTTTAGATTAGTTTGATTCTCACTTAAGGTAATACTCAATAATAGCCCGAAAATTTGAAAGATTTTTCTACCAGTTATATATATAGAATAGTTACTGGTGATGCCAATTTATGCTTCACACACAAACTCACACATGTTATTTATTCCTTCAGTATCTGCTAATTTGTTCTTTTAAAAATGAATATTTTGACTGGAGGCAGAATATGTCCTTTTTCTTAGTGAAAAGCTATTTTCAAATTTTATCTTTGATCAAATTCACAAATACTTTAAAAAATAGATCATTTTTGTATGGTAATATTATTCTCAGGAATATAAATGTGATGCTTCATTTTGTGAAATTTTCTTTGGGAGTAGAACATTATGGCATGGCAAATGGAACTTTCTGGGTTTTTTAACTTGTTTATATTCATTTGCTTCCTATTGTTCAAGATTTGAGCTAAATCTAAGTTTATCTTTTTTGGTTCTCCTTTTGCCCTATACACAAATTCTGGGACTTTTAGATGTAGGAGCACACAATTAATGTATAGGTTGTGGTCAAAAGCATTATTTAGGTATAAAAAAGTTTTTAAAATACTAATAATTTAGATTATCATCAGCTTTGCGCCCCTTAACTCTTCAGGGGAAAGTAAACTAGAATGTAGAGATTGATATCAGAAAATTAATTCAAGGACACACAGGGAATCAAGAATGGGAATTCTGTGTACCTAAGAGTCTACTAATCTTAATGGGCCTTCTCAATAACTATGATTGATGGATTATACTTATTAAATAATATATACAGTAAATCATTCCAAAACTTTAAATTTAAAATGAAATACAGTGGACTTTAGGCATGGTCTCTCTCTCTTTTTTTTTCCCTATAAAATTATAGGCCATTGGGTAAAGGAAGTGGCACACAAGTGTTCCATTTAAGAATCATGAAGGTCTTCATTCATTCACAGGAGTCTAGACATGGTGCTGAAGATTGAGGCTGCACAGATGGGTGGCTTTCTATCTTCTACCTTTCCATTATTTTTATTCTCAAAGAGAAAAGGCTCATCAAAGAGATAGTACCTAACAAACAGTTATATTGAAAGGACAAGATGAGTGACTTGAGAGCGTAATTTAAAAGCATGTTGAAAAGTGAAAGATCTGTCTGTCTAAATAGTATTTTGTCTATATTTCAGCAAAAGTCTATTTTACATAGATGGTAAGATTACTGCAGGTGGGTCCTACCTGTTATACTGTTTTTGCAGCCTCCCCAGGACCCAGGTGAGGACTACAAGAAGCAGCCGTCCTGCTCATCTCTAATGCAGGCTCCAACTAACTTCAGCATAGCCAAATTTGAAAAGTTCTCCAGGAAATGTTTGCTACCGAAGCAAGTGCCGTACATTTTCTAGCTAATGACTCACTCCATCATGTTGATCACTTAGATTAAAATAACCCACAACTCAGAAAAATTTCACGAATATACATTAGAGATCCTTTTGCTCGTTTACAAATAACCAAAACTTGAATGTTGCATTGTCAGCGATCCAGATAGCAGAGAGTCAGTGAACATTTGATCATTAAACCAATGTACTCTCCTAAATGTCATACGTTCAGGGTTTATTTCTACAATAAATTATGAGAAAAGTGTAATTAAAAGTATGAAGCATAGAGGGACATATTTTACCGCATTAGCATCTCTGACTGGTTTGAAACATTCTTATTCTTCTCCAATTATTTCACCTTCAAATTTCTTGAAATTCTAGGCTCTTATTGTGGAAAAGTACTATCAACACCTTCTGCCTCCCCTCTCACAATACTGGAAACCTTGCTATTCTTGAGCCTGGTGGTAAAAGATTCAGCTCTAATGATTTACCCTGAATTCAAGCTTGGCTTCGCCATTAATTGAATAATATTAAATCTGTAAAACTTAATCTCACTGAACTTCACCTCCTTATCTGTAAGATGTGGACAGTAACACAGACATATAGTCAGTTACCTTATAGTGTAAGGATTAAATGAGATACATGAGAAAAGTAGACAACAGAGTGCCTGCCTAGAATGGGTGGTCATTTTCTCCTGGTGCTCAGGGAGAAATATGAACATACTTGAATTAAGAAGTTGGGGCATGGCGTTCAATTTAAGCAATATTTCACAATGTTCGAAAAACAGTGTTGTTATTCCCTTTTGTCTTACATAAAATAAGTACTCAATAAATGTTTTGAATGAATAAATGAAGAAATGGGTGTGCACAACTAAGGAACAATCTTCAACAAAGTGACCCTGATATTCTATATTTACCTGCACGTTAATTTCGCTCAATCCACAAAAATAAATAATACTATATAAAACATTGTAAAAGTTGCAAATAAATTGAACATGTACTCTCTAGAGATACAAAGACCAAATTCTGAAATTTATGTGATTTTTGCATCCAATCAAAATATGGACTGGTAAAAAGCGATATTCTTCCCCCCAAAAGGGTAATTTTTTTTTAAAGATTTTTTATTTATTTCTTTGACAGAGACAGATCACAAGTAGGCAGAGAGGCAGGCAGAGGGAGAGGGGGAAGCAGGCTCCCTGCCGAGTAGAGAGCCTGATGCGGGGCTTGATCCCAGGACCCTGAGATCATGACCTGAGCCGAAGGCAGAGGCTTTAACCCACTGAGCCACCCAGGCACCCCAAAAGGGTAATTTTTGACTCATTTCTTTAATTTTTTTTGAAGCACCCAATTATCCACTTAATCTCCGTAACCTTATAAAGCTAGTAAGGGGAAAGAAATTGATATTTTTCTTTCTAAATATTTACCAGAGGCCAACATGATGCCATGTTATAAGATTATCTTGTTAGAATACACAGTCTAGGGGCGCCTGGGTGGCTCAGTCAGTTAAGCCTCTGACTCCTGGTTTAAGCTCAGGTCATGATTTCAGGGTCTTGAGATCAAGTCTCATGTTGGGCTACACGCTCTGCAGAGTCTGCTTAAGTTTCTTCTCTCCCTCCCCTTCTGCCCCCACCCGCCCCTGTGTTCGTTCACGCAAGCACACGTGCTCTCTTTCAAATAAATAATCTTAAAAAAAAAAAAATTCACTGTCTAAACATCAATCCAACAAACCTTAGGTATAGGAGTCACAATCCCAAACTGACAGAGCGAAGATATTCAGAGATGTCAATCTATGCTACTTTAAGAGGAAGAGCTGAGAATCAAATCCAAGCTTGCCTAATTATTGCCCATATACTTTCTGCTACACTCCACTGTATTTTGTAATCAAGACAAACAAGCTGGTGAATTTCTGGCTTCCAGGAGACTTTGCTTTTGAAGACAACCCCCTCTGTGACAATATTCAAATGTGGCAGTTCATTATAACTGCATAAGGTTTTTGCTATCAACTTTACAACTTAGTGCTCTTAGAATGATAATGACTGTATTACCCATGATGTGGTGTTTGTTTAACTAGTTTTGTGAAACCCAGAGGCCAAGGGTGATAACTTAGTGCCATCTATTTCTGAGATAACTGTGAGAAGAAAATGAAGGCTCTGTTTCTAATACAAACCCAAATGAATTAAGAGAGGCTACCTACAAATATATTTACACTCCATCTTGGATGAGATCATTCCCAGAAAAATTGTCCAAAAAGAAATGGCTGAACACCTAACTTCACATAATCAGCTCGTTCCTTTTCCTGGTATTTTTTTTTTTTAGAGCATATTTAGTTAGAAAAGGGGAAAACATAAATCCTCAAGCAACAAAGTCAGGGTTAATGTTTTCCATCATTAATAGCTTCTGGAAAAATACAAAATCATTATGTGACACAAATGATGTGCAAATTTCAGCATCATATTTAAAATGTACTGAACTAGGATATGAAAGCTTCCATGCTTCCAGACGAAGTAGTCATGTGTCTTATCTCAAAACCCAGTTATATGTAGCTTTCCGCCGGACTGATTGGAGAGAACAAAAAAGCTGAAGGAATTTCCTGAATAAGAAAGAACAAATGGCAAATGTTTTATGATACCAAGAGTGAAAAATAATTAACTTAACAGGAGCTTTGATTCTGTGGAAGATGAAAAAGTATCAGGCTTGCTTTGAGCATGTTGGTGAAACTTTATTTGAATTAGTAATTTCCTGGAACTCTGTATTTGGAAGTAGAACATTCTAAATGTCAATACAGTGCTTCACACAATGCCTTCAACATGGAGGGCTCTCAATAAAATGAAAGAATAGAAGACAATTCATTCAGGGAATCTTTCTTATTTTCTATTTAAAAATACATTTCAGACTATAGTGTGCATTCCTGACGAGTTCTTTTTCCATGGACATGTTTTAAATGTTTTTCTCTCTTTTGTGGCAGAGGAGGCCCGTTTTGTTTTGTGTTGTGTTGTGTTTTGTTTTGTTTTTGAAGTTTGCGCATGTTGAACATCTGGATGTTGTAGCATCAAAGTCAGTTGACACAGCAAGCCCATAGACATGATTTGTGCTCATAACCAAATGAGATGCATGATTGCCTTTTATCAAGCTTCTTCTTAACTCAGTGAGTAGAATCAGTCTCTGATCAATAAATAACAAATCATCTGTTTCATAAATCAGACCTGTCAAGCAAAGCAGAGCTTCGTGCTGGGTAACCTCTTCTGCATTTGCTCGGGCCTGGTAGCATCTGGTTAATCAAAAGGGCTTCTTATATGTTTGACAGTTGTTTGGATATTCTATTTCAGTACTGTTCAAGTTTACCAGCCATTTAGGTTTACTATCTTCCCTCCTCCGTTCTTCCCTCCTCTGTACTTCTGAGCTAAGATTCTCATCTCATGTGAAGGCAAATGAACCGGAGAGAAGAGAAAGAGAAGCACATACATAGGCATTCAGCTGCTGGTTTGATTTTTTTTTTTTTTTTTTTAGGTTGCTCTTTGCTAAAATCACTGTATTTCTTTGAACTACATACAGTTTCCTGACACTGAAATGACCGGTCATGAATCAACAGGTAATGACTTATGTTTTCAACTCAAGATTTTCTTTCTTTTAAATTTTTCCTCTGTTAATAATAATGTTAGCTGTTAGCATTTATTAATACCCTTCTTGACATCACTGTTCTTGGCTCACGGTGTTAAGCTGACCTCGTAATTCTTATAAAAATCTTTTGGAACAAATGCTGTTATTATCTTTATTTGAAAGATAAGAGGCAGAAGTTAAATAATGTGCTCAAAGTCAAGTAGGCACTGTTAGAACCCAGAAAGTCAAATTTCACAGCCTGCACTCCAAGCCATTATTTCTTCAGTCACTCTTCCTATCTTGCCTCCTTTCCAACTCAAAAGCAATACTTCTTGCAATGCCCACATAAGTTCCTTTAAGAAAGCACCCCATCCATTCTACAAGGGTCCAGTTCCTGCTGCCTTGATGGAGACAGTATACACCAGACTTTTTCCTTTTTTTTTTTTTTTTTTAAGATTTTATTTATCTGACAGAGAGAGAGAGAGGGATCACAAGTAGGCAGAGAGACAGGCAGAGAGAGAGGGGGAAGCAGGCTCCCCGTAGAGCAGAGAGCCTGATGCGGGGCTCGACCTCAGGACCCTGAGACCATGACCTGAGCTGAAGGCAGAGGCCCAACCCACTGAGCACCCAGGCACCCCACAAGACTATTTCTTACTCTTGAATCATTCCCTAGTTTATTCATGCACGAATTCTGACGTACTATGTTGTACGCTCTTTTTGAGTAAGAACTACATGCGTTGACTTTCTTCATAACCTTGTAGCATCTAGTTGAGGGTAACCCACTGACTGTGTGATTAACGGTTTTTGTGACATTCGTATTTCATATTGTATCTATGAAAGATCCTGAATATTATGAGTAGTCTGCTTTGTTTAGAGTATGTGATTTCTGGAATAATTAGAGTTTTTTACTCCATATGCCAGGTCTTTCAAACATTTCTGGATTAGAGTTATATTAATGAATTATTAAATAAAAATTATTTTAACAACATTAATTCAGTGGTTAAGAATGGAATCTGATGATTCCACATCACTAAGTTTCCATTATTATGAGTGGCATAATAATAGTAGTCATCATAAAAGAAAATGAACTAAGCTTTTCTTCTTTTTCCCCTTCTTTGAAATCATTGCATTCAGTTTTCAATCTTATATTCAAACATTTTAAGGATGACAGTTGAGTACCTTGCTTCCCTGCCTTATTATTCTGGACTACAAAGTAAAACTCTTGCAAAAATTCCAGAGGGAAGGGAGACTCATTTCTTTTTTTCTTTAGGATGTTCATCTTTTTCTTGTCTCTAAAAATCTTTACCCATTTCCTGTTTCATCGGTCATTTTATTTCTGTGCAAAACCCTTTCTTACAGAACTTACTTCCCAGCACTTGACTATAAGTAGTGAGCTTCAAATTTAGACTATAGGTTAGATATAGATATATAGATATAGACAGATAGAGATACGGGAGCAGTTAAGATAATAGACTTAGATCAGATTGCCTGTTCAGCTGTGTGACTTTGGGCAAGCTACTTAATCTTATTTTGCCTTGGTTTCCCCTCTTTAAGCAGAGGATTATAATACCCAGGCAATAGGGTATAATAAGAATTAAGCAAGCTAATAGTTTTAAAGCATTTACATCAGAACTTGGTACATTGTAAGTGCTATAAAAGTGTTTGCTAAATGAATAAATGATATTAACTCTGTGCTGAGAATTTATTCAAAGCCTTCTATGCATTTACAAACTAAGCTCCATAATGCCACTACAAAGTGATTCTATTGCTTTATATTTATTTCACAGTAGGTGACAAAGCATAAAAAGCAACTTGGAAAAGACGTCTGGTTTTCTCACTACCATTCTTTCACTCCAGCACTTTTCCTGCACAATTAAAGGTTATTTTCTGGAAATATGGGACAAATCATCTTTCATGGATAGTTTTATCCAGTCTTTTACATCAAAACAAGCAGTTAAGGTTGAAAACCCTTTGCTCATGTGCTTCAGGGTGTTTGTTGCCTGTGAATCTCTATTCCCCCAATGTCCTTTTGAGAACAGGGCTCAGGAGGGCTTTGGGATTAAACACTGTGTATTCTATGAACTCTGACAGGCAGCTAATTGTACCTGGCTCATGCCTCTTGTCATGTTAGCTTTCTGATTTTGGCATCATTGGTATTGCCCGTCCATTTCCTCCTGAATTTAATCCATCTTTGGAGACAATACAGCCCAACTATTTCCTACTATTCATTGTATTCTTTGAACTTAATTTACTTCTTATTAAATTTGGCTTCTGCTTCATTCACTCCATTCATTGACTCTCCAAATAATAAGTCACTTCAGGCAACATCATATGCATTATGGTTAGATAATCAGAATTGATGGTTTCCCCTTCTAAGTCATAGAAGGTTTCAACTATATATATATTTTGTAATTTGGAAAACTTCAGAGTTAAAGCTGATCCCAAATGGCACTCGCAGAGCAGTCTCGCACAAATGACTCATGGCAGGTGCATAAATATGCACTCTCTACATCCAGTTCAATGTGCCAGAGCCCATTTTTCTTATCACTTATGGTGATGCTTTTCTACAGAGCCAATTTGTTCAGTATATCTTCATTCAGTCAGAGACTGAAATACTCCCCCCCAGTTGTCTGGGTCAATGTTTTTCAAAGGAGAATTGTTTTTTATTCACTTCAAGTATATTGTGTATTTTTAATCTACATTTGAACATTTAAAAACATCTCATTAATCCCTAAAAGCTATAAAGGGGTGTGTTGTTACCACATTCCAGTAGTCCGAGCTATGGCATATTTGGCATTTATGAAACCAGATTTTGCACATTTAAAAATATAAGTGTGCAGAAGTCTAGAGTCCAGTAAAGATGCTAGAGTTTAAAACAAGTTCTGAAAGAAGAATAAAACAAAACATGCATAAATTTGGGTGAGAGCTAGAGATCAAAGCAGGGCTGACTGTATAAGAATTCCTAAATTTATAATTTCTGTAAGCTATTTTTCTTTTTTTTTTTTTTTTGAGGTGGAGGGTGGTGATGTTCCATCTTATACCTTGCAAAACTCTTCTTGATATTTTGAAATCCCTTGTATTCTTTATTGCTTAAATCCTTATTGCTGCCTTTCTCCTCTCTTCAAAGTCTCAAGCCCACCTGATTTCTTTTCTACTTTTATTATAGAAAGCTTCAAAATACCAAAAAGTTTAAAGAATAATTTCATGAATGTTGATATCCCAATACAGAGCTTTGTAAAGTTTTAATATTTGTCATATTTTCCCCAGATCTTCTTCTAAAACAATGAAGGTATGTTTGCAAATTCTTTACATATGTCTTTGCAATCCCATTTTGCCCTTCATCTTTACTCCAACACACCCATCAACCTAGGTTTGGTGTATACTCTTCCAATGTGTTTCTGCCTTTAACATATACTCGTACAGCCATAATAATACATATTATTGATTTGCATGTTCTTAAATTAGATAAATCATATCATACTAAATGCATTATTTTTTAATTTTTCTTCAACTTTGTGAAGTGTATCCACATGCAACTCTAATTCATCCAGTTTAATAGCTTTATGATATTCAATCACACACACTTACCATAGATGCTTACTCAGTCTCCTATTGAGGGATAGTTATTCCCAATCTTGACCTTTGTGTACAATGTTGTTAATGATTGGTCTTGTTTGGTTTCCTTGTAGAAATGCTGCACTGACGGTTTTCGAGGACTGGGATTATTGGGTTGAAGTACCTATTCTGCTTTTCCTGGTGATTGCTAAATTCCTTACTAATGTGGCTCTGTCCATTTACATGTCTGCTCTCTGGGTATAGAAATCTGTGTTTATTTGAATCCTCTTTGTTCTTTTCCAAACTGATGAATATAATGTTACACTTTTAAATTTGCATTTCTCTAATTTATAAAAGAAGTTGACCATATCTGTGAAATGGACTTCAAATCCTTTACCCATTTGTTTTGATCAGGTGGTTTGTCTTTTCCTTTAGACCCATGGAAGTGCTTTACATATTCTGGATATGATTTCTTTGTTGATTTTATGATTTGCAAATATTTTCTCAGGCTACATACTTTGCTTATGGTGCATTGACACCCCGTTTATTTTTGTTACTATTACTTTTTTAATGTAGTTAAATGTATCAATCTTTTTCCTTTATGGATGTGGTTTTTTTTTTTTTTTTAGTTCTATTTCAAAATCCTTCTCTATTACCAATTTAAAAAGATATCCTCCTAGATTATTCTCAAAGTTTAAAATTTTGCTTTTTCCTTTTACAAACAAGATCTATTTTTCCTGTATGGGATGTGGTATGGATAACCAGTTGATCCAGAACCATTCATTGAAGAGCTGATGCTTTTTCCTTTGCCATCTCTGTCATATCTCTAGATTTCATATGTGCATAATTCTAGGCTCTTTTTAAAGTTCTACTGATCTGTTAACTTATCCCAGAATAAAAGGCACACTGTCTTAATCTGCCAGGTCTTAAACATTTTTTAGCTACTTCTAAAGAATTTCCTTCCACTTATTACTATTGAAAATCTTTCTTGTTATTCTTTAGATTTTTGCTCTTTGGTATTTGAACTTTAGTATTGGCTTATAAAATTACATGTAACAGCTACAAGACTATTAACTGGGATTGTGTTAAATTTAAGGACTAACTTGAACAAATTTGATATCTTTAGAAAATGTCACCTTTTCATCAATTGACGACATATTTCTTCATGTATTTGGATTGTATTTTACTTCTTACTATAATTTTTATTATGTATTTTAACAATTATTCCTAGATATCTTGTAAGTTTTGTTGCTGTTGTGAATGTTATTTTTTCTCTAACATTTTCTATATTTTTATTATTGACAGTATAAGGATGGTATTGATTTGTGTTTGCAAACTTTGCTAAATTCACTTCTTAGATTTACTTGTCTATTGATTCTCTTAGATTTTATTAGTAAATGATTAAATGATCATAGCAACTGCAAAAGGTTTTTCCCTCCATTTTCAATGATCATGCTTTTTTCTTTTCTTCTGATTTATTATTTCATGGGCTAGGACCTTGATACAAGTTCATCAGCAAGGCTGATATGAATATATCTCACTCAGAATTTTAATAGTATTATACTTACAGTTCATGCTTAAAAGGGAATCTTGGAGATCCTGGCCTTTAGAAGAAGTTGGATAATCATTTCTGATCACAGTCTCCTCCTTGGAATTGTTCTCAAGCACCTTGTATTGTGACATCTTTGGTGTAGGTGATTGGACATACTGATCTTACCAAGGGCAGTTAGAAGTCTGTATGATGATTTGAAATTACACTAAAAGCAAGGAATGGTGTTAAGCTTTTAAGCCTCTAAAAAAATAGAGTAGTTGATGTTATAAAATTTTACAGTGAGCCCTGAGTGGTCAGCAAGGGGTTTCATTAACATGGAGGTGGCCCTTTTGGTGGCTGTCTGCTGCAATGGGGGCAGATGCCACCACAATAATACAGGCACATGTAAGAGAAAACATGGATGAAGACAATAATTCTCTAAACCAGTGACAACTTTTTCTACCTAGAGCCCTAGGATCCAAATAATTGATTTAGTAAGTCTCCTAGGCTGGGAGCTGGATCACTCAGGGCACTCATTTGTGTTCTCATGTGATTTAATAAAGATGATACATTAGCAGACTCCCTAGGTATGAGCACACGACATTTTGTTTGGATAATGGCACAGGTGTTTCCTTGTAAGGTAGTGATAATGTCTAAGGCCATCCTCTTCTGGAGGATAATTTTTTCTCATTAGAGTTGTTTCAGTGTTCAAAAAGGATAGGCTTTATTGATTATCGTTCAGGGTTTGCTGAGTGAATTTAGTAAAGGCATTTGTATATGCTATAGCATCCTCCAGGCCTATGACAGTGGCCAAATGATCATACCAGTGAACGACAGTGACCACTTGGCTTTGAAGATTGACAGCTGTTGTTACTGTGGGGCAGACTCTCCCATGTGCCTTGGGAAACATGGAAGTCAGGAGTACAACAACCCAACCATTCAGGTGGAAGCCATGGCCAAAGATTTGTGCGCATAATCATGTGTGCTACCCAATAAATACCTAGGTATTACAACCAATTAGTGCGAGAACAGTCACTCTCCCTTAATATGATGGAATAACTACACAATTCCAGTGGTATCCATCTCTTGTTTCTAGTATTACTTGGATTCTGTTCAGAGTGACAAGCCACATAAGTCCATCCCAAATCTGAGCATAGTCACCCCTGGCTCTGATGATCATATTTCCATCAGGTGCCTATCCCATGGCTGGACACCACAGGAGCAGCAGAAGACTAAGGCCAAAAAGATAGACATTTAGTAGGACCTTGTATGGGACGATCTTTTCCTTCTACAACAATTATGTTTGTGGCATGAACTGTAGATGTTAATGTGACTATAGCTTTAGAAATTTGACCTAGCTGTGCATACCATTGGCTGGGGGAGGTAGCACTGTCAGGAGTGAGGAGATAGACTGTGGATGGGATATGCCAGACCAAGACCCCCACCTACTCCCTTCTTTCAATGGTGCATTATTTAATTCCAGGTATAGTCCAGCTTGCAGTAGGAAAATGTGATCCCATTGGAGACTGAGCAGTTCCCCCCACCCAGGTGTGTGAAGTAACTCATTCATCCTGGTGGTATATCCCATTGCACGTTCCAGGAGATAATCCTTTTCCAGGTTTGAAGGATTTTGGTGTTCTCAGCAGCATATCACACTGATCCATGGTGAGAGTCAGGGCAATGGCTTTTTCCCACAACTTTCACACCTTTATGGCACTGGGTGCCTCAGCAGGGGTCCCAGGTTGGTGTATTGGGCAACAGGTCGTATAGGTTGATCATTCAAATGTGTTAAAGCCTGGGATGGTACTTTAGTTCACCCAGGCAAGCTGATTTTACCTTTTAACAATATAATTTGCTGCTGTAATATTCCACTTTTCCTTTCTACCAACTGCTGCTTGTAGGTTATAAGGGAGGTGGAACCTTCATTTAATGTCATGCTCTTTTGCTCAGCCTTACACATCATCACCTTTGAACTATGACCCCCAATCATTATCTATTCAGTGAGAGTATCCATATATAGTACAGTTTCTCAGTTCCTCTAATGGTGGCAGTGTAGTTTGCATAGTGACATGGGAAAGCTTGGATTAGGCCAGATGTCGTGTCCACACAAACCAGGGCATATCTCACTCAGGGACACCAGGGGTGGGAGTGAGTTTAATTAATTTACCAATCCCTCACCAGTTGGAACTCTCATGGTTGCCTCCCAACTCCTTTGGCAGTTGCCTCGGGTATTGTTTAGAACACACAAGATAGGCTATTACTGCATTACCCAAGTCTCTGTACTTCAAGGGCAATCTGGCATTCTTGGCAATACACCATCTTATTCAGGCACTGGGATGGCCACTCTTTTTATGCACCCAATCTACTATAACTACTGAAGGGTCAGTAGATAGAGCGCGTACCCAAGCTAGGGTATCATCTTCCTGAATATCAGGGGTATCAGTGCCTTATGAACCGGGACATGAAAAACAATGAACATTGTCTTAGGCTCTTATAGATGAACCCACATTTTTTTCACATATCCTGGCCCCATAAGGGCTTATTTATAATCATTCATCCCTCAGCTTCCCATTGTCCAAGCCATAAGGTTAATACCTTTAGAAGAGCCCAACTGTCAGTGCAAAGAGTTAATGGCCAGGGATCATGAGTAATCACCAGCCAGACTTCCCAGAGCTCACTCATAGGCTGCTGCACTTGTTGCTGTGTGAGAATCTTTACCAGGACAAGCTCTGTGTACACTCCCAGGAGCTGTTGTTCTATGAGGGCACATCAGGGTTCTGTCCCTTTCTAAAACTGGGACCAAAGTCCCAGAGGCATTCCCTCCTTTTGCTATTTCTGCCTCAATGCCTAACCCTTACTTTCTAGAGTCAAACAGCTAAATGGCAGCTCTGCTAAGGAGACATCCAGAGCTTTAAACTATTTCATTAGTATTTTTGCCTTCAAAAACAGAGGCTTTGATGGTCTGTCTCATTCCCAGCTCTCTGAGAGTTTGCTGCATCTCCTCTATAGATTTTCAGGATTCCACATGCCCAGGAAGGTCCCCCTCACTGGGCCAAGCCTCTCTGCAGGGTAGAATGATCCAGTCTTTAAGGGAATGAGTACTTTGAAACTTCCTCCTCCCCGCCCCAACCCTGGGCACCATGCAGGTGCTGCTAGAGGGCAAGTTGTGTAGTGATGTTCCTCATTGTCTCTATCATGTCAACAAGCTCAGTGACACCATGAACATTCCCTGAACTGGACACTGTCCTACAGGCTGAGATTGCTGTTGCTATGCTTTCATTTTCCATTGTATTGGGGGTCCAAGAGCATGAGGTTCTCCCTCTGCTTCACTGTCAATCACCATAATCTCCTCGTCCTCACTATCATCACTCCAAGGATTCCATGTCTTGGTGTCCCTAATCAGTCTTAGTCACAAGTGCTTTGGCCATGGTCTGTGGCTGCTTGCATCCTCTTGACTTTGCAAAATGGCACACTGAGCCCTCTAATTTATCATCGTCCTTGACTACCATGCCCTTCTCTGATCTCAGCTCATCCTCTAACTTCCTGACATGAGTTTCAGCCTTCAGCTGGGCAGCAGCGTTCAGCCCGCTGTGTCTACCATGTGAGTGTCTTCTTGGTCACAGTGAACAATGTACAGTTCCTCCAGTGAGCACATTAGTGTGGGTGGCATTTTCAGGGTATCCCCATACTCGTGCGGTAGACCACAGGTATCTAACATATGGACTACCTCTCTCCACACAGAGGTTAATGGCCAATTTGAGATTTCCTTTCTTTAGGCTCTTGGCTGGCTCACCAACTGTAGGTTCACAACCCTTTTAGGGTGTGCTCTGAAACTGGCCCCCGTGCACAGAGGTCAAGCGAAGACTGAAAGAGGAAGGTCACTCCAGGTTGGCAGGTGGCAATTTTAACAATAGCAAAGGGAACTTACATACAAGGCTTGTCTTGGGCAGCAGCAAGATGAATGGATTTCTGCAGCAGCCCTCCAAATCTTGAAAGCTTACAACACTTTCTTGTAGTTTTTAGCATACAAGTTTACACTATGTCTATTGAACTGATTGTTAGGTATTTTATTCTTTTTGCTGCTATTATAAATGTTAATTTTATTTTTGGTTTGGCCTTTGCTAGTATATAGAAATAAAATTGATTTTTGTGTAGTGATATAGTATCCTGAAACTTTACAGAGCTTGTTTATCAGTTCTAACAGTTTTTTAGTGGATTTCTTAGGATTGTCTATATATAATATCATGTTATCCGGAAATGAAGATAGCTTTACCACTTTCTTTACAATATGGATTAGTTTCATCTCTTTTTCTTGTTTAATTCCTCTGAAGAGAACCTCCAGTATAATGCTGAATGGAAGTGATGAGACTGGACATGTTTGTCTTGTTCCTGAACTTAGGGAGAAAGCATTCAGTCTTTCACCATTACATCTGATGCTAGTTGTAGGTTTTTTATGATGCTTTTTATCAAGATGAAGAAGTTCCCCTTTCTTCCTTGATTTCTGACTGTTTTTATCATAAAATGGTGTTCAGCATTGTTGAGTAGTTTTTGGGGGGCTTTTGAAACGATCATGTGGTTTTTATTCTTTATTAATATAATGTATGATTTTCCTAGGATTGCTGCAAGTTACCATAAGTTATTTGGCGTGGTGCAGTAGAAATGTTTTGTCTCAGAGTTCTAGAGGCCACAAGTCAGAAATTAAAATGTCAGCATTGCCACAATCCCTCTGAATGCTTTAACAAGAAATCCTTCCTTGCCTCTTCCAGCTCCTGGTGCCTCCAGGCATTCCTTGTTACTCCGGGCTCTGACTCCATCACCTTCTCCTCTTCTAGCTTCCCTCCCCTTCTGTCTGTCTGAAACCTTCCTTTCTCTTTAGCTCATAAGGACACTTGTCATTAGATTGAGGGTCCCCAGGGATAACCTAAGATCTTTAACTTATCTATATCTTCAAAGACTCTTTTCCAAAATAAGATCACATTCACAGGTTCTGGAATATGGACATATTGGGGGAGAAGCACTATTGAACTCACTACATCTAACATAATATATTGATTGACTCTTTGAGTGTTAAAACAAACTTGAATTAGAACTCTGGAAATATGTCAGAGCTTTTCAAAGACCCATACACATCTTGCTCTCTGGATTTTCCTTTTAAGTTTTAGCCAGGGGCACTTGGGTGGCTCAGGCAGTTAAGCATCTGCCTTGGCTTAGGACAGGATCCCAGGGTTCTGGGATGGAGCACCCCCCCATCCCGGGTTCCCTGCTCAGCAGGGTTTCTGCTTCTCTTTCTGACCTCCCCCTCATGACCGATCTTGCTCACAAGACAAGCTCTTTCTCCTGTCTCTCTCTGTTTCTCTCTCAAAAATAAATAAATACATAAACTTTGTTTTTTTCTTTAATTTATTTATTTATTTTTTTTTAGCCAGGCTCCTATTTACCTGAACTGGTATCTTGTATTGCAGCCTTAAGCAGTTACCATATTAAATGATTTCTGCTGAATAAGTTTACCTCAAACACTCAAAGTCCCAACCAGGTCAAATAATTACAACACACTATGAATGGGCCTTTTCCCGGGAGCTGTGAGGTCAAATAGTGACAATGCAACAGGGATAGACCTTTTTGAGAACCAGATTAGGTCTCCCTCTTCCAACAGTTGGACAGCTTCTGGTTTTCACAGCTACTGTGGTTGCAAGGTCACTGGTTTTCAAGAGTTCTGCAGCACTGGGGAGAAGGGAATGGGAAGAGGCAAAGTTAAGTACCTCAAACCCTGTTGTTCTTACCAAAGCTCAGCAGCTTTTCTTGGATACATGCTCCTCATATTTTTTTAAGTCCTTGGCTAATCTCCAGAGTTTGAAAAACGTTGATACTGACAATTTTTGCCAAAGTCTTTGTTGCTTTTATAGAAGAGTGGATTTATGGAGGACACTGCTCCACTATCCCCAGAAGTTCTACCTCCAACTCTAGGATTAATAGCACTAAAGTTTTTTGTTTAACTAAACTGTCCATATTAGGAATAAACTATGAAAAAGCCCTTGTTCAGAGACTAACATGCAGGTTAGATGTAAGAACATAGCCACAGCCTTGAGCAAACATACCTTTAATTGGCACAAATATAACCTAAATATAAATAGTGAAGTATTAATGAAAGGCAATATATGCCAATTAAAACAAACACAAAAATAAAACACTACCAGTCTTGTTGGCTTAAGCTGGACTAACAAGACTACTGAAGTATAGGTTACACCAGTGTTCTTTAGGGGGAAAGCCAATCAAGATTCAAGATAGATTTAGAAGGAAATAAGTGTCATGAAACACCTGAGGGAAATTACTACCTTGCTGTTAGCACTAGGATATCCTAACCCTACAAAGTTTTAACAGTAGAGGTGGCTCTGTGTGGAATGTACAATTTTAAGCATTCTGAATAAATATTCCTGAATGTATATACTAAGTCATATAGTATCGCTTACGTAATTCATTGTTTCTGGGTTTGTAACATAATTGCCACTGGGCAGCTTGGAGAACATCAGGAAGTAAAGACATTTTCAGTGAAATCCACAAAGGAATTTTGTTTCAGGACACAAAATGAGGCTTTCCCAAGTAGACTAGAATTCTGGTCTCATGTTATTTCTCTTAGATAGAACACTGGACTATTTTGCCTGAAGAAATAGTCAAGACACAGGTTTAGTTATAGCAAAATGATTTTAAATATTTCAGCTAATATTAATCTTGCTACAGCCTACTGTGCCATATTCCTGGAATGACCTGGCTCTTTGTGTTTGTAACAAACTTCCTTTCTATCTACAACTATTTTTTTCCCCAAGAAATTATTTCTTAAATAAAATACCTTTTAGTTTAGTTTAGTTTAGTTTTGTTTTTTTGGCCAATCAACAGGTAAAAATTTGTCCGAACATAATTTTTAAAAATTTGAATGCTGGATACAAATCCAGAATTTTGTTCAAAATGGTTATTTCATTTCAATTTATCAAACTTGATAGTAGCCAAATAACTGGTTTTTATTCTATATTGATAATGAGTATACTCATTTTATGAAAGTTAACTTTATATTAGCTCTTTGATTCTGGATTTCTTTTCTTTAATTATTTCAGAATTCATCATTAATGATCTTAAAACATTTTGCAGTAGCTTTTAATTCCTACTGATTTTAAGAACTAATCCTGTTCATGAAGTAAAAATTACAGAATTGTATAATTCAAGAGTTTTTAGAGATCACATAGTCCAATTTACTCATTTCATGTATGAGGCTCTGCAGCCTGAAGAGCTTGAGAGACATGGCCATGAAGATCACACAGACCATGGCATTTCCAGGCTAAAACTCAGTTCTTCTCTTCCTGCAATGATCCAATACATTCTGAAAATATGTTTGTTTTCCAAAGTAATAATATTAATCACTTGTTTGTTATTATTGACTTTTAAAAATCCCAAAGCTGAGGTATTTAAATAATAGTGATTCTCTTTCCTTCAAGAGGCCTGGGATTAACTTGGAATTGTTGGAAAGCTCTTTATATAATAGGGGTCATGGAAGTTTTCATGGGGTTAAGAACAAAAGTAGGCTGCATGATCATTAAATTGCGTGACACTGTGGATGATTTGAAAGATTAAAATCATGTCCACGACAACCTGTGACTATTATCATGTGATTGGGAAAAAAGTGATGCCCAGTGCATCGGTTCCTGGAAACTGTGAATACGTGACTATACACAGTGATAGGGACTCGGCAGATGTGATTAAATTTAGGAAGCTTGAGAAAGGAAGATTGTTATGGATTACCAAAGTGGACTCAATCCAAACTCATGATTCTTTAAAAACAAGAACCCTTCCTAACTTCAAAGAATGAGAAATATGGCAGCATGATAAGAACTTGACCTGATGTTGCTGGCTTTGAAGGTGGAGGAGGGGAACTGCAAGCCAAAGAATACGGGTGACCACTAGAACAAAGGAAGGAAAGAGACTTTTCTCCTATAGTCTCCAGAAAGGAATGCGGGTCTGCTGATACCTCTGTTTTAGCTCAGTAAAAGCTGTATCTCACAGAACTGTGAGGCAATACATTTATGTTGTGTAAAGCCTATCTTCATGGTGATTTGTCATTGTAGCAATAAAAAACTAATACGTACTACAAATCCTCAATTCATCAACATGACAGGCACACTGATTCATTACATTTATTCCAGATTTAATTTTTCTTATCATATGAGAAGCATTCATTTGAAACCTAATTTCAAAATGATGCAGAAATTAAAAAAAAAATAGTGTGATTACTGTTGCTACAGGTGTCAATCACAAATCTGTTAACATAGGAACCAAAAAGACATACATTCATACATTTTCCTTTTTTACTTAAAGATTTTATTTATTTATTTGAGAGACCAAGATTGCAAGTAGGCAGAGAGGCAAGCAGAGAGAGGGGGGGAAGCAGGCTCCCTAATGAGCAGAGAGCCCGATGTGGGTCTTGATCCCAGGCCCTGAGATCGTGACCTGAGCTGAAGACAGAGGCTTAACACACTGAGCCACCCAGGTGCCCTGCATTCATACATTTTCAAGTCAGGATAGAGCTAATAATAAAATCAAGAAGGCTTAGATAGCATGAAAGATTATGAGCTTTTACCTTGCCACTAGATTCCATATTTGTACAGAAAGTTCTGGTAAACAAGTACCAAAAGCAGTAAGAGCTTGCCAGAGCAACCCTGGGTCTGCAGTGGAGACCTCAGCATGCCACTGAGTGCTTTCTTTCTAGGTCACTAAAGTCATAATAGGTGCACATGACTTTCTCTGAACTCTTGACTCAGTATATTCTACCTGTGAGGAAGATCAGGACCACATTCTTAGTCTTTAACAGGTAGCATTTCCAAGTGTGTAAGTATGAGGAGTATTTTGTTTAAAGGGCTAATCTTTACATTTGATATTAAAATGTTCATGTTTTTATGTTCTCATTATTTTTTAAAAGTTTTATTTATTTATTTATTTATTTGAGAGAGAGAGAGAACGGCGGGGGTGTGGGATGGCGGACAGATGGAGAGGGAGAGAGGGTCTTAAGAATACTCCACCCTGAGCACAGAACCCAACACAAGGCTTCATCTTATGACCCTGAGCGGAAGCCAAGAGTTGGACATTTAACCAACTGTGCTACCCAGATATCCCTAAAGTGTTCATATTTTAATGAAAACTCATATTTCTTCCTATAAAGAGGTACAAAAAGTTATAAAAGACATGAATGTCCTGACATCTCCTAACTTGAAGTTTTTCTCTCTCTTCATGTTTAACGAGAAGAATGAACACTGCACAACTATATTAACCCATGCCCTAAGTGGAGAGCTCTATGGCACTTGATGCCAAGCAATTGGCCTCCTTCAGTCTCTTCTGATCTATTTTCCCACCTTTCCTGTAACCTTGATGAACAGTGGATGATGTGTGGAAATTGAGTTCAGCCCAAAATCAATGTCATTGAGTATGCTATGTGATCTCTCAAATATTATATTAGAAGAGGAAATCTAAGTGCATCATTACCACCAAAGCTGTATATATTCTATTTAAGAGCACTTAGATTGGATTTCATTTTTATTGCAAATTTGAAGGAAACTAAAAAGTTCTGATTTAGCCTATCAACCCATCAATTATTACAGAAATGGGACCTTTGTATTGATTTTTTTCCCCAATATCTACAATAACTCTTCACATACCCATGTCAACTTTCACCAAGGGTTCTCAGAGCTCTTTATAAATATTTGTTTTCATATCCCACTCCTTGTCCAGTGACTTAATATTTGTAATCAGATGATGAAATTAAGGCATTATTTTAATAGTAAGATTGAATATTAAGTTTGTAACTGGAATAAACTCTGAAATAACTCAATACTTAAATCTAAAGCTATCCATACATTCACTGTTAAGTTATAAGGATACTTTATCACAGAAATAAGTTTTAAAGGTATGGCTGCTTATATTTAGATTGTATTTTCTTTTTTATCCTTCTGCAGAGTAGAGAGACCAAGTGGGCATTAGAACATTTATTTGCCTAGTCAAGATGACGGGCAAAAGCGCATGGCTGACATTCTAACTGGGATAGGTGATGGGTAATGAAGGGGTAGGAGATGCCAAGCAATCTGACAGAGACATGCTCTGCATTTTAAAAGATTAACACTACCCTTTTCCTTCC
This sequence comes from Enhydra lutris kenyoni, assembly GCF_002288905.1. Lineage (NCBI taxonomy): Eukaryota > Metazoa > Chordata > Mammalia > Carnivora > Mustelidae > Enhydra > Enhydra lutris. The sequence continues at coordinate 49,328,807 of NW_019154093.1, forward strand.
TCCTTCTCTAACATTCTTCACACTTCTTATGCTCCATGGTCTGAAGCATGTGTATAAGATGACCCAATCACAACATGTATTCCCAAAGATAATGGTATATTTTCTCTACTTAATGTTCTCCATTTAGAGAAACTGGAGGTCTGGGTCCGTTCAAACACCAAAAATTGCCCAATTCAATACATATCTGTTTCAACCTCTGTTAAATTGTATTCATCCAATGAAACAAATTATAATTGAGCCGGTTCATAGACAGAAAGTTTGAAATGACCGTGAGATATTGACTAGGTTTTCCTGGAAACTTGTTTACCACCCAATTTCAGATTTGCATATTTTGGTGCATTTTTTTCTTTGTTTCTGTTTTGTTTTGTTTGCTTTGGCTTACTCAGGAGAGGGGCCTATCAATCTCAGCAGCAAAAGGTGTTAAATAGAAGTAGAAAACCATTATGGTTTTTCCTAACAATTCTGGGTTCATTTTTAATTATTTGTCTTGTTTTGGTTCGGTTATAAATAAATTCCTCTCTTTACTTCACTTCTCCCACTTTAGTCTGGTAGGTAATATTGCCATGATTAGCAGACTGAATGGAGTTTTAAATTGAAATCCCTCAATTCTCATATTTTGTAGTTTTTCATCTTGTTCAAGGATAGTTCTATTTTCCCTTATCCAAATATCTAAGAGAAACTGTACTTTAGAAAGTTGGTTTAGTATGCATTGATTTTCTGTTTATAAACTTTTATGGAGAGTCGAATTTTCTATCCCTGAGGATGAATAGAACACTGATTTTGTTCTCTAGATGCTTATAATAATTACCTTTTGATTACTAAAAGGATAAATAAGATAAAGGAGTGAAATAAGCAGAATTTTCTCCAGATTTATTTCTTAAAATGAATTGATGAAGCAGAATTATTTCTTTTTCTTGCATGTGTAAGAAATTTCTCTCTAAAAGAATATGAAGAAGAAGATTTCAAACTTATTGTTAAAAATGGTCAAATCTGAAATTCTTACATGTCAAGAGTATTATAGAAGAGGTGCTAGGACATTTTTTAATGGTGTAGTCACCAAACATATGGGATTTTATTGGTCTCCTTACTGCACACAACGCAAGTTAATATTTTATGAGGTTCAAGCAAACTAATGGGCAGGATTTCAAGGAATGGTGCAAACGTAAGTACCCAAATATTTTTATTACCAAAATTGGAAAAGTCACTGAGAGTGAGGGTTATGCAGCTATGGAGTCAAAGCAATCAAATCCTATTAGAAATTGATCTAAGGATAATTCTAATTAATAAAATGAATAATCAAATTAATCTTTATGCCTATTACCTTGTGTTACATTGTAAACTCACATCTCAGGAAACAGACTACCATATTTACCAGAATTTTGTCATCATTTATTATGATGATTTCAACATAAATATGTTTTCACTTAAATCAGGTTAAATGTCACTGGGCAAAGGTGTGTAGAAAAACTGTTAGCTTTTTATTTTGTTACAATATGCCTTTGGAAATGTAGCATGAAATCCAGAATTCTTTCTCAACTTCCTTCTAAAAAACAGAAGTCAATAAATGAATCCACAGAAGAGATTTTTCAAGATGCTGTTGGTAATTACTAAAAGTGCAAATAATCCCTACATTTTAAGAAGGTGGATATTAAAAAAAAAAAAGAGTAGGTAGATAATCATTCACATAATCCAATGCAATAAATCTCAGTGATAAGGAAATCTCAGATATGGGAAGATATTTTTAGTCTAAATTACTTATGCAATTACCTCAATTCTCATTTTACTTGAGGGCATCAACCTGACTTTTGCAACTGAAAATATTGTTATTAAAATAGAAAATGGGAACATAGGGCAGTGTTAAGATTACCATGGTGGTTTTCATTGCAGGTTTCAAGGAGTGGATAGCTAAGTTAAATATTTTACTTATGAAAGACTTTAGGTTTAGGTCATTTCAAAAATGATCTTTTTACGTTTTCACTGAATATTCAAGTCTGCCCCAGCGATATATATTTGTATATATGCTCAGAATTTCCTCTTACTTTTACGAATATGCTAATAAGATTTCTTTAATATTACTGTATTTGGATATCTGTCAGTGAATTTAAATGTGCCCTTATATGTTCAGGATGGCCTATTTCTAAGACCAAAAATAAATCTTGACTTTGTCCATAATGAACATGGCGACATATTTGTTTCATCGCTCTTCAAGCTTCGTCTTCTCCCAAGGTAAGAAGACTGCCATATTTTCTACCCCTATTTGCTATGGAAAACTTGTGTTGGAGAAGAAAGTGTAGTTGGTCAGATTTTCCCCAATGTCTGACCATGCTCTTACTGCTGTCATCTATCTCTGAAAGTGGATTATACTCCAATACTTTTGTTCTTAATGTCCTGGAAGAAGTTGAATCGTTCTTAATGCCATCACCCAATCCTTAAAATCTGACCTTTAAAACTGTAGCAGTCTTAACTAAGCTTACAGGAACACATCTCCTGGACAACATTACACATATACCATGATCCATATTACCAGTCATCCGTTTGTTTTCGATTTCATTTTAACATTTCGGTTTGGGCAAGAAATCTCAACTTTGGGTCTGATTGTCTTCTCCTTTTGTGATTGAGAAACTCCCTTTAAGGTTTCTTTTGCATTTGCTAACAAACTAATGATTTCCACTTCTTTGAAACTTTAAATGTATTTAAAATCAATTTTTACCCTGTGGGGGAAAAATGCTTTAGCAGGGTGTAGACATGGATGTACCTCTTCACATGTGCGTTTCTCATAACCTACAAAGTGCAGAGCTGAATTCAGGGCACACTGAGACAAATGCCAGTCCCAATAAGCGAACACTATTACCCGTTCAAACTTAAATATTTGTTCACCACTAATTTAGAACAGTGGTTGGACTCTGCGTGGGGATAAGTGGCGAGGGAAAACTTGGGATGGAATCTGCTCCCTTGTCCTGCATAATTTAACCATTGTCCCACATTTGCATACCCCATCCTTGAAAGCACTGAAAATGGTTTATCAAATATTTCTTTCAAAAACAAACAGCAATTCTTGACAGCAGCTCTGTGAAATAGAATTTTCTTCATCTCAGTATGTTCCCCATGTTATCTTAACACCAAATTAATATTTTAAACCCCCTATAAGTTGGTCTATAGAGGGAGTGGGGCCAAGTCTCTTGTCTCTTAATTAGCCTGTGGTACTATGAAAAGAGGAAGGTGGAGGAACAAGAATTACTGAGAAAAATAAAAATCCAGCATTGAAATGATAGTTGGATTACAAACCAAATCATGGCACACTTAGTCTTGGTGTTAGTGTAATTTTGAAAGCCCTACTTTCTCAACCTGAGAAATGGGCGATAATATAGCTAATGATGAAGAAAGAGGAGAACATAGCATAATTGGATGTGTAAAACAAGTTTTTGATTGACTAAGTTTATAGGGAAACAAGGTTGCTGATGAAATAAAGGCTGGATTAGCACTGGCCAAACACTGGTTTGTATACAAAGCAATAGCGTTTAGTGTCACCTAAATGGTTAGGACATATGTATGATCATTTTCCCTAAGTAGCTGCACAAATGGTTCCTAAGCCCCGCTCTGAATTAGTCACACAGTCAGGATAACCGATATTTTTATCAATTTGGTCAAAATGAATCCTGTTATTTTTTCCAAGGTCCCAAAATGTTTTAGTGTCCTTACCTTAGGGAAGAGAATTTGATTTTGGATACATGGAACCCACGATGCAGTTGAATATGGGTCTGGGACTCAGCACAAGCTCCTGGTATTCTTGGTCTTGGAACGTAGTGGCCAGGAGCATTATGAATTGGCAAGGTATAAGACAATGTACAACTGCCAGGTCTCTGAAAATGTTCACCCTTGCAACCAATTTTTGACTAATCTAAATGAGCCATTGATCATTTGTGTAAAGGACTGCCAAGGGTCAGTATTTTTTAGAGTATGGGCTGAGGAAGAGGTCATAAATGAAATGAAAAGGAGAAGTTGGAGAAAGAAATTTTGATATTTTAGGAAAAGACTTAACATGATAAATAACATTAAACATAATTAAACAAAATGATAAAAGTTTTAAAGATTAAATACTATTTATAATATTCATATTATTATTATTTATTAACTAGTATAATTATAATATTATTATTATTTGTGAAATTTAAATATCATATATTTAAATATTAAATATTCTAATGCCATCACCGAGAGTTAAGCTACTGTTGATATGTTGGGCATCCATATCTTTTTTATTCAGCAAACAAGGACTGGGGACACTACAGTGAACTAAATTGTCCTGGTCAAGTTGTTGGACAATAACCAGCCAAGGAAAGTTCTGCAAATACTTTGCAGGAAATGTAATTTAATTTATTTATGAGAGATAGAGTGTAAGTGAATGAGAGAGAGAACATGAGCCAGGGGTTAAGGAGGTGGGAGAAGGAACAGAGGGAGAAGCAAAATACCTGCTGAGCAGGGATCCCCATGTGGGGGCTCCATCCTGGGACTCTGGGATCATGACCCGAGCCAAAAGCAGACACTTAACTGACTGAGCTACCCAGAAACTCCATATGGAAATTAAAAAGGATAATAGAGACAACCTACATGGACTATTGATTCGAAGCATAAGGAGTTCTCCAGTAAGCCCAGATATGAATATGAGAAAGTCAGGCATACAAAGGGGTGAGAGATTCAGGCAAGGGAGTAGGGGAAGATAATGCAGATGGCATAAAGCTTTTTTTTTTAATATTTTATTTATTTCTTTGACAGAGTATGAGAGTATAAGAGGGAAAGCAGCAGGGAGAGGGAGAAGCAGTCTCCTGCTGAGCAGAGAGCCAATGTGGGGCTCAATCCCAGGACCCTGAGATCATGACCTGAGTCAAAGGCAAATGCTTAACCAAGTGAGTCACCCAGGCGCCCCACCATAAAACTTTTTGAAATCTAGCAATAAAAAAAAGCTTATGGGGCAGAAGTGTGTATGTTTATATGTATTTACCTAATCCTAATAGATTACATAAATTATTCTGAGTTACCTTGGTATTATCAAACATAATGGGGAAAGCTGTAGGGCTTTGGACATGTACATTAATTTAACACATTTAGAGATATAAAACACACTTTCGTGTAAGTATTCAATGAGATAGAATATGTAAAATGCATTGATAAGCTCCTAGCATTTAATAAATCTTTGCTATTATGACACTGATATTTCCTCTACATAGTATAAATCCAGAAAACCACTTTTCAAATTGGGATAATATTGTAGTACACTAGTAACTTTGCTCTTAATGTCTACATTTCCTTACTATCATTCAAAAGACAAATGTGCCTGCATATACGTACATATTTAGGCATGAATAACCTGTTTGAAACCATAACCTGCACCTGTGATCCTGATCCTCAGTCCCCCTTTCCCTGCTGTAAATTAGTCGTGTCATACTTGTCACTTTCTAACATGTTCTGTACATTTCATTATCTTAAGATCGTAAAAAGCAATAATCCAATTGTAAAATGGGCAAGAAGACATGGACAAACATTTCCTTGAAGAGAATATACAGATGGCAAATAAGCATATGAAACGATTTCTGAGAAAATAGTGTACAGTGAGATGTCACTAAATACCTATCACAATAGGCTAAAATTTGTAAACATAAACAAACAAATATTTCATTCTTGCTGGAAAGAATGTGGAGAAACTGGATTATTCATCCATTGCTGATGGGAATGTCAAGTGTTAAAGTCACTCTGCAAAACATTTTAGCAGTATCTAAAAACACTAAATAAGGGGCGCCTGGGTGGCTCAGTGGGTTAAGCCGCTGCCTTCGGCTCAGGTCATGATCTCAGCGTCCTGGGATCAAGCCCCGCATCGGGCTCTCTGCTCAGCAGGGAGCCTGCTTCCTCCTCTCTCTCTACCTGCCTCTCTGCCTGCTTGTGATCTCTCTCTGTCAAATAAATAAATAAAATCTTTAAAAAAAAATAAAAAATAAAATAAAAATAAAAACACTAAATAAGAAACTTCAATATGATCTAACAATTGTACTCCTGGGCATTCACCCCAAAGAAAAGAAAAGTTATGTTCACACAAAAATCTGTATACAAATGTTTAAAGAAGCTTAATTCCTTATAGCCAAATATTGGAAGTAGCCCAGACATTTTTTAGTGAATAGTGAATGGTTAAATAAACTGGAATGTGGAATAACCATATTAAGGACTACTGCTCAGCAATAAGAATTAATAAACTCTTGATACACACCAACCATCTGGGCGAGTATCCAGAGAATTATATTGAGTAAAAAAAATGTAAATCCCAAAATGTTACATACAGTACGATTTCACTTATGTGACATTCTTAAAAGACTGAATTAGAGGAATGGAGAACAGAATGGTGGTAGTCAGGGATTAAGGTGGAAAAAAGCAGCAGGAAGCTAGAAAAGGACAACATGAGGGATCTTTGTGGTGATGGAAATATTATGTACTTTTGATAGTGTAGATATTCATATCCTGATTGTCATATTATACTATAGTTGTGGAAAATGTTACCATTGGGGGAAACTGGTAAATGCTACAGATTTCTCCACGTTATTTCTTTCTACTGCATGTGAGTCTATATATCCCAAAACAAAATGTGTAATTTAAAAAATGGATACGCAATAGATAATTTTAAAGGTAGTATTTTATACCGCACCTCCCATGAGACATGCAACATTCTAAGTGTGTTACAGCAATTAGCTCATTTAATCCTCAAAACAATCCTATGAAGTAGGTTTCTCTTATTCTCTCTTGTATAAATGATGAAGTGATTATTAAGTAACTTGTATAAAGTCACGGAACACTTAAATGATGAAACAAAATTTGTTTTGTTTCACTTTAGTTTCAAAAAAATTTAAAAAGTAGAGAGAATAATAATATGAACTCATCATCTGGTTTTGATAATTATCAATTTATGACCAGTCTTATTTTATCCAAATCCCTACACTCTCACCACTCTCTGGCTTATTTTGAAGCAAATTCCCATATCACATATTTTAACTGTAAATATTTTAGAATCTAGCTCTAAGAGATAAGGATCCTTTTAAAAAACTTAACCCCAATACCTTCACCACGCCTATAAAAATAAACAATAATTCCTTAGTATTATCTGATATCATGAACAGATGTTTTAACCCAGGCCATACGACTCTCAAATATTTTAATCAATGGGTCTTCTTGGATGGAAGTACAGATTTAATAACTTAAAGCCACCAACAGCTAGATAGAAAAAATGAATGTTCTTAGAATATTATGACAAAGCATCGCCTTACACAAAAACAAAGATACTTTATGTCCTTTATTGATAAAATAGGGTATGATGATGAATTTAAATCCAATTCTGCTCTGATCTTTGATCTCTCATGCTTTTCCATATACAATTATATTTTCTTTGTTAGATTCATATAGTTTCATTTAATAATTATCTCTCTTTCTAAGTGATTTCTTATAGATCTCTTCATTGTCTGTCTTTTCGGGTATCATGCTGCTCCCTAGTTCTTGATCTTGAACCATGTCACTCCAGTATTTCATTTTTCTCTCAGATTTAGAGCACTGCAAGACCTCCTTATCTTTACATGCTCAACCAACAGGCAAGTACCACAGATCTGGTGTACTTGTGCATGATAGTGGCTTTGTATTTTGAAAATTCATGTCCTCAAATTTTGTTTTATATACAAATTTACACATATTCAGAAACAGCGCCATAATCTCAAAGGCCAACAATGAGAAACCCTCATTAGAAAAGTCAAAACGATAAGTGTTTTTAGACACATTTCACAGAAACTGAGGCTCAGAGTGTCAAAGACACTGACTCACATCCTACAAGATAGAATTCAAGAGTTGAGAGACTGGGTGAAGTGTTTTAAAGCATATCCTTAAAAGACAAATCAAACAAACAAACGAAAAAATGGTGACAGTGTTAGGAAACAATACAATACAATTCAAAGAAAGATAGAAAATGGTGGTTAAGATTTAGATGTCATTTAATTGAGCTTACTCAGAAGTCCAGAATACTTTCTAGAGCTCAATGATGTCAAATATCTAAGCTCTATTAAATCCAACCAGTGAGCTGCATTTAGAGTGCCCTCTCTAGTTAGCCTTTCTGTAAAATTAACGTTTCTATAAAATTCAAGTCCTTGTCCAAAGGTGTGACTTGTGTAATGTGTATATACTTGAAAATCAATTTGTACCCTTTATAATGTTTAGGTTTAGATAAAGGGAAATTTGAGTACTATTTGTATTTATGAACTAAAAAAGGCAGTTGGTTATTGGACTTGATCCAGCAGGCAAATGAATACCATCTTTAGTATTCAACAATTTCAACTAAGATTTCCTTTTCTAGGGAGCTCATGAGACATAATCCATTGCTAATTGCTTTGATTATGGCTTATCTATCCTCTAATTCCCAATGACCTTTTTCAAGTCCACTTTCAATTAATGAGCCAAACTAATAAAGTCTACACTGTCCTCTTCATAAGGTTTTCTTTTAGAAAAATGTCCTTATAAATTAAGATATTTTTTGTTCAAACTATGCTCTGTCATACTAAATGAGGTTGAAGAGTTGACACCTTTATCTTAAACTTTGCCATCTATTTGCATAATTATGCCTTGAAAAATGTTTATGTCTCTGGGCATTTAAGTCTTTCAATGCGAAGGTTTTTTGTTCTCTCATTATTAATTTTCTATTGCATTTCACTGCTAACACGGTAAAAACTTAATGCCCAACAAATACTAATCCAAATAATGACCAAGAGCCACAGAAATGAAATTTACTTCTATGCCTGAAACAACTAAAAAAAAAACAAAACGGGAAAAAATGTTTAAAGTAACAGGACTTGAGTCATCAACATCAAAAACAAAGGACCATAATTCCTGAAAAATTCTGAAACAAGGTGAGTCCTGTGATTGCCCCAGCTTGTGGACTAGAGAAAGTTTCCAGACTGTTGGGCAAGGGGGGCATGTCCTATGGTATTTCTGCACCAAGGAGACAGAGCTGCAAGTCCACAGAAGACAAAGTAGTGAAGTCCTAGGACAGAGTACAAGAGACAAGAGAGCTACATGGAGAGAAAAATCCGCAGATCTGCAAAGAGTCTTTCTGGAGGATTCAGTTGAGAGCTGAAGCAAAGTTGTGAAGAGACCATGGGTGGGAAAGAACCACTCAACGGGATTGACAGAGAAGTGTCTAGAGTTCACACAGGACCAGGAATAGTGTCTGTTTCCAACAAGTGTAGAAAACTTTGTAATTCAAGAGTTATTGGTGAGAATAATGAGAAAGGTCTTGCCTTCCTAGTATGGAAGCTGGATATTGACCCCAGATTAAACTCAGCTCTGGTTTCACCTGAAAATAAGACCTCAAAGGACTGTTAACTCAACCACATCCTGAACAAAGTTCAAGAATATCTGTAAGAACACAAGACAAAATTCATAATGGCTGATAATCAATCAAAGACTTTGAGGAATGCAAAGCAAAAAAACCCACTAACCATAATAAGGAGAACAGTCAATCAAAACCAACCAAAAGAGGCACTGATGTTAGAATTAGCAGATAATGACATTAAAACAGATATTATCATTATATTCCATAAGTTCCAAAAATTATATAAAGACATGAAAAATATTAGCCAGAACAACAAAAATAAATCCAAATTCTAGATATGAAAACTTCAATGTCTGAGATGAAAAATACAACATATGGGTTTAATGGCATATTGCAGAAGATTACCAACTCGAAGACATAACAATAGAAATGATCCAAAATGGAACACAGAAAAAGACTGAAAGAAGTTGACAAAGCATCAGTGAGCAGTGGGCTAACTATAAGCAGTCAGCTATATGGAGTCCCCAAAGGAAATGGGAGACAAAATATAACTGAGCAAATAATGGCTAAAAAAAACCTCCAAATTGGAAAAAAATTATAAACTCACAGATCCAAGAAGCCTAACAAAGCTCAAGCAAAAAAGTATGCAGGAAACGGGGTGCCTGAGTGGCTTTGTGGGTTAAAACCTCTGCCTTCGGCTCAGGTCATAATCCCAGGGTCCTGGGATCGAACCCCGCATTGGGCTCTCTGCTCATCCGGAAGCCTGCTTCTTCCTCTCTCTCTCTGCCTGCCTCTCTGCCTACTTGTGATCTCTGTCTGTCAAATAAATAAATAAAAATCTTTAAAAAAAACATGCAGGAAAAAAATCTGTATCAAGACACATCATAAACAAATGGCCTAAAATATGTGGTAAAAAAAATTCTTAAAAGAATACAGAGAAAGACATTATTTATAGAGAAACAAAGACAAGGATGGCAGCAGATTTCTTGTCGGAAAAAATACGAGCTAAAAGACAACAGAACAACATATTTAAGTATTGAATTTAAAAAACTGTCCACTTAGAGTTATTTAACAAAAGTAGCTTTCAAAAAGTGAAGATCAGTGACATTTTCTATACAAAGGTAGGAAAAATTCACCAGCAGATCTCTACTATAATATTATATATATGACTATATAATGAATAACTTTAGTTAACCTTGATGATATAAAAGTAAAAGTACAAATGTCAGAATCTCAGGCTTGGTGGTTAAGAGCAGTCTGAAGAAGAGATTGGGCCCTGACGTCCTATTTTTCAATGGACAGAATCAGAAAAATATTAGGTATAGCTTGGGAAGGAGGAAATAAAAGTGGAGCAGTGTTACTTATAGATGCAAAGATAATTCATATAATTAATTTTAGCGGAAATAAAACAGTGACATAACCATACTGAGACAAGGATGGAGGGGCAGAATGAACACAAGTAAAAGTCTCTTCTGTTATAACAGGCAGTTAAAAAATTTAAAGTTGATCATTTAAAAAAGAGCTATATAAATACCATTTTGCTTGTTGTCCCCCACTGGAAAACATTAGGGATTGGACATTGGTTGAGGCATAGGAATTTTAAGCTTTTTCTTTTGTACAGGCAGTTTTTGCTTTGCACAATAATACAGGATTCTGAAAATGAATATGCCAGCTGAAATCATGCCAGGCTATTTTCATAATAGATGGGAAACATTACAATTGTTCCATGACCTTTAAAAATTTTGTCAAACATTAAAAACTCTCTTACTGTCAACAATCAATGGATAGGGAAATAAAAAATACAGTAAAAATAATGTATGCTTACATTAATTAGTTAACTAATAGATCAGAAACGTCGACAAGTGTTTTATTCCTTTGTAAAATAATTATCAAAATTGTTGCACAGTGTTTGCCTTCTTCTCATCATGTAACTTACAAAGCAAGCACCTTTTTTATGTCTTGGCAAATTGTCACACTCCTTTCTAAGTTTGGATTAGTTCCCAACATTTTATCCTATGTGCTTTCAATGTCATGAAACATCTTTGAGAATTCTTTAATGGGAAGTTTTTTGCTCATGTCACTTACTCTGGGACATCTTTGTCCTTTATGTCAAAATCATTTTTCTCATTTATGTCAATAAATTCACCTTCACTGAGTTCCCCTGGCTGCATATCTAGTGTCTGCAACGGCAACACTGCCAACGGGATCAGCTACTTCTCTCACTCGTTACATTCAATTCTAATGTCACTGTCAGCGTCATCCCTTTTTGGTTCTTTGCTGCATATTCATGTTTGTTGCCCCCAATTCCCTGTTTCAATTACCAGTATTTGTGTAATGTCATGTGGGCTTACCACTGGGAGACAAAGAGGAAACAGAGCTAAAGGCTTTACCGTCTGTAAGTGAACTGAGTAACAGACGAGCAGTGATCAATCACAGACTTTGAAAGATGTGATGTGAATGGTCAGTGATCATAATGTGCATCTGTTTTTTGTGTAGCAGTTTGTGGGCTGAAGAGCCAGCAGCCCACTTTGTACTTTGTGCAATTACTTACGGCTAATAGACTCCGGTAACTGAAATTTGAACCATTTGTGGAGGGGCTGGCTCTATTTAAGTAAACACGAAACCGGAATTTGCATACTCTGGAACTGCAGAGTGAGGGCTGCCTGGGATTATATGTGCATTAGTTTTCTTTCTCTAGTGGTATGATTATTCATTTGTTTTCACCTGTTAACATTGTCTTTTTCTTCTTCCAGTTTTATTGAAATGCAGTTGACATAGAGCACTGTAAAAATGTAAAGGGTGTAGCATAATGATCTGACTTACACCTACACTGTGAAATGGTTACCCCAGCAAGTTTAGTTAATATCCATCATGTTTATTGCCTTTAAGTTCCATGAGGGCAAGGACTCTAGCTGTTTTATTCACTAATGTTTACCTATCACCTCGCACATTGGAGGTATATTGCCAGGAGCTCAGGAAATAGCCGTAAATTAATAGAAAAACGTGCATTCTGTGGGTTCAGGAGTAGAGCTACCTGCTGGTCTGTGTGGATCTTGTTGGGGGCATTACGGTGCAGTGGTTAAGACTGTAACTTCTAAAGATAAATTAGTAGAATGAAAATGAAATTCTGGATGAAAATCCCAGCTCTGCCATTTACTAGATATATAGTCCTGAGCAAATCTCTTAACCCCCTTGTGCCTCAGTTTTCTCATCGATGAAAAGGGAATAATGATGGCACCTATTTCACAGGATGTTATAAATATTAAATGAGTTGATGTAAACAAAATGATTTGACAATGTTAAAATAGCAACCGCTGTACAAATGGTAGTCACTATATTGGAGGAGATTAGATTTTTGGAGCAACATGACATATTAATACCAATGGATAGAGTCACTTTCTATTTCTGCATGCAAAAGGGCTACTAGAACATGATAAGGATACTAAGGAAAATCAAGTTGGTATTTTTGTTTTGGGGTTTTTTTTTTTTTTTGGGCACAATGAAAACCGGAGATATTCATTGAATATGGTTGCATTTTAAATGCCTTCCTAGAAACTGAAAGCTGACATTAAACTCTAAAATGAACATGTTCATATCTTTTTTTATAAATATTTTCATGGGAGGTGTGATCTATTTCTTTCTTTAGTAATCAAAAATTATTTCCAGAGCTTCCTGTTGAATGACTGAATTAGTAAGTAGCACCGAGTGTGTTTTCTTTTACTTTTTCCTCTCTTCTCTTTTTTTCTTTTTTCCTAAAGAGAAAGAAACAAATGTCAGGCTTCAGCTTTAATTAAGCAATTAGCTAAAATGTTGTATAGAATAGACAAGAAAAAGTTCAATTGTGTAATTTAATTTTAATTGAATGAAATAAGTTAGCAAAGACTAGCTGCTGTTTCATGAGTCTTTTCATAGGGCAGAGAATGGATTTTAACAGCAGAGACAGGGGGTAACATTGAGTCTAATTCCATTTAATTAGCAATGTCCAACCTTTCTCAACAGAAAAGCAATACTCTTATTAAATAATACCAAAAGTGCAATGGATTTTGGCCCAAAGTAATGAAGATGTGACCTCTACAAATACACATTTCCCAAGAGTGGATTCTACATGCATCCAAAAGGGTATGTTCAAAATCAAAAAGTAATTACATCACTTCCAGTTATTGCAGGATCTACTACAGCAGCATAGATATCCCCCACCACCCCCACCACAAATAAGACATACATTTTTTTTTCAAACACGATAAAAGAGATTTTAACATTTAGCCATACTACGGCCGTAACTGGCCAACTGTAACCATTTATTATTTGTATTTTTAAGTGAGCTCTTAATTGAAATACAACTTACAGATTATGAGTGTACCAGGTGACTGAATCTCACAAAGTTAGCACACTTAATGTAGTCAGTGCCAAGAATAAGATCCAGAAGCACATGGCCCTGCCCAGGCACTACTGCTCTCTTCACAGATCATGTCACCCCTTTTCTTAAAACTGCACGATGGATCCTCCTTTCACTTAGAGCGAAGCCTAAGCTCTCGTCTGTTTGACTTCATCTCCTAATCTTTTTGTTCACTCCACGCCTGGAAAAATTTCACTGTAAAATGAAGAGGAAGGCATTGATAAGGTGCAATATTATAATCATAAAAGTACTGATATTCATAAATAAAAACTCATAAGATCTTGCTTTTTTTCAAAAATGCTGTTAGTTAACATTTATAGTAAGGTGATTCACTGAATAGGCAAAAGTTTTGCATAATAGCTTGCTTCCTCCCCCTACCCCAATTTGGCTAGATGCATCATAATACGTTTGATAATTTTGGGTTCAGTTTCAGCCTCCAAAGAATTAAGAAAAGCTCAAATTTGAAGACAGTAGAGTATATGAAGTCTAAATAATGTAGGTTTCTAGTCATATCTTATTTGAAATATCATAAGGACAGACTATGGATATGATAGGATGAGAAAACTCTCAAGACCAAGGACCCATGCTGGTTTTTACCTTTGTCTTTGCTAATATTCCCTCTTCTTCCTCCTAACCCTAGTGAATTGCAACACTTAGGGGCTTTGGAAACTCTACTAATGATATAATTACATAAGGCTCTTCCTCTAAGTCAGGTTTAGGTGTTTGGGGTTTTTAAAAAATATTTTATTTATTTATTTATTTGACAGAGAGAGGGAGGGAAAACAAGCAAGGGAGCAGCAGAGGGAGAGGGAGAAGTAGGCTCCCCACCGGGCAGGGACCCAGCGCAAGGCTCCATCCCAGAATCCTGGGTTTATGATTGGAGTCCGAAGGCAGACACTTAACCAATGACTGAGCCGCCTGGAAGCCCCCATTCAGTAGTGTCTTTCAGTATTGTTTTCCTTACTTTTATTCTGGTTTCTATTTTTAGGAAAACTAGCTTTCACAGATTGAAGTCATTTAGTCCATTCTTCTTCTTATCAAACTATAACCTTTTCTCCTATTATTCTCATATTTTTGTTCTCTCTGTTTTACATGGAAAGGTTGCGAAATAATTCAAGTGTGGTAGGAGCACTTCCACAAAACTCAAATGTGAGTTGAATTTCTTTTTTTTTTTCTGGATCCATTTACTGGATTTCTTGTTGTGGTTGTTATTGTTAGGCTAACTCAGTATGACTTAAAATAGTTTGTTCTTTCTTTAAGCCTAGAGAGACGATTTCTTTCATTGAGTTTGAAAAAGTCAGGACACAGAAGCTATTTTCTTAAGTTTCTTTTAAGCCAAAACACAGAGAAGCATGAACATTTCTTTACTTTTAAATAATGTTTGATTCCTATGCCCAAAAGAAATATTTTTGGTTAATCTATTTCTGTTGGAAGAAGATGAGCTCTAAGTCCAACATGTTTCTACAGAATATCTGACACTTGTATTAGCACCAGTCCTCTTTTGCCCTTGTCTCTCTCCTCGTCTTCCCCTTCACTCTCTTCCTAAAGAACTGCTCAGTCATGCCTAAAATCAAATTCCAACTTAGTCACTCACGAGTTTTATTTTCCCTCCGTTTCCTCATCTATACAATGCAGATAAATTACGTCCTATCTTTAGTAGTAATGTGACAATGGCCATAGAATGTAAGGGCTAGAACATTGCCTGAGACATATCCTACCCTCGACATGAAAAAAAAAAATTAGTCCATACAGAAATAGTAATTAATAATATTAAGAATTATTATTAAAATTAAATTATATAAGAATCTTAATATTATTACTAAAATATATCAGTACTATACTATATTTGTTAATTCTTAAGCAGATGCATAAGAAAATGAGTAATTTGAAAAAGAACAAAATAGCCAGCCCTGGTTAGTTCAGAAATCATTTTTATCCATTGGAATTTGGAGTGAACAGTCTGTCTCTGTTCAGTGACACTGATACCTCAGTTAACAAGATTAAGTCTTATTCCTGCCCCCTTAGTGATAGACCTTATAATCCAGAATACTAATTATTGCTGGTATAGTCACATCAGCGTCACAACTAGTGAATATTTACACCACACTTTGACATTTGGTCTTCTCTTTTCACTGGTTTCCAGCGGTTTTTTTTGTGTGTGTGTGTCCATATATATAACTCTATGGATTTTTATTATGCAAACTTTTGTGTATTACTAATTTACTGTCACATTAACAAGAACGTTCCATTCTGAATTTTAACCATGATCCCTCCCTCAAAAAAAATATAGTTGTCTTTGTAATATAGGCAAAATTTAAATGTGCGGAAAACTATGACCTTCATCTAGTTAGTTAATATGTGTCAACATACTGGTTGCTTAACTTCCACAAATACTATATTTAATTCAGAGTACTCATTTCATATTCAACAGTTTACACATCTCATGCATTTGAAAATATTTCTCTCTCATTTTAACTATAGAGAGCTAATACACAGCAACATATTCAACTTTAAGGGAAAAAATGCCTTTGGAGTTTATTTTTTATAACATCCACAATAAGCAATACCACCTTATTTGATACCATACTCACTTATACTATAGTTTATAGACTGAGCTTTTCTAAGTAATGAAGGAAAGCTGCACTTTTCCCATAGTATTATCATTTAAGATGGCTTTTGCATACTTGAATAAAAGTTTTTTGTTGAGTTTTATTACTTGCAGTTAAAATCTTGTACATTTGTCATCATTGCAATTTTCATTTCATTAAATTAAATATCCACATTAAAATAATTTATATTATGACTAAATATCTCAAGAAGAAAAGGACAATGGGATATGATAAAAGAGGTCTTCTCTCTTTGCCTCTTCCTCTTACTAAATCATGATAGTAATTATTCAAAGGAATTTAAGATAAATTATTGTAAGAGTATTCATTAATTTTTTTTAGATAATTAGCAGAAATTCTGTCATCTTTATGAGAGGTTTGCTTGGCCATTGTGAATCCAAGATGATAATGACATCCAAATGAAATACTTATTTTTGTAGGATTTAAAAGATTAAAGGTGGTAGAACCATGTTTAATTGACTGGCTCTTGTCATAAAATATTAGGTAAAGGATGGTGTTATTTCTGAAACAGTATTTTATATAAGAAGAGTTGATAAGACTAATGTGTGTGCTGAGAGAAAACCACAAGCACTTCAAGAATTAGATCCTATTTCCACTTCCAATATGAAGAGTAACCATTGATTAAGTAAAATGTAATACTTAGGTTAGAGGCTTCTGAATTGTCATCTCTACCAATGAGAATAAAAAATCCACAGAAATAATCCCATTGTTAAAGTTAAAAACACTTTCATCATAAATGTGAATCAGAAATAACAATATGAATTTATGATTAAACAATAACCAACAAAGTTTTTCTTAGTTTTGTCCACTGAAAGGCTAATCATATAGCAATGAATAGCTGTGGCACCTGTAATGTGGTCTCTGAACACCACTTGCACTAAAAAAGGAACCAGGATGCCTGAAGAGACAGGTCACCCCAGACCTGAAGCAAGAATTCTACAAGATGAATCTGAAAAATCCTATTCTAAAAATAAAGGGAGCTAAGACCTCTGGGTATTTTTGAAATGTCTTGGAAGCCAACTTTAAAAACAGAACAATTTGACCATCAAAAGAGCAAGGACTGCCATGGATTCAAACACATCAAACATGTTAAAATTCCTGAGTTTATAATGATACGGAAAGAAACCGAACAAAACCAAAGCAATCTTCGGTTCCCTGTCTTAGGAATCAACTCACTCTGCAAACATAAATAGAGGCTATGAATCCAGCATCGCACCTATCTTTCCTGAACAAACTTATTTTCATGTAAACAAACAAACTGATAAGGAAAATTGTTCTTTACAAAAGAACTCTGTAAACAACAGAAGTAATGAAGAAAGCAAAGCATTACGATTTTATAACAACTAATGAATTGATGGGTTCCAGACAATAATCATCAATGACTGCTGAAACCATGCAGCAAAGGCAAATGAACAAGTGCAATGAATGGATCATGATGAAAAGATCTGAATCCATTACTCAATATTGATTAATGCCTAAAAATTGTGCTTCCTGGGTGGGGTGCCTGGGTGGTTACTCAGTTAATCATCTGACTCTGGGTTCCCTTCAGATCACAATCTTAGGGTCCTGAGATAGAATGCCATGACCCGCTCCACGCTCAACAGGAGTCCGCTTGAGACTCTTTCCTCCTTCTTCTCCCTCCCCTTTTGTGACTCCCCCAACTCATACTGTAAAATAAATAAATGAGTGAATGAATGAGTGAATGAATGAATGAATGAATGAATACACTTGATCTTAGCCAAAAGGCCGAGAAGTGATAAACTAAATAAATAAATAAGTAAATAAATACAATCTTTTTTTAAAAAGACAATACGCTTCCCAATATAATGCAACAGAAATTATACAATACCACTTATAAATTAGATTTGAGAAAAGAGAGAAAGGAACATACATTTTTAATCTTTTGTTCACTTTTGCACTCCCACACCTAGAATAATACCTGACAGAGAGTAGGTCCTAAATAAGCATGTGTTGAATGGATGGAGGGATGGATGGATGGATGATTGGTTGATTGAAGGCAGACAGAGGGCATCATTAAAACTTGAAACACAGTCATTTACTTTCTGTCACTGATAACTTGATGCAAGTCAGAACAGCTTCATCAAGTGAAAAATTTTAGAATAAATGTATGAATAGAAGCCTTACGTAGGGTTTTTGTCATTGGTAAACTCTCATGTACTTTTGTTTAGTCTTTAGATGTAGTCCTAATTCTCTTAATGAAATGGATAATGATTAAATTTTTTACTTACAATTTTCTTATCATTGATACCATTTAACATATTGTGTTATTACACATATATATAATTTATCTCTTCCTTCTCCCTATCAGGGATTTCATATTGATGTCCTTGGAGGAAACTAATTGCCCCCCAAAACATTCTCCTTTTCAGTGTTTTGTTGAATTTGAATTAAGATTCCCTATAGTAAATTGCGAAGTTGTTCAAAATTGACTCCAGGAATCCTAAGAACCCTAAAGCTTCCAAGGGACCCAGTAAAATTTAAAAACTCAATATCTCCTGAAGGAAAACAAGATCAGACATATTATTCTGTGCCTTTTTTGGTGGGGTTTGTTCTAATTCAATTTGAAATCAAAAGAATATAGTATGTCCCAAACAGTTACTGTATTATGTCTTTAATATTCATTCTAGGAACAATGCAAACAAAATTAGACTGACTAATATAACTAAAATAATATAAAATTCAAAACATTTACAATACACATTTTATATTATGTGGTTCTGAGTCACATTTGCATACAGTAATACTCTTTGATCTGTTGCTTGAACACTGACATAGCCAAAATAATTTTAGAATCAGAGTGATTAAATTTCATTATACTATGTCATAGACTTATCCTTCATTTTCATGACTCGTATTTCCTATCATATTGTTTTGATAATGATGTTTATATTTGCAAAGATGAAATTCAACATTTCAATTGTTTATGAGCAACAAGTTGGTTTTAGTCTTTATTTTCCTGCCTTAAAATTTAAAAAACAACAAAAATTATACCAAATTGAAATATATAAGTGAAAGAATAAAAAATATATTTTATTGCTATCCTTACCCAAATATGTCTTACAGGTCATAATATTATCTACTGGATTAGAGACAAGGAGGATGTAAAGCTAAGAGGATAAATACATCTCCTTTGATTGTAAATTACTAAACACAAGAACCAGGAATGGAACTAAAGCATGTCTGCCTGTCTAGTCTTTAAACTATATCTCACATTGCCCATTTCACTTGACAGCTAGTAATTTAAACTGATCTTCTTTTAGTCCATCAAGCATGCTAGCCACTATCCTGCTTTGTTCATGATGTTCTCTGGGTCAGAAACGTTCACCCCTGCTCACACAGTCTGTAGCTCATCTTCTCATCCTAGAGAGGACTTCCCTGGCCACACAACAAAACCTTGGTCCTCCTGCCCCAGTACAACATATCAGAGTACTCTCGTTTTGTTCATAGCACTTTTTGCAATTTGTAGTTTTATAATTCATTTACTAGCTGTCTCCCTCCTCAACCCCGAACCCCCAACCCCTTGGACTAAAAACTCCACCGTGGAAAGTTTGTATAGGTTTCTTCATCACTGTCTTTTTGTACACTTAAAGAATTTCTGAAAGAATGAATAAAAGGCCAACAATTCTCCTATATTTTGCATATCCTTTAAAACCTAAGGACAATTGAAATTATGTAAATGATTCTATTCCCTTGTAAGTATTAAATATTAGAAAGCTTAGAGTCTTTTTTTTTTTTTTATGGCCAGGTTCTTACTTGGCATTTAGGTTCTCCTAAGTGCTTATAGATGATTTAATAAATTACAATAAAGAAATTGATAAATAACTGAAAAAAAAAAAAGGCTGACAAGGGCATAGATGCAAGACGTAAATCCAGGAACTTAGGATAAATCTCAAATTAGAGCTGTAGCATATTTACTAAAAACTACTGCTGTGAAGTATGCCAGCCTTGATAGTTTTCAAATTCATTGTGCTTAAACAATTCAATAAGGCAGATAAATGGTGCATTGGCTCTACTTTTTGCACCCATAGTGCTTCCTTTTTCTACTGCTTTGCACTTAGTCAGATAAATACACCTCAAGCGTGTTTCTGAGTAGGTCCACTTAAAGCACACAGTACAACTTCCATGGAGAGACAAACCAGAATGAAGTCTATGGCATTTCTAATTAGGCCCCTTGCCTGATTTTCATTAGGCCTGTTGCCTCTGTCTCATTAGGCCCACTGCCTGGTTTTCATGAGTCTCCATGCGTAAGATTCATTAGGCCCGTTGCCTGACTTTTATTAGGTACATTACCTGATTCTTATTAGGCCTAATGCCTGATTTCTTTCGGATCCTTAGTATGTGGGGCCAACACTTACTGTCATGGCTGGTCCATTGGTTGATGACAATCTTTTCTCAAATCAGTGATAACCAGAACTCAAAAGTTTCTTATGCCTGATGAGAGGCACAGGTGAAGAGAGATTTTCACAACAAAAGCATTTCTGAAAGCCAGGCTTGCCCCTCTCCTCTCCACCCGCCATTCATCATTAGTTTCTCTGGATTGCAGCTGATGTAACATTACCTTTTTCAAATCAGTACATGCCACATGAAACACTCTTACAGCAGAATGAGTAAATAAAAAAGAATGCCATTAATTTGAATTTGTTTGAATTGGAACAAAAATAATTTAAATGATGTTATTAGGTTAATTAAATATTTTATTTTCTATTACATTTATTTATTATACATTGTGAAACCAGCGACCTTTGTCACAATGTCTCTTTTGTAATCACAAAAGGAAATATAGTTTAGTGCCATTAATTTATTCACATGTGAACTGGATTGATACAGTTAAACCATTTCAAACCAAACCCAATGTATGTATAAATAGAAAATAGCATATTAAACACATAAAGTATTATGATTTTATTGAAATGTCATTCTATGTAATTTACATACATAGCACCCAGCAATAAAATAATTTTACATTTCACATGAGACAGCTCTTTATATATTCTTAGATTAACTGTTTTAAGTACAATTTAGCAGATTTAAACATTAAAAAATCTCTGTTCTCTTTGATATAGTTTTCTCTTTTCACATATAATATGTGCAATTGGCATGCTCCATATATTAGCCAATAAAGATGACACGCTTTTTGTCATAGAAATACATGTATAGTTCATAAATAAATGGATTTAGGTTATTAACTTCTAGGTATTACTAATGTCATAACATATAAATAATATTGAAACACTTAGGAAGGGCTTTGACTTCAAAGTCACATTTTCAAATTATTGACTACTTAATAAATTTAAATAATAAAATGCAAAATTTGAAAGTTGTTCATTTGAATATTTGGAAAAATATCATTCATTCTGATCAAGGAAACATTAACATTTTCTGAGGTTTTACTATTTATGAAATTTTATAAACTCAGAGAATAAAATGCTTTAATTTACTTAAAAAGTGTTGAGGGCAATGTATAGAACAAATTGTGCATATTTTGTGTTTATAAGTTAAATTGCCATAATTTCTGACTCAACATCAGAAATTAGCCCTGAATTTCTGGTTAATGCACATCTGAATGATCTTCTACTTAGTCCTGGCAACACGATGAAAAAACATTTTCTAATTTCCAAATGCTATCCTCAAATATTTTAGACAATGGACTGACAAAATGGAGGGAGCATATTAAATATTGCGTAGGATGTTCACATGATCAGATCTGGAGGTGCATTGTCTGTTCAAAAACCCGTATCTCATATATTCACAGCTAAATCTGTCCTAGACCTTGAAAGCTTTGATCTTGGATTTGTCACTTTATTAATCACTTGCATGTGGGAAGCTGACAGCCAATAACATTCTCTCTTGACAGTACTGTTTAGATGAACTGTTCATTCAACATTTGGCCCAGGAATTATGACAGACACATTGGTTTGAAAGACATATCTTGACGAAATGTTTTATTGGGGTGATTCCTATACACCCGTGTCCACATGCATTGATTTATTTCTTGTCTAAACATTAGCTTGCCAACACATAGTCATGGGCTTCTCTGGATTAAGTCATATTTGAGCACTCTAGAAAAATAAGCACTTTCCTTACAATTCTTGTGGGAAGGAAATGCTAAAAATGGGGTAATCACCTACTGATGTTGACTTTGACACCCACATTAAACTACATATCGTACACATCATTATCATGTTGATTTAAAGAGGAGAGTCTGGAATAATTAGACCTCTTCATTTATTTATAGAGAGCTTAAAGAGACCAAACCACATTCCTTACAAACATCTTTACCCTAAATAAGCAAGTACGGTAAGCTTCATTGCCTTTAGAAAATCTGCCTCCTTGAGAATGTTGTTGGTGTTTCTGTTTTATTTTTTTCTATTTCTATAATACTGGAGCAGATCAAATTTTATTTTGGGGGAATTTTACTCTTAATGCCAAAATAATTTGAGATATGGAAAAAAATCTGAAAATCAATATAAAGAGAAAAAATACCACTCTCTGTACAGTCTAATTCTAATAGTGAAGTACTTGTTAACATTAAGTTCCCATAGCTTTTATTTAATTTATTTATTAGTTTTTAAATATGGGTCATAGCATCATACTCAGGAAAGTTGGTGGATATGCCAGGAAATTCTTTGTGCCATACGGCCATCAAAATCAAGGTTGAATCAATTGATTGAAATGCCAGCTAGCAGAAATTAGATAATGTGGATACAAGGTGGCCCCCATCGTCTCCACGTGCACCTTGTTAGATCTAATTGCATTGAAAGGCACATTATTCATAGTTAATCTAAAGCAGCTGAATGCATGGATCATCCCACAAAAGGCTTTTCACCTGTTTCTGACTCTCCGGGAATTATTTCAGGATGTAGACATAAAGATATACAACATTTTTAAAAAGAAAAGAGAACTCAAGACTATCTGCTTGGACTTCCAGAGAATGGCCATAGACTTCAGCTCTAACAAAAGCATTCCTCTTTCACTCAATTCAACACATGGCTGGGGAACTTAAGCCTTAAAATAAGATCACACCCAGATGGCTTTGAAATGGGATGGTTTCATAGTTTTTGCTGCTGAGGAACTTTGAAGCATTTATTGAAACAAGTAATTCTATTATGATTCTTATAAGTGTCAAAATGTATTGAATAAAATGCATAGAATAAATAACTCCATTCCCAAACTCCCTTCCCCGAAGTCTGAATTTCCATTTCTTGGAATGTATCCCAGGGTTTGTTTTTGTTTGTTTGTTTGTTTGTTTTTTCAGATGTCTAAGTCTGCTTATCTGCCCCTTCCTACTATGCACTCCACCTCTCATTAAATCACGTATGCAGCCTTTTTCCCTTATGCATCTTGGCCATTGTTATCACAAACTTTGCCATCAGCCAGGATTTCCTATTTACATCATTCAGCTCTTGTATCCTTCAGCATGTTTCTAACATCTCTGTCTACTACCAGTTTGTAATGGAAAATACATCCAAATCCTTTAGGTCAAAAATTTGAAAGACCAAAGAAATGTTCTCGGTTAAAAAAAAAAAAAGAAAAAGAAAAAGAAAAATCACAACTCATTTCTTTTGTTAGTTACCTTAATGCAATCTTTTTTTCCCCTTTCTCTTATAGGCTTCAAAAAGCTTGCCATCAGTATATTCCAGTTACTAAAAACCTGTATTCTTTCCATGAATACTTCTTTTCCATTTTGTAACATTTCTTGCTGCCTTCTAGGAGAGGAAGCTCCTTCTTGGTTTAACATAATTATAAGTTAAAAATCTGATTTCAGCAGTTCATGTTCTCATAATTATCTGTTTACACTTAACGTCCGTCGCTTATAATTTCTCAAGAACATATTAGTGATTTTACATCAGTTTGTGGATAGCAGTCAGTGTCTATTTCACACTGGCTTTTTCCAACTTTCTGAATATTTCTCAAATTCCCTTTTCGATTTTGGACAGAGCTGTCTGGAAATGTTGACAGAACTTTTGGCAAAGACACCATAGTCATCTGATAACCCAAATTCAGCAAATATTTGTTGTCCACTGTGCCAGGCTTTCTGCTAGAGGCTGAGTGAGTGATAAGTAACATAGAAGATGGTATCTGTGCAGCAGAAGACCTCATAATTTTCAAGTGAAAATGAGTTGAACCCATAGGAACCCTTGAAAATCATAAACATATCATATGCATATTCATGTTCAAAGTCATATTTAAATATAACCATCAGTTCTTTAATGTTCCATAAGACAGAATTATACTTAGTTGGAGGATCTCCTATCCACAAATGTATTTTCTTAGATTTTAATTTTACATGGATTAATCAATGCTACATTCACCAAGTACTCCTGCATCATCACCCACCTGAAGAAATCTTCAGCTGTCAAATCCTAAGAGATGTTAGTGATCTGAAAAATTCTCTCTATTTCCTCAGTTCCACAGTACTAGATTAACTTCAGGGATCCTGAGTTAGACAGTTTGACAAATTAAAAGTCAGCTGTGTAAAAAGCAGAAGTGTGATTCTTGAGACTTGCAAACTTAGGATATACCAAATGTCTTATACTTTGGGGAAATACTAACATTAATACTGAGTCTTCGTGTAGTTTGATCTATAGTGCATGCTTTGATTGTCCCCCATTTCCTAATTCCATGTACAATTCATGTCTTCTTGGTGTCATTTTAACTGACTCAAATTCACCCCTTTTGAATGAGATTCTGTAGTATCCATATTGTATGGTTCTATAAAGGTTTTGATTCATGGTGTTGAAGGCTTTCAGTGAAAGCTCTTCACTTTAGTTGGCTTAAGTTACAACTTTAATATTGTCTTTTGAGTGTGCTTTTCTTGTTTTTTTTATTAAAAGAAAAAATGCAAGAAAAATATGTCATTGAGATTGATTGTAATGGCCAGCTGTTATGATCTCAATGGAAGTATTAGAGCCCCTGCCTAAGGTGCGCTGAAGAGTGCCAAGCCTCATAGCAACTCAGCTCATCCTAAAAAGCACCATGGCCTGGAGTGAAAGCTGCAATTTAAAAATCTCCTAGAGACCCATTATTTGCAAATCATTGACACAACAAACTGTAACAACCCTGGTCCTCCTTGTCAATGCATGCTTTGGGAGCTTTTCATTCGCAGAACCTTGCATGCTCAATAACTTTCCATACTAAAAATCCTTATGAAATTTTTGAAGAAAGGGAATAACTGAGCATGGGCTAGAATCCCCTTTACATGTTAAAAGAGGAAATTACAGTCAACTACCCTGGCTGTTGGTATCACATGTGGGAGAGAATCCTCACAAGTCCAAAGTAAGTTTACATGTTACCATATTGCTTAAAATAAAGCCAACTGGTTATTCAATTTTCTAGCAATAAAAATCATCTGAAACATCTCTGTTGGCACTCCTTCCCCTTGTCTTTCTGCTAAGATCTTAAAAATAAACTAATGGCTTTCCCTCTAAACTTGAGAAAAGGAAAATATCACTCTGGAGTGTCAACCTTTCTGCCAAGTTTAACCACAAAGAGAATTTTCACAGCTGAGACATTGACTTTAAAACAAAGGATTTATGGCATAAACATAGAAACAGTTTTAACTGTTAGTAGCCACTGCAGGGATACAATTCTTCAAAGAGGGATGAACTTGGGTTTTAGTCCTTAATATTTTAATACATGGTACTGGTTAGCTATTACACAAAGGTAATTTGGTTGGGTCGTGTCTTATTACTAGAGCTGATATTGCTTCTAAGTGTAGTGTTATTGGGAATCCTCTCCAAAATTTGCATATAGGAGAATTGTATCCTTTTGGAAGACAAAGAAGTAGAAGTTATCATGGACAAAGAATAAAATCTTAGGGCCACTTGGGAGAAAATAAGAAATATGTTAGATTGCTAGGGATTGAGGAAAGTGGAATAGAGAAATCCCTTAAGAAGACTAAAGAAAAAGTCAAATTTGAAAAGGAAATGCCCCAGGACATTACAAGAAAAATGTTTGATTCAATTCTACAAATATTTGTTTGTCTTGTACTTTCTATGGACCACTATTTTTATCCATGTATAGCAATGGATTTGTCTTTCTCCAAAATTCTTATAGGGTTCGGGTTACTATCCCTGTGTTAGCAATTAAGAAGTGAAACACTGAATCTATGAAATAAATGATTTACCTATAGTTATCTCTCATCAAATTACCAATTTACCATCCCATGTCAAGTCTCCTGGCTTTGGTTGTTTTTTTTTTTTTTTAATAAACCACTTCAATATATATATAACATTAATTCCTGCGTTTGGACAATAATTACAGGATCAAATTGTTTTATTATCACTTCTATTTTTATTCTACTATTGTACCTATTGTTTTATCTTTGTCATGTTAGCTACAAATGGGTTTTTCAAAGATTTTCATACCTACCACCTTGTTTCAACACAGAATATAAAGTAGAAATTATCATCTACATTTTACAGAGAAATCCTAGTCCTGGGTAAAGTAAGTCATCCTTCAAATTCTGGTTATAGACTCTGATTTCTTACCTCTGAACTCTTTTCATTGAGACAATGAAAGATAGGGAGACAGATTACACAGCCATACCTAGAGTGGGTATTAGGTTCTTACAGTAGATGAATTTGTTTTCCAGGGGATTTTTGGTAGTAAAACAAGGAGAATTTTTTGTCTCCTCTTGAAGGAAGGAGGATGTCACTGGCATCTAGAGGCGAGAGACCGTGGATACTGCTAAAGATCCTATAATACATAGTACAGGCCCTTATGAACAAATTTCAATAGTGCCAAGGATGAGACATCTTGCTATAGAAGTTACAGATACTGTATCTGTATCTTCTGTATCTGGATATAGCTAATATAGCCATGTATGATACTGATACTGGTGTAGACATAGATATAGACAGACATGGATTTAGACATAGCTGAGATGTATATAGCTACATCTAGGTATTTGTTCTGGATCCTCCGAACAGATGGAATCAAACTTACTATAAGTTTATCTATTTTACCAGTCTTTTAGGAGGACCAGCTTTCCTCCCTACTCTTTCTTTTTTCCCACTTTATTAAGATATAATTGACATATAACACTGTGTAAGTTTAAGGTGTATAATGTTATCATTTGATATATGTATATATTGCAAAACAATAACCACAATAAGCTTAGTTAACAAATCTATTTTTTTTTTAAGATTTTATTTATTTATTTGACAGAGAGAGACCAGAAGCAGGGAGAGCAGCAGGCAGAGGAAGAGGGAGAAGCAGACTCCCCGCTGAGCAGGGAGCCTGATGTGGGACTCGATCCCAGGACCCCGGGATCATGACCTGAGCTGTAGGCAGACACTTAGCTGACTGAGCCACAACAGGCACCCCAACAAATCTATTTTTTTTAACCATTTTTCCCTTACTTTTTTTTGTGTATGTGGTGAGAAGTTGGAAGATGTTCTCTCTTAGCAACTTTCAAGTACACAGGGCAGTATTTTTTTAAAAGATTTTATTTATTTGTCAAAGAGAGAGAGAGCACAAGCTGGGGGAGTGGCAAGTAGAGGGAGAAGCAATCTCCCCGCTGAGCAGGGACCCTAATGCGGGACTTGATCCCAGGACACTGAGCTCATGACCTGAGCCAAAGGCAAATGCTGAGCCACCCAGGCGTCCCCACAGTGCAGTACCGTTAACTACAATCTCCATGCTATTCATTAGACATCTTAAAACTAGGACATCTTATAACTAGCCCTTTGACCAACTTCATCCATTTTCTCTAACCGTTCCTTGTCTCCTGATTCAGCCCTGGCAACCACCGACTTACTCTCTGTTTTTGTGAGTTCAGAGTTCAGTATTTTTAGACCCCACATATTTAATGAGATCATGCAATGTTTGTCTT
The DNA here is from genome assembly GCF_002288905.1 of Enhydra lutris kenyoni. Classification (NCBI taxonomy): domain Eukaryota; kingdom Metazoa; phylum Chordata; class Mammalia; order Carnivora; family Mustelidae; genus Enhydra; species Enhydra lutris. Next base: position 49,357,036 of record NW_019154093.1, read on the forward strand.
TCTGTGCCTGGCTTGTTTCACTAGCATCGCGCCCTTCGGTTTCATCCATGCCTGCACAAATGCAGCCTTACCTTTTTTTAAAGGGATGAATAATATTCTATTCTACATATATACCACAATTTCTTTATCCATTCATCTGTCAACAGATACTTTGGTCCTTTCCAAGTCTCCGCTACTGTTAAGTAATGTTGCAATGACATGAGGCTGCAGATTTCTTTTTGAGATAGTGATTCCATTCCCTTTGGGTAGATACTCAGAAGTGGGACTCCTGGATAATATGGTTGTTTTTTTTTTTTTTTTTTTTGAGGAACCTCCATACTGCTTTCCACACAGGCTTTACCAATATATATCCCCACCACCAGAGCAGGAGGGTCCCTCTTCTCCACATCTTCACTAGTATTTCTTCTCTTTTTGATGATAGCCACTCTAACAGATTTGAGTTGAGGTCTCATTGTGGTTTTGATTTGCATTTCCCTGATGATTAGTGATGCTGAACATTTTTTCATGTGTCTATTTGCCATTTTTATATCTTTGGAAAAATGTCTATTCGAGTTTTTTGTCCATTCTTGATCTTGAATTACATGAGCCTGTTCTTTCTATTTCATTAATTTCTGCTTATATCTTTATATCTTCCTTCTATTTTTTTAGGTACATTTTGTTCCTTTTTACTGTTCCAATTGAACACAAAAATGATTCAATTAATCTTTAATGAGTGCATTTAAATCTATGAAATTCTCTCTCATCTAAAAGCATTCTACATATTTTAACACATGATTCTTTTGCTTTCTGTGTCAAATAATGTGATTTCCATTTTCTCTTAAAACTCACGGTTTTAAGAATGTATTTTTAAGTTTCCAAATTTACTATTAAAAAACAACTTTTAATATAAGTTTCTTGTTTATTTGCATTGTCCTCAGTTTGGTTGATGTTAATTCTTTTGAAAGTTATTTTGTTAGTGTCTTGATTATCTAAATTTTAAGGTTTAGTATACACATACTATTTATTGATTTGCAAATAAAAATACTAAATGTTTGATTAAAAAATTAAATTATTTTTCTCAAATATTCTCTATGAAAATGATCTATTTCTTGAAGGTAGGGTTCTCTCTATGTGTATATGTGTTAGGTCAAGCTTGTTCATTTTTTTTTTAATTTCTAATATCTTTATTTACTTGACCTACTGTTTCCAATACATATTAAAATCATAAACGAGATCGTGAGTTTCTCTTTATGATTTTCTGCCCTCTTGTTTGATAGAATTCAGATAATATGATCAGGATATATTATAATTTTATATATTCCTGGTATGTTATTCCTTTAATTATTATACAATGTCTTTCTTATTGCTTTAAATACTTTGCCTGAGAGTAATATTGTTTTTTGTTTGTTTGTTTGTTTTAAATATTTATTTATTAATTTGACAGAGAGAGACACAGCGAGAGAGGGAACGCAAGCAGGGATAGTGGGAGAGGGAGAAGCAGGCTTCCCACCCAGCGGGTGGCCTGATGTGGGGCTCCATCCCAGGATGCTGGGATCATGACCCAAGCTTAATGACTGAGCCACCCAGATGCCCCAAGAGTAACATTGTTAAGGCAGCTTGCCTTTTCTCAGGTGTGGTAGATATTTTTATTTCCATTCCTTTATTTTTGCTCTTTCAGGAGAAGAGGGGTTCTTTGAGGTGTGGATCAAGTGTATAGCATACAACTGGATCTTTATTATTCATTTAACCAGATAATTTTGGTCTTTTTAAAAATGGGTTGAATCATTTACATTATTTTCAGAAGACTATTTAGATTTTCTGTAATTACCATCTAATTCCCTTTTATTTCCTCCTCCTTCTTCTCCTCCTCCTCCTCTCTTTCCTCCTCCTCCCTCCTTTCCACCTTCTCTTATCCTTTCCTGTCTTCTCCAGAGGTTGACAAGTTTATCTTTATTACCTTCCTTTGCTTCCTTCTACTGTTTGAAACAAAACATTGTATTTCTGGTCTTTTAGTGACTAAACTAATTTTTTAACATACTAAATATTTCTTATTGAATCCAAAATTGAAAATACCACCAGGCCAGCAGGTGGCTTGACTCAATTCCTACTGATCCTCAGCTTCCCATCCCCTAAAGTTTTATATGGCTGTAGTGCTGGACCACGTTCTAGTTCATAACTTTATGCCTCAAGTTCTGGTCCCAAATCAGGCATGGCACTCCATTGGCTTTCAGTATGCAACACACGCCAAATTCCCAGTACCCACTGTATAATTCTGGGCTCAGAAATAGAGGCATGTGGCTTCAGCCTTATTTTCTGTTTCATTTCTGGCCTAGTCAAGATTGAGGCATGAATTTCTTATGCCATCTTCCCTGATGTCCCCATCTTTTTTTCCCTCCATTTGGGCTACCTAAATAAGGTTGATGTTGCTCTTTTAGCAAAACTAGTTTACATTTACTTTAATATAGACTATGATGAGAGACCTAGGTTGAGGTTGAGACATATAACAAAATAACTGTTCAGGAATCACTTGAATTCTTAATAGTAGCCACGAAAAGAATACGAACAGTCTAGGAGCTATTATACAGTTATAGAATGATGAGCAATTGCCCCTGGGAATGGGAAAGAAGAAGAAATAACGGGGCATGCCGTAACTCTCTACTGAATGGAGAAATAAATCAATAGATTATTTAGAACCAAGGAGAGGATGCAGTAGTGGAGAGCAACAAATAATTTCCTTTCCGTTTAAAGTAATTTTACATGTCACACTATTACTATGGTATACCCACTTTGAGAAAATAGCTGTTGTTTTTGAAATAGGTCTGTGAATCACTTTGATGTGTTTTTTATTTTGTTATATGCTATTTTTTAATTTAGTGTAACTCCTTGTAAAATAAATGTGCTGCCTTTTCTTTACCAAAAAAAAGCACATATGCAAATATGAGCCCCATATTTAAAAAAATATTCTTTTCCTTCAAATATGCAGACACAAAGGGGTGAGAATTGGAAGGGAAGAGGCTTGAGAAAATTTTCCAGATGAAGAGTCTGGATCTTATCAATTTCACAGCCCAGGAAAGTCCTTCACATTTGGGAGTTATATTTTATTATTGAGTTGAAACAAACATTGAGAAGGTAGATCACATTACAGAATATAAGATATTTTAAAACTTTTTCCCATGCGTAAGACCACGTTTTCCTCTCTAAAATTATAAAATGAATTTCATGCTCACAAAAGATGGCAGACTGATTGCCCAAGAGAAAATCTGCTTTCTATTTGTCTAACAGGTCTAATACAACTGGCTATACCTTTACTTCCTGGTATAGAAACATTTTGCAGGATTGGACTCAAACACATTCAAAGGGTATGATGAGCTCAAACAAAATATATAATTAATTATCAGAAATTGCCACTTGCTCGTAGTGGGCTGGGTTGACAATAGTAAAGCCAGTAGAGCAGAGGCCAGTGAATTTTTTCCAAAAAGGGCGAGATAGCCAATATTTTTGGCTTGGTGGGCCACAAAGGTTCTGTTTCGACTATTCAGCTCTGTGATTATGGCATTAAAGCAGCCAGAGCCAATACCTAAATGAATAGGCAGGGTTGTGTTCCGACAAAACTTTATTGGCAAAATCAGGGGGCAGCCTGTATTTGTCGCAGGATTGTCTTGTAGCTCTGACGGACGACAAGATAAAGCAGTGTCTTTAAGCAGGTAAGTTTATCATTATACCATTCTCTTGTTTACGTAACTGGCAAAATACAGATATGAGAACCCAGTTTTCCTGCCTTCTGGTACAAAAACTAGTACACGAACAAGTCCTGATATCCAATTGCTAACAATTCGAGAAAGATCCAAAAGGTAATAATATTTAAGCCATTTATACTACGTCCTCTGTGACCTTTAAAGCATTATCTCTACCACTTTCTGTTTAAAATTTCTTCTTTACCCAGGTTTATAGAGCCTGAAGTAATGTGGAAAACTGACAATTTTATGGTACATTTAACTGATGAGGAAAACCAGATAATTTAGGTCCAAAAGTGACTATATTGTCCTTAAATTTCATGGTTTGCCTATCTACATATCCCAAATGCACAGAATAATTGCCCACTTCATTTTGTGCTTACTACATCTTGTATTCTAAACTTATCAAAAGCAAAGTACAGAATCGATATAATTGTTCAAAGAATTGCAGTCAACTGATCCACAGTAGAATGTTAGACTAAAGAATTACACAGATTCACCTGTAAACAATAAAGACATCACCACAAATTGTTCTGTCCAAATATGTAGGTATGAGAAAATATTAAAAATGCCAGCATAACTTCACGAGCATCAAAGTCCCAGCAAAGTATACAGAGCAGAAAACAGCAGCTTATTACCAGCCAATATACCCATAATGCTCACATTCTTATAATTCTCCCCTAAATTCCAAACTCCAAAGGAATAATGTGTTTTCAGAGATGGAAATATGAAAGAGTACAAAATACGAATAAAAATTATATATATTAAGTTGTAAAATAATTTTATTTTTTCTATGATATTTGTTATTCTGCAGTTTTGGGAAGATAAAAGATATATGGTTTGACATCCATGCCATCTTGGGCCAATCCAGGTTCAAGCTGTGAAGTTGGAAAGAGAAGGGCACAGGAAAGGAAAGTTCCTCTTAATATACCACGCAACCCAGCCCGTTCTGAGCTTCTGCTATAGAAAGGGAGCTGTACTCTTTTAAGGAAAAATGAAATGACCAAGTTTGACAAAAATTGAGGGAATTCAGAAACTTCACTTTAACAGAAGCAACAGTAAAATTTGACTTTTGATCCAATCTAAGTAGAGATTAGAAAAATAACTCCTTTTTTTATTTGACTCCATTAACTGACAGTAACACCCCATATAATCATTCGGTTTCTACTTCAGTTACTCTCACATAGATTTTGGTTTTTTGCAATATTCCCACTTTAAAAAGAAGTATAACATAAGTGCAAATATCCAGACAATTTAGATCCAAAACTTGTTTTTGTTAGACTTGTACAAGCAAAACCATTTAAAAATTACCTGGGTTCCCTGGATAATTGCCACAATACCTTTGAGAGATGCCATTTTACATAAATAGAACATGAGCTACTTATTTCCACAGATATTATATAAAGGATATGAAGTAAAGTGTACACTGGTAAAACACATCAGGGGATAGGGTGATTATATGGATGGTTAATAACCATCCAAACTTCTTAACATTAATCACCATGTTTTGGGTAAATTAAATCCTCAGCTTGCTATAGCTAGGTAAATATCTCTATTCCATTTTTCAAACAACTGATAGAGAATGCGGTTTGCTGTGTTTTTGTTTTTTTACAAACCTGCATTTCATTTTTTTTAAATTTTATTTTATTTTTTCAGTGTTCTAAGATTCATTGTTTATGCACCACACCCAGTGCCCCATGCAATACGTGCCCTCCTTAATACCCAACAGCAGGCTCACCTAACCCCCCACCCTTCTCCCTTCCAGAATCCTCAGTTTGTTTCTCAGAGTTCAGTTTCTCATGATTCATCTCCCCCTCCGTTTACCCCCCTAGTTCACTTTTTCTTTCCTTCTCCCAGTGTCCTCCATGTTATTCCTTATGCTCCACAAGTAAGTGAAACTATATGATAATTGACTCTCTCTGCTTAACTTATTTCACTCAGCATAATCTCCTTCAGTCCCGTCCATGTTGATACAAAGTTGGGTATTCATCCTTTCTGATGGAGGCATAATACTCCATTGTATATACGGACCATATCTTCTTTATCCATTCGTCTGCTGAAGGGCAGCTTGCTGTGTTATACAACTTTTATTAACCTGATTTTATCAGTTCAACAATCAGGTCAATGAATAAGATTCAACTTAGCTGTTTATAATGAAGGAATTTGTGTACAGTGTTGGAAATCACCAAGTTTGAGATAACTTGTTTTCACATCTTGTGGTTTGTCTTTTTATAGAGGTAGACCTGCACATATGTAAGCATTGTTTTATAGATACAGAGATAGCTATAGCTATATGACTATGGTATCAGAAACTGGATAATCCTTTAGAATATATTTTCTCTACTTTATATAATAACAATTTTTATCAATTTATTGCCACCTTGAGTAAAGACTTCATTTTTCAGCCCTGAACCACAAGAAGTTCTGCCTCATAACTGCATTCTAGTTGATGAATAAAGAGCTCTACTATGGCAACTTAAAAAAAAAAATAAAGTGTGTGCTTTTGTTTCCCTTTCAAGAGCAGAAGAGCCTGCTATCCTACCATGACTTAGCACTGAGAATGGAAGCCACACAACAGAAAGCTGGTCCCTGACAATGGGAAAACCACAGCATCCTTGGACTGGTTATATCCAGAGCTTTACATGAAACAGAAAGAAGATTCTATCCCCCTTAAGTCACTATTTTTTAGGTCATACTTATAGATATATACATAAACTACACAGTAACACATATAATTGGGAACATACTCTAAATAATGTTTTGTAATCACCATAGATTAAATATGAGTGCATTCTTACTCTCTGAATAATGCAGTCACCATTAGTAAGGTAATTAATTTTAACAGTAGATTTGTAGTCATGGCTCCTGAAGATTAGATTAACCTCAATGCCTCTGAGAGGGAAGGTGCTGGCTAACACATTGTTAACATATTTTAGTTCCCTGGAGTCTCTGTGTCCATTCATAATTCAAAGTCTTTCCAAATTTTTTGTCTTTTCTCTGGAGCCTCCTTCCCTTCCCTCTTCCTCTGGATACATTTCTTTGTTGTCTTCCATCTGGTCTTTTGAAAATGCTTCCTCTTCAAGCCTACCTTAAATTCAAATCAAAAGTGCTTGCTAATTTGGTCCTATGGCAGCCCATATTTCCTCTAAAATAGCAAATGCTCTAATATAGTGAAATTGCCTGTTCATACTTAAAAGAGAAAACTCCCTAAGGGCAGGAACTGTGTCATACATGTAGTAGAACCTTGATAAATATCTTTGGATGAATTATTGTTTTCATTCAAGTTTTGTTGTTTTTACTCCTGCCACCATACCAGAAAATAAGAAGTGGGGGTTTTTAATTTATTTTTTTTAATTTTTTACAGAATACTCTAATGTTACTTTTATAGCCTCCTTTATCTGTCTCTCAAAATATCATTCCATAGCCATTTTAGCTTCTCAATCTTACTTGGCTTCCAAAGCATCTCTTTTCTCAACTTCTCTAATAACAAATCGTGATTTTAAAATTAGTTGTACTGATTTATGTATTCTTTCCTTTTCTTTACACATAGAGACAAAGATGGGAAGTTAAAAGATAAATCCAAATATTCGAATGTAGGACAACATGTTGAAGTGTGTGAATGAGCATCTCTTGACTCTCAGCACCCTGGCAGGTCATGTGATGGAGTGATAGCAGTATGACAAGGCATGAAGTTGGAAATACATCAATCATCTTCATTATTGCAAAGAAGAAAGCAAAATCCTCAACAAACTTTTCTGGTCCTAAATCCTGAGAACAATTTCTCATATGGGACAATTTACAGAGGACATTATACAAGTAGTGAGGACCTTCATCCAAATTTGTGCAGAAAGAAGAGAAATTAAATTTATATAGCCAACTCTTCTAGCTGCATTAGATAAAAATGAAAGATGTAACAATGATGTAAAATTCAGTAAAGGTGACTGAGTGATGGTGTCTAATTTGATCAAAGAAGAACATTTGATTCTCCAAAGAAGTGGGTGGGTGGCAGGCAATTTGGAGACCTCTTCCTTTGAGCTTGCCTTTGAGGGACTGTTGCTAAGAACAAAATAGCAATTAGTTCAAGGTTTTCCTGTAGGACAAAAAGACTGAGTCATTACATTCTTAGCAGATTTTTAAGGATAAATGCCCAAGCTTTAAAAAACCATGTGATTGCTATCACTTCTGTTAAGAGAATTAAGGATTCTCTGCGTTTTCTAAGTAGAATGGAGAACTACCACCTCTTCAAGAAGGCACCTACAGAAAAGACAAACAAAAAGCTTGTTTTGTTTTATTTCACATCAGAAAGTCCTTCAAACACAGCTCTCGAATAAGTTCTGCATAAAAGCTGCAACTTTTCACAATATGGCAATTCAGAGAGAGATACAGTTTGCAAAGGCATTCTGACCAGCTGATGCCAACCTTCCAACAAGGCTAAAGAAAGATTCAGCCACAGTTTTAAGCCAGATGTGTAAGGAAAATGATCTCACAACAGTCAGGAGGAATGTAACTCCAGTAAATCAATGCATTATGCAACTCTATGCCTTTTTTGATGCAGATCACATAACTGTTGGAGAATATCTGGCAGAAATAACAAGCTTTGTTTCACTAAGACTGTTTTGCTAGCTAGAAGGAAGCTCCTAGACCACACCTAAGACTATACCCATCTACTACACAATGAAGAATTTATATTGTCGGCACAGGGGAATACATTTATCTTCTTATTCACTCTGGCAGACACCACTTACTGTGGTCTGCTCAGGATAGGCACACTTAGATAACAGGATACCACCAATTTCTCTGGAAGCAGTCAACTTTCATGTAGTGGCCTTTGGTCATTCCACTACAAAGATACATGACCTCAAACTCAAATGCCACTAATTATGTTCCTGATGCTTAAATAAAATCATTTGTCCTTTAAAACACACAAAGATTTTCTGCCATTTTGTGACCATTATGAGCCGCATTTTGGAACTAAATCAACATATTGTAGTTTGCAAAGAATGCTTTAGTACTTAATGGGTTTTATACAATATAGTTAACATTTCAACGGTGATAGAGAAGTAGAGTAAATATTAATCTCCCTAGTCAATTAATCTAAACAGAATTGTCACCCTAGAGTAAATGAGTTTTTACACAGCTGTGTTACCGTGTGTCAAGAGGAACGGCATAAACAAAATCTGCAGTTAGGCATTTGGCAGTGTGTCAAGCATCTGGGACACAGGGCCTTTCTGACCTTTTAAATGTATATATTTTTGCCAGATCCAAATTATTTTGCAGTTGATACGGATAGAAATACTATTCTAGGCACAGAACATTGTATAGAAAGATAGTGTCTCCAGCCCAAGAGAAAGACAGTGGGCGATATGCCTAGAAACTCAGTAGCTGCCTCTCTTTTTTATTTGCTTGTGGCTGGGTATTGGTATTTATGCTTCTGTCCTGAATGTAGCTGGAAGGAGAAGATCATGATTACAAATCTAAGCTATCTGGGGTCAATAGGAGGCAGCAGGCATAAACTGGGAACACCAAGAAATGTGTGCCAAGGCCTATGAAAATTAGCAGAGGGAAGCAGGATGTATTTATTGATATTTATTGATTCTTAATTCATATTTTCAAATTGGCTTTCAAGGATTTTATTATATTATTGTAAATTTAACATGTTGTACTAGTTTTCTATGATGCTGAAACACAACAATACACATTTATTATCTTATACAACTAAGAATTTCTATCTTAAACAACATACATTTATTATCTGATAGCTCTGTAGGCAGAAGTTCACACTGGTTTCCCTGGCCTTAATAAAATCAAGTGGTCATCAGGATTACATTCTTTCTGGAGGCTCTAGGAAAAACTCCATTTCCTTGTCCTTTTGTGGCTTCTAGAGCTGCCTGCATTCCTTGTTTCATGGACGCATTCCTCCATCTTCAAAGCCAGCAACATTTGACCAATGTTGGTGAAATGCATTCATTTCTCCAGTTTTTTTCTCTTCTGCCTCCCTTTTCCGTTTAAACGGACATATGAGCATAGACCTTTATGCTCATATTGGGCCCCTTGGATAATCCAGGATCCTCTCTTCATCTCCAGGTCAGCTGGCTGGTAACCTAATTCCACCTGCAGTCTTCCTTCTCCTTTGCCCTATCTCATTATTCACAGATTCCAGGTATTAAGAGGTGGACATCTTCGTGTGGGTGCAGAGGAGTCATTATTCTGTGTACCATATGTACCACATGTGTTAAATGCATATTTAACTATGAAGTCTCCACTCCTTTAAACCTTTTACTGACTCATCCTTTTTAACAGAATGTCATCCCACACCTTGCATGGCGCACCTGTCCCCACCTGTCCTCTCATCCCCATGAAGCCCCAGCCCAGTCACAGCAGATCACAGCAGATCACTCACTTCCACAAAGAGAAGCTGAAATTTCATGACTCTGAAACTGCTATAATATAAAGACAGTCCTTCCCTACCATCAGAGGAAGCCCAAATATTATTGATTCTGCACCCATTCATCTATGTCCTATTTGACTTCACCCTGGAAACATGATGTAGTTTCCTTACACTAACATCATGGGCATGTCAGTATGTGATACCCTACATGTCTATCTCCTCCTTTACATGGCTACTAGAGAACAGAAACTGTCTACACTTCATCTTCACCTCATTGGCACATAGTAGGTGTCTTAACTTAAATAATGTTCTTAGTAGGAAAATACGTTCTCTAAAAAGTAACCCAATCTGTGTTTCTTATGTTTAGAGCAGGCTCACATTGCAGAATATTATTCATCCTTGGGCCATCCTTCAAATGCATTTTATGAATTTTTATCACCACGGGAAGACAAACTACACAATCAGGGGTCCCATTACCTCGGAGTTCCTCTTTCTCCAATGAAGTAGAGACTCAGTAGAATTCATTGCCAAATGAAAGAATGGCCATGGGTCCCACAGATGACCCAGAAATTGTAGACAGCTGTGCGAATAAACCAGAGCTAGCCAAGGAAAGGGGATAGAAGAATAAGAGCTTAAAAACCAAAAAGACAAAAAACAAAAAAACTGAGTAAAAAGGAGCTCTAGAAATTAGAGTTAGAAGAACAAAACATATTTATAGATTTTGGTTCATATGAGACAGGGGACAATTCATAACCAAACCAGGATGAGGAAAGTGAGACAAATATTTCATCTGTCTACCAGATGGGCATATTAATATGAACCTCTTATTCAGGAAATTCTATTGCTTTCTTATAAAATAGTTCTTTAGCTATTTTAAGATCTTGATTCCATACCTTTTGAGGCATGTTTGAAGGAAAGGGAAGTGAGAGTGGAAGGGATAAAACTTTAATGTTTAGTTGAACGTACTGGGAAAATACTTATATTTATCCTCAAAACATTAAATCAGGACCAGCTACATAATTTTTGGGACTCACTAAAAAATGAAAATTTGTATCACTTGTTCAAAAATTTCTAAAAATTTCAAGATGCAAATGACCAAACATGGGATTCTTCTAAATGCCGAGTCTGTAAACTGCACAGATGATTTACCTGGAAAGTCAGTCTTTGATTTTTAACCATAGCTTCCCAGAATAACCAAAAATGTCACTAAAGTTCAAGAATATTGCCTTATAGTTTTTCATTATGCTAAAAGACTGAAGTACAGCTTCATGTTTATCAAATATTCCTAGTTTTTTCATTGAAACAAAATTAATACTTATTTCATCCAACCAACTATTTAAAACACCCATAGACTTTGGAGCCAAAATAGGGTGCAAACCCTATCTTTTGTCACCCAGTAGCTATGGGAACTTGGGAAACTTGGCTTTTGTTTTGTAGAAGATTAAGATGTGGACATCTTCGTGTGGGTGCAGAGGAGTCGTTATTCTGTGTACCATATGTGCCACCTGAGTTAAATGCATATTTCTATTACCGCTTTGTAAAAGGGTAAAAATCGTAGTATCTGTCACATAGGTATTAGTGAGGATTAGATGAAATAATATGGATAAAATATTAGAACAGTTCCTGGCATACAGTAAAGCCTATTTAAATGTTAACTATTATTGGGGCGACTAGGTGGCTCCATCGGTTAGGCGTTCTACTCTTGGTTTTGACTCAGGTCATGATCTGATCCTGAGGTCGAGCAGCCCTGCATGGGGCTCCACACTCAGCATGGAGTTTGCGTGGGGCTCATTCCCCTACCTTCTCCCTCCCACTCAGCTCCTCCCCACCCTCCTGCTCCTGTGTGCCTGCTCTCTCTTTCTCAAATAAATAAATAAATAAATAAATAAAATCTTTAAATGTTAACTGTTATTCGTTGCACCTAATTATAAAAATAAGGTCCAAACTTTAAGTGATTTGACCACCATCTCACCAATAAAAAGTTACAAAGAACATCTCACTAAGTAGAATTCTTTCCATGACATGACTATCATAAAGTGGTCCACTTAAGGAAATTACTTAATTTTCTTTTTAAAATAGGAGTTGCCACTTAAAGGAAACCCTTGCCAGGAGTCCAAAATTTAAATGCAAACTTAATGATGTACAGCTGAACTCTTTTTATTTCTTTATTCATTCAGTCAATATGTGTTTACTGAGTGTCTCCTTTGTGTAAGATATGGTGCTAGCCTTACTTTAAGAGTTCAAGCTATAAAGTTGATGGGTAATCAGCATGGAATTTAGTAGGTAAAATGCGCAGTTATCTGTAATACCAGGCTATGTGAGCCATCATATGAGGGGTCTACTGAGTTCAAGGACAGGAAGGAGGAAGAGTCTCACTTGATTGATTAGGAAATTCATCCTGCAGGAAATGACATATGGGCTGGGCCTCCATGAAGCATGGACAGAATTTCAATAGTAAATACTAGGATGAGAGACGACTCCAGAGGGAAAAGCATGAACAAAAAATAGAGAGCTGGGAAATATGATATTTCAAAGTTAGGGTATTTTTACTTTTTTATTCTCCTTTGTTCTAGACAAGACTTAAAGTATCCCACAAGGATACATAAATTACAATAAGGTAATATGATTAACAATTATATTAAAGAACCACTTCAGGTATTTCTTGGTTGAGTTTAGCTTGCTAACAGTAAGAAGCAAAGTTGGAAAAGTGAATTGGGATTAGAGTTTTAGTGGGTTTGAAATGCCGATATAAGAAAATTTTATTTTATTCATAAGCAGTCAGGAGCCATAGAAATTGTACAAGCTAGAATTGAGAGGATATTAACCAGGCACTTGAAAGAGCACCCAAGCAGCAGGCTTGAAGATGGGTTGAAATGAGGGGTAAAAAATAAGAAGGAGAGGATTAATTGCAGGAAGGAAATCTAGACAGGGAGTGAAAACATTCCGTGGCAAGACTGTGGCAGTAGGAATAGAAAGGAAGAGAAAGATGTGAGAGAGAGAAAAGTAGAAGCATTCGGGGTAGAAAAATTATTTTTTTTTTAAAGCAAGAACAGAAAGGAAATGTCCGTGCAGAATAAGTAGGGTTAATTTCATTTTCATTTGTTTGTTTGCTTTCAATTCAAGATAAATTTAAATTCTCAGGGTTGTTGCTGGTGGTCGTGACCTCATCCTCTCCAGCACAAATGCCCTCAGCCCGGTCTGGGGAACAAGGGGGAGGCAGGCAAGCAGGCAGACTCCCTCTTCATTTAGGCAGGAATGAAGGACTTTGGGGGGAATACAGATGTGTGCACACAATAAATCTCAGCAGAGCTGTCCCAGAGAGATTCACAGCCCAGGATTTGGACTAGAGAGAAGAAAATAATTCAATTTGGCACTCTGTAGCTATAAAGAACCTTTCAACTGAGAATGCTGAACATATTCGACTTTCAATTAGCTATGCTAATCAACTGTCCACATTGTATAAAGAGCAAATAACATAAAATCGCAGGAAAATCCCCTTACTTTAACATGTGATTTTTAAAAGGTTTATGATTACCACCACCTATGTTTAAAAATAAGGTAAACACGAACACACAGCAACACCTAATTCTCCCAAACGAAAGAAAGATCTTTTGGGGGGATGACGGGAGCACCTTGAATATATGAAACTGTGAGACATGTTGCTTAAACAGTCACATGACTACTTATATTTATTACTTTAATTCTGCAGACTTAAATTTAAATATTTTACAAAACAATATGAATTTATAAAATGTTCCTACACTTGAATTTTGTGAACTAAGTTTATCAAACTTTTTACATGATCTCTAACATTGATGACTTTCCCTTAACCAGCATCCCCATTTAAGCCCTCTTCTTTAATCTTCCAAAGCACAGAGCACTTCCGTCAAAGTTGTTTCAGTTCATTCTGAATTCGTGTATGATGCTGTCCCCAGAAATTTTATCTATAGTTGCAAGCACCCATTCACAGACCATTTTACCTTTCCCAAAAAAAAAAAAAAAAAAAAATTATCCTAAAGGTATATTTTTATTGTCTCTACAAGGTAACAATTTACCATTTTTTAAAAATAATTTAATAATAAATTAAAGCCTTAATAACATAAGGCTTTTTTATAGTGAGATACAACACTTACAATGGTGAGATAATTTGTTCAAATCTAATTAAATGTATTTGCCTCCTTTTTTTAATGGATTCTGTCATGTGATATCTATGAATATCTCCAAATAAGTAAATAAATAAATAAACATAAGTACTCCAAATCAGTATTTTGAAGTTATCCCAAGCTAATGTTAAAAATAAGATAATTGAGAGATCAGCCCTTAATTATGACAAGCTCTGCAAGAATTCAATATATGACAGCTTACTCTTTTAGTGTATAGATTTTTCAGTAGCAAAATAAAATAAAGTAAAATAAAATAAAAGGCTTCTTTCTGATGGTAGGTGGTAATTGGGTATGAATGTGTCTAATGTGTTATAAATTTATTTTTCAAACTAAAGAATGAAACCAAAACATAATAACTCTGTCTATTCTGATGAACTTTGCTAACCGCCCATTATTATTATTATTATTATTATTATTTCTTCTTTGCTAGCTATCCCCCTACTGTGGAGCAGAGAAATAAATAAATCATCCTCACAGTACCAGTTACATAATTTGTGGGGCCAAATGCAAAGTGAAAATGTAGAACTTTTTGTTAAAAGATTGTTAAGAATTTCAAGACAATGATAGCAGAGCATCAAGCTTTCCAAGCCCAGAGCCCTGTTCATCAGTACATTACAGGCCCACAAATCCAGCCTTAATGTCTACCACTGTCCTGATTCTTAAGATAATTGTGGAGAAGCAGGAAGGTTCAAATGCACTGACTACTTTCAAAGGTTGCTTATGTGTAAAGGAGATTTTCATTCCTGAGGGATTAAAAAAAAATATATATATATATATATGTATATATATATATATATGTTGTATTTCTGGAATATTTCTTCTTTCATTTGGATTCATAAACAACAACTGGCGAGAGAGAGGAAGACTCAGAGAGAAAGAGAGAGAAAAAAGAAAATAAAATTGAAATAAGATTAAGCTTAAAAGGTGGTGTCACCACACATTGCAAATTTCAAAGTTTATGAGTAATTGAAACTTTCCTGAGAGGAAAAATAAAAAATTCTTTTACTTTATTTATTTATTTTTTTTAAGATTTTATTTATTCAACAGAGAGAGACACAGTGAGAGAGGGAACACAAGCAGGGGCAGAGAGAGAGGGAGAAGCAGGCTTCCCACCAAGCAGGGAGCCTGATGCGGGGCTGCATCCCAGGACCCTGGGATCATGACCTGAGCTGAAGGCAGACGCCTAATGACTGAGCCACCCAGGCACCCTGGAAAAATAAAAAATTCTTACTCATTAGTTCTGTAAGACATAAGTCTAGAAAGCATTTTTTTTTTCCCCTATGGATGCTAACTAATCATATCTCCTGGTCAGTTATTTGTCACGAGTTTATTTCCACAAAATCACATATTTCTCTTCACAAGAAACTTTTAATTTAATATGAAAAAAAAAATGTCATTAGGAAATCTAGTCATTCAAATTATAGAGGTTTTTCACAAGTTGAACAAAAGCTATTGCTGTGACTTCAGAAAAAAAGTCCTGTCCAGCTGAGGAAAAATCAGATGAACATTTCCTGTTACATGTAAAAGTAACAAGGAGACATGAATTCAGAGATGAAAGATCACAATGGGAAATGTGAGGAGTACAGCCGACTTAATTCCTCTGATGGATTATCTTTGGAAAGCTACAAATTTATATTGCTTTAAAATTAAAATTTAAATAAGACATTGGAACCTATTGATGTTAGGCAATTATTTGACTAAATATTTTTACTAAAATCTTAGAATGCCCCACTATGAAAATAAAATATATCGAAGGGAGCATGTCACCAAAATATAATACTTCCCTTGTTGGCATAATGGGTCAGCAGTGAGCTCATCATGAAAGACAGGGTGAGCTTCTGGGAAAAGAGTTAGATTTAACCATTTGCAACTAAAGGAAGGGTATGTCTGGGTTCACCATAAAAGCAAAAACATGAGATCTTGTGAAACTACAGACAAATTAATTGTAGGTTGTGTGGGGCAATATCAGTTCTAAAAATAGTTCGAAAGTATGAACAGACAATAATTTGGATTAGCAAAGTGGTAAACTTTCTTTACAGCGAGTACTTCCTAAAAACCTGTATCTCCTCACTTTGCAGGAGCAGTGCCCTAACGTGCAAAGCAAACTGGCAGTGCAGAAAACAATGACAGATGAGGCAGGCCTCACGAAGGGACAGACTGCAGAGCTATCCAGGGCCAGACTGGGGCCACCAGGTATGTTGCTTTTTCTCCTTAAGTCTTGTTTTCCTCATCAGAAAAAGTAGATCATGATCTCACAGGGTGATTATAGGAATTAGACATAACATACGGTAGCTCACATATTCCAAATCGTGGATAGCTCACATTTTAATAAATCAGAAATGAGGGATGTGTCTTACAATGGGTGATGACTTTGAGTCAATAAAATGTGTATGTAAAATTCCTAGCACCTGGAGGGATTTACTAGCTATAGATTGCTTTGATCAGCTTTGTGTTACCCCTCTGCCTCCTGGGTTTCAGTAATCTCATGCATTTCCAATATGCCACCTACACAATGAAGTTTTGCAAATTTGTCAACATCAGATTCAACTCCTAATCTGAATTTGACCATAGAGTGTAAGCCTCCCCAGCCAGCTGACCGTGGGGAATATGATTAAGTTGCCTGCATCCCGGTATCTAATATGCAAAGTAATGCAAACACCCGCTCATAGGGTCATTGTAATGATTGTATGAAATGAATCATGGGGTAAAGTACTGACCAGAGTGCTTGAAAAATGAGTGGGAAAGTAGGGTGAAAGGTGTGTGCTCTTTGGAACCCAACAGGCCTGCAAAACCAAGCAGTCTGTTCATTCACTAGCTTTGCAAATTTGGTTATTTACTTTCTCTTTCTGAACCTCTAGGTTTAATTTTCTCATTTGTAGAATGTGAATGCTAATAAAACCAGCAGAAATTCATTTATTAAATGAATTAATTAATATATGGATGATATATATTAGATTTATTGACTTACTTTAAATGTGTATATACTTATGTAAAATACATATACATATTATATATACATCTAATGTCATATAGCATGTTATAAATGACATATATGCCACATATAATGTGTGCGTGTATGTATATATGTTATTGAGCACCTATCACACAGCAGGCACTCTTCTAGGCCCTGGAGATTTAGACATAATATGTGTCAAGTTCTCGGTTTATAAGCATCCTGTGCCTCTGTCTGCCTTCATTTCCTCATCAGTGAAGAGACAGTATTATCTACATCAAAGGATTATTCTAATGAGTTAATATGTGCAAGTGCTTAGAAGAGTGGCCAACAGAGAATAAGATTTAGCAATTATCATTATTATTAATTCTCATGCTGAATGATGTAGTGGTTAGGGCAGAGGCTCTGGAAACAAACTGGTTGGGCGAAAATTTCAGGTCCTCCATCTACCAGCTGTGTGACCTTGGATTATTACTTAACCTCTCTGGGCTTCTGCTTTACCAAATATAAGATGGAGATAATAATACCCACCTTATGGTGATTATGAGGATTAAATATTGTATTTGTACAGCACTTAGTGTCTGGCACATTAGTAAGATCTATATAAGTATTTGTCAAATCAGGTTAATAAATAAAATTGTACTTCCATTTATATGAAGTTCTGGAAAACTTATTCACCGTGATAGAAATTAGATCACTTATTTCCTACGATGAGTGATGGGAATGGATTTATTGCAAAGAGGAAGAAAGGAAATTTTTGAAATGAAAGCAGTGTTCTATATCATGATCAGGATGATAGTTACAAAGGTATTTGTCAAAATTCATCCAATTATATACTTAGAAATGGCTGCTTTTTCTTACATATATATTCCATTTCAATAAATTTGACAAAAAATGACCAAAAAATGCTTGCTCCAATAGCACGTAGGCTAAAATTAAACAGATCAGGGAAAGAGGAACGTGGTCTTATGTAAAATCAATAAGGTGGCCATACTTTGTATGAGGTCATCCGCTGGGTGGTTAAAAGCAGTGACTTTGAAATCTGATGGACCAGAATATAGACTAAGATACTCATGATACTTATTAGGTATGTGATAAAAGAATAAACATTGCTCCCATGTAATAGATGAGACAAATGAAAAATGTGCCCTTGGGTTTATCACATCAGTCACCTGAACACTATTCTCCTTCATGAGTTATGGGAATGGAGTCCTTCCTGAGGCCTTCCACTTCTAAAATTCTTTAGTTCTGCGGCTCAGAAATACCAAGGTAATTAGTCAAAGATAGAACTAGAAATTCTTTTCTTTCCTTCCTTCCTTTCTAAAAGTTTTCAGCATCAGGGTCAGTACTAATTAAGGGCAATTTAAATGAAGAGAAGAATGAGCAATTTTTCTTTGAATCATCACTTGGTGAACCTATAGAGTTAAAAGCTTTATTCGTAAATTGGTATTTTTTTTTTAGTTATTTCTTAAAACTGCTATTGTCTGTGAATATGATGTCTGATTCACTGAGGTTTAATTTGCTTTGGGGGTCTTAAAAAAATAAACTGCACAGCAGTACCATTAGATTCTTCAAATTCCATTTGATGTAGCACTCATTATCAAAAGGTTAATGCCAGAAATAAAGCTCGCCTCACATGCCATTACTATATGTTTGAGTGATGGGAGGTGAGCTAGTGCTTCTACTAAAGACAACTTATTCTGTTTGAAAAACGTCGGGAGAAGCACACTGCTCCAATAATTGGAAGCTATTTAATAACAGCTTTTTTTTGGCTATCACACATTTAATTTATATTTACACACAGAAAAGTAAGATTTTTAAAAATCTGTGCATGGTGTATAGAGCAAAGTTGATTTTTTTAAACAGATAGAGTTGCTTTCCTCTACTTTCTGCACAAAAGCTTTTTTTTCACCCTTATTGGCAGATGAGCTTTTTAGAATTGTGCAATACAGGTTTTTGCACAGATATTTAAGACAATTATGAAAAATAAGTCCCGTGGTATACCATTATAACTCTGTCTTACTACTGTGCAATATAAATGAGAAATTTTAGAAGAATACAGCTTTGCACATAAGACCATAAATATACACTAAGCACTCTTTTTTTTCCCATAATAGTTCCAATTACTTCATTAATATTTGTTCAGACGCAGCAAGCAGAGACTATACTTTGTAACATCTGTTTGTTGAACGGGTTTTCACTGAATCACAATTGGCCGCTAATAGCTGCAACAAAGAAAATTATGAGAAGATTGTTTCTAAAGCACAAATGCTTTTTGGCTGTTGTTTTCCGACGGCGAATATGCTTTTAGAAGAAAAAAAAAAAAAAGGAATAAACATTAAAGAGAGAAGCACTGTAGTCTCCCCGGCTGTGTGTGTTACATATTCTGTGAATGGGGGCATCATTTTGTTACTGGATAGCTAAGCAACTGCTTACGTGATCGATAAAGAACATTATCTTAAATCATAGCATGAATTCCCAATATCATACATAAAATCAATAAAACACACAAAGAACAGGACTGAAATTTTCCACTAAAACATTGCCTGCTGCTTCGGAAAATAATATTTAGTAGGTTGGATTTTTTGTTGTTGTTTTACTAATTATGAGCTCAGTGGCAGTTTATTCTGCAGTAAATCTGCTGGTGTGAGATTAAACCTGTTATTGAACAGAGTTTTGAATCTACTGCAAGGCACTCATCACTGCTGGAGAGTGAACATTGCTGTTATCTCATTTAAAAGTTGGCCAGCAAAGCAGCCCATTTGTTTAAAATGCAATTAAGCTGGTGTCTTGAAGAGAAATTAGCAAGGAGTACTTCATTTTGGAGGCATAAGAGGTCTGTTCGTAGACACATTAATCCTGTGATTTGGGACATCATTGCAATTTGGGACTCTTCCGAAAGGCTGTTGGGAACACACAAGCACAAAAAAGGGAAAGCTGGGTGGGGAGAAGGGTCAGCTTTGCTCTTGATCAAAAGGAATCACGTACAAGTGTTCACATCCTAAACCCCCAGCACAGCCTTGAATTTTATGTGCGCCAATTGAAGAAATTTAAAAAGCAAGTCTAATGAATGTTGCTGCTGAACTGAATAAAAAAGGCCAGCCATTTTTCACATAAATGTATGTATGATACAACCTGTTTTGAGAAGAAATATCTAGTAATTTCACTGCTGGATAATTGTTTTAAAAATGCTTAGTATCGAGTCTGTTTTAATTTCACGTTGCAATGATTACTACAAAACAATGGATAAGTATTTGTCATGAAATTTCCCAGAGAATTAGTTACATGAAGCAGAAAACTTTTTTTGTTGTTGTTTTTTTTAACCAGTACACTTTTCAGGTTGTTTTGTGAATGTTGCTTCTAATTCTAGAAAAAAAAAAAATCATGTCTTTGATGCTATTACCAAATATAGTATTTTCCCAAAACGAAGATTTTAGTTTGCAAAAAGCAAAAGAACTTTACCATGTTTTACTTATTTCTTCAGGTAGTAGCAATAATAAACTATAGCATGAGATTAAAAAATAAAGCAGAGATTTGAGGTAATTACTTAAATGAGTCAGGCAAAAACAATCTAAATTACGGTAATCGTTCACAGTAATAACAGATTTTTGTGGTGTCTGTAATATCAGGTGTTTATTATCCTCATTTCTGTATGACTTTTCCTAAAGTGACTGGCGTGTAGGGTATTGTGTGCTCTAAAAATTAAACGGGTGCCTATTGTCCCAGCCACCCATCTTTATTTTGGTCTATATTCCCAAATGTAGTGGAATAAGCAGCTCATTTTAATGTTTCAATCAATCCTGCGCGCTGAAGTAGCGTATGCAGTGAAATTTCAGCTCTGTGGAGCTCTCTGTTGACTCAGAGAGGGAGGAAGAGAGTTGCAGATTAACTCTGTAAGAGCCAGCGTTGTTTTTAAAATCAGTTTTGCCACAAATCATTCTAAAACATACCCTGTACTTCCTCCATCATCTTCAACAGTATAGACTAACTCAATTTCACCACTTCTTTGGAATCACGAGGGTCATTAGAAACATCAGTTGCTGAGATGTACCGAGACCCAGCACGAACAACGGCTTGTGTTTTCAAGGGCGCTGGGTTGAAGTGCCCCAGGCAAATTTAATAAAATCCTATTCAAGATGCCGACACCGTAACCGCTTCAACAATATTTTATTCAAATTATCAGCTAACCTGTCTAAGCTCCTTGAAGGCAGGAGTGGGCTGCATCTGTCTTTGTCAAACTAGCACGAAGCACGGTGCCTGGCTCATTTTGAACACAATAAATAACTGATTATTGTTCACGCTTTAAAAAATGTGGGCTGCTCAACACAAAACAAAAACAAATAAAATAAGTGGACTGCTTTTTATTTTTGCTTCCAGTTCTAATTAATGACACCCATCATTTCTGATCTTCTCCAGATTTTTTGCTATTTTTATTTCCTCCTTTGTTGTGATTATTTTTGTTGTTGGTTTCTTTTGACCTTGCCCAAAATGCCAACCTTTAGGGGCTGTCAGCAGCCTCTGGAGAACTTCTTATTTTCTCTGCTGTTCACTAGCAATAGGAAATCAGCCCTCTTTTTTTCTTTTTAGCTTGTACCTTGTTACAATAGAAACTGGAGTTTTGCTTCTCCATGAGAGTTTTTCTTTCTTAATTTAAGCTACATTTAAGTCTAAATCAAGCCAAACTTTCTGCAATATTTGAAATACATATTTTTTTCTTTCTTAATTTTTATTTATTTGATTGTGTGTGTTTGGACTTTTCCTGAAAAAAATTTTTTTTTCTTAACAACTACTAAGTTAACAACCAGTAGGATTTCATGGTTTGTAAATATTGTTTTCTAATTTTTTCTATATTTTCTACTAGGACCTTAATGTGTTTCCTAATTGTTCATGATGATTATGTATTAAGAATTTAAGAGTAAGTATATACTCTCTGTGTGTCATAGCTCTTGAAAATATTTTGTTCAGTTTGCTTTTTCCCGTTCAATTCAGTTTGGGTTTAGAAGTTCAAAAGTTTCAAGTGATGGTATAGATAGAGCTAAATATCTTTCCCTTTGCTATTTCCTTGCACCTTAAGAAATCAGAAAAATATTCATGAATATTATCTTCCAGTTCTTCATGGTTGGAATTTTTATATTAACTCTTTGTTCCACTTGGAACATATTTTCATAAATGGCTGGAGAATCTGAATGGATTTTTATCCAAATAACCAACCAATTGTCCCAACTCTGTTTATTGAATAATCTTTTCTTCTCCCCACAGATATGTTTTGCTTCCTTTATCATTCATGGTCTGTTACTGGGCTACTTGCCACTCACCTAGGAACCATTTTTTTTTTTTTTTTAAAGAAGATGGGATAATGATTATAAGATAGAGAAAAAATAAGGATGCTCATGCCTAAGCCTTAGAATATCTAGAGTTTGCTCTGAGACACTGATCTGCCTCAAATATTCCATGTAGCTTTCTGCATGGTTTTATCAACATCTCCTCAGCTGCATACTTCATACAACAAAGCTCCACTACTCCGTGCAACAACGCTTCATTAAGAAAGTAGGGAACAATCAGGAAATGGAAAATATGTTTAAAAAAAAATCTGTACGTTACAAGGCAGGCTTTCAGCCCATACTTACACTTTGGGAAGGTTCGTTATCAAAATATAATTGCCTTGCATTCCACAAAGTGGGAAAATAGATCTGCAATCATTTACCTGACAAAGACTTGTATTTAAAAATCAATGAGATAAAAATAGACAACTTAATAGAAAAATGGGAAAAGATTTGAATGTACACTTCAATAAAGAAGATATACAAGTGGCTAATGAGTATATGACAAGGCGCTCGATCTCACTAGTCATTAGAGAGATGCATATTAAGACATCAACGAGATACACTATCTCCATCAGAACGGCTAAAAATAAAATGAATACCAAGAATATTTTTGGTGAGGATATTAAGAAACTGCAACTCTTGTATCCAGCTGGGGAATGTAAATTAGTATAACCACTTAGATAACTGTATGGTAATATCTACTAAAGCTGAACAAAAGCGTATCCTATGATCCAGAAATTATACTACTAGGTATACACCCACAATAAATGCATTTTCATGATCACCAAAAGACACGTACTAGAATATTCATAGCTCTTCATAATAGCCTCACACTGGAAACAGCCCAAACGTCCATCAGCGGTGGAATGATAAAAATATAGTCAGAGAACGAGATGCTGTATCACAATGTTTCTGAAAACTAGTGTGTATCAGAATCGCCTGGAGGGTTTGTTGAAATACAGAGGGCTATGCCCCACCCAGTTTTCGATTCCACAGGTCAAAGCTCAAGAACTTGCTCAGAAATTTGCATTTCTTACAAGTTCCTAATATGCTGATACTAAGGATCTGGGGACACATTTTGAGAATCACTGTGACCAGTAATGAGAATGAACAATGTACAGCTACCATGATAATATGTATGAATCTCATGAATCAGGCACAAAGAGTCAGGGAAAAACAGGCAAAACAAGTGGTGTTACAAGTCAGGACAGTGGCTACATTAAGAGGGGTCTTGTAATAAGGCGGTCAGATGAGTCCTTTTAGGGGTGTTGACGCTCAAATTTTTCTTGTTCTAGATGTTTAATAAATAGATCAATAAATCTCTGTACGCCTACAGCACATATATGTCTATAGGTCAATAAAAACTCTAATGGAAATCTAAAAACCCAAACACAACACACCTGTCTTCCAGATTAAATCAGTCATGATGCTGATGAATTCTAGCCCCGAGTCTGTGTGCATGTAATTAACTGTCGGATATTTACATCTCGACCAAGGATTTCCGACTACTAATGAAGAGGGACCAAGCCTGGCACCAGTCCCTGCCTGCTTCTGTTCCAGGTCTGCTCAGCTGAGAACCCTTCCAAGGGTCCCTGACACGAGAGCCCCCTGAGCCGCTGACCCTTCCTTTAGCAGCTTTTAGAAGGAAAGGGGGACTAGAAAGAAGGAAAGAAGGAAAGAAGGAAACAAGAAGATGAAGGATAAAGAAGGAACTGTTCCAGGAGCCAAAAGAAAGAAAAATGCCTCCAGGCGGAGGCAGGAAGACAGAAAGACCCTTCCCCGGGAAGACGCGAACACAGAGCTCCATCTCGGGAGGAGAGCGGGGACATTTTATCGCTCCCGTGCCCTTTTCTTCGCGGGTATGCCTTCATCTCACTCCAAACTCTGAAGATGCTAAAAAAGGCTCCTAGGAGTTTATGACCCTTTCTACTTGGCCGCTGCTATTGTTTTCCTCCCAGGGTCATTCCTCTTCAAAGCCGGGTTAACAAGACAGAAGTAGATCTTTTACAAGGTTAAAGTTGCTTTCCTGGGTGGGGGGGGGGGGGGGGGGGGGGGAAAACCTTCCCCTAAAGACCCTAAATTCCCTCCATCCACTTTCCCTCCCAGTGCTCAGTATTTTTCACCGGCCTGAAGGTTAACCACCTCCAGCTCCTGAGCCCCCACGTCATTTCCCCCAGCATCAGCTGCCACTGGGCCCTTTGCCTTTGTTGTTTTCCAAGGCAAGGTGGCAGGTACAAGAGGCTAAATTCCCTTAGCAGAGGTGGCAGAGGTGGCAGATACAAGAGCCTAAATTCCCTGTATGTTGGTATGTTAATGTTTTATCCCAAAACACTGGGATAAAATTAAAAGGAAAAAAATGGAAGGGGAGGCGAGGTACGTATAATGGGCGCCTCCCTTTTCCATTCATGTTTTTGACATTTATGTATAAGCTAGTGGTGCTGTTCATCTGCATCTTAGGTAGGAACGTTGGCTCTTGCACAGCCCAAATGTGCTCTTCTCTCGACTACTGAAAGGGAGGGAGTAGAGGGAATGTATAGAGGAAATACTCATTGTAATTGTGTATTTTACATGCCACTGCTTGGAAATCCAGAGACCAGCACTACCAATAACAGGTGTAAGCTATGAGAAAGAATGAATGCTTTTTGAGTGCAGAATTATAAATTACTCAGCAAGTAGACCTGTAGCATTGTACTGGATACTATGAGGGCGTAGCAGGTATATGTGGGTAGACACAGTCCAAAAAATAAATAAATGAAAGGTAAGATGTCTTCCCTCAATAAATTTACTAACTAACAGCAAACAATTAAGGAAATTAAAAAAAGAAACAAACAAACCAGAGTCCCAAGGTTAAGAGAAATAAAAGAGAAATAAATACAGGAGAAATAAAAGGGTATCTGTATTGAAAAACACTCTCCACTCAAACAGCTTGAGATCCCAAAGCTGCTGACTGGTTCAAATCAACTTTGTTTAAAAATGACATTCTCCCATCTATGAAGACCTATTCTATTAACTGTCATTGTATTTTTCAGAGCCATTTCTTCCATACTCTTTCTCTAATTCCTCAAAAATGTTGAAAACATTTTTAGAACTAAGATATATTCCTGTCACTTACTCATTATTAGACTTTTACCACCTCCTCCTTCCCCCGTCCCCCCAAGAAAGTAAATAATTATATTGAATATAAGGAGACATGCAGAAAAATAAAATGAAAATTGCTAAGCAAGAAAAATGGGGCAAAAGGAAATGAAGAGAAGGAAGGTGATATAGAGACAGGGAGAAAGTCAGTGACTGAAATAATGCCATCAAGGGTTATAGACTTAGCAAAAAGGGGGCTGAAAATTTGGTCTGTGCTTCCTGGGAGTCTATTCGAAAAGGGAAACACAATATGCTCTTCACACGTCATCTGTGAGTTCTTTCCAAAACAGGAGTTTAATCATGTCGAACTATCTCAACATGCTTAAAATCTCCAATGACTTCCCATCTCCACTTGCCCTTCTTCCCTGACCTTACAAAGGTGTCAAGTTCCTTATTCTATGCCCTAACTATATGATGGAACTCTTCTTCAGAGCACATGTTGTGGCTTCATTTCAACATTTTTAATAGTCTAATATATTTTATGCATCTCTTGCTTATTAAACTCTAGGTTCTGTGAGGTTAGGAACCGTGTCTACTTGTGTTCATCAGTGTGTGTCTCTGGCCTGTCACAGTGTTTGGCGTGTAGTAAAAATTCAGTTAGGCTTTGTTTAAAAAAAAAATGGGTGAGGGAGAGGCAAGTTTTGTTTCATACGGAAACCTGATAAAAATGTCCTTTTATAGATTCTCATAAAAGAAAGTGTGTGATATGGGAAACACTGCCCTCAACAATCTCATTAAAATTAAATGTAGGGTGAGAATATTTACTCATAAACATTCATCCACCAAACTGCATGATACCAAGTCATAGTTTCATACAGCAGTTCAATAACAATGCAAAATGATCCAAGGATGAAATTAGAACAGATTAAAGAAAGACTTCATATTCTTCAGCTCATTCATCACAGGTATTTTTTACAGCCAACCATAAATATAGAGCATCAAAGAGAACAAATACCTGGGAGTGTAGATATTTTTAAACTGACAACAGAGCCATACCTGTAAGAGTCAGTAGAGCTGAGGTAAGCTTGACATTTGCTTATGAAAACTCAGGAGCCCAACCAAGACCCAGTCTGCAGAGGAGTTGGAGCTGGTTATATAAACAGCTGTAGTTATATATATAGCTATTGCTAATGGTAGATATTTGGCATGTAATCATTGAATGATTGAACTCCTCCTTGCTCCCTCTCCAAGGATGTTTTATCAACCTCTGCTTAGGGAAGTCTATAGTCCCGTGTGCTGAGTGAACTTAAAAGACTGTTGGTTTCTGTGAAAAGATCTTTGCACATTCTTTCCTAAAAATATATCAGTTAAAATGCTTCAAGATTTATCTCCTGAAAATTAAAAAGCATAAGCTTTCATACGTCTTCTGTGGTGATCCAGATCTGAAACTACTGGCAGTCAACAAAATTAAGCAGAAAAATAAATGTAGGGGATTAGCTGCTAATCAGAAGAGCTGATGTTGGAATGGATATCATGAGTTGCCAAGAAAGCTTTCTCTCAACTGGAAATGAAAACTTAAGAGGGTCTTGCATGGCCCAAGATGTCGAGCAAACAAAATCTTCAGGAAATGTATGGGAGGTAAAATAGTCTCTATTCTTTTAATCAGCTGGAAGGAGAGAAGGAAGCATAGTGACATCACAGAGCAGAATCATTTTACTCAGATATTAATGATAGGTGGTGAATCATGGAGATAATAATTTCTTTGTTTGTCTGTTTTTCTGATTTATATTGTTCCTCTTTCCAAGAATGTTAGCAGATGGAGGACGAAGGAGGGTGGAGGTGAGAGGTGGGGCCAGAACTATCCTGTAAATTTGATTACTCTCTAAGAAAGAGTACACAGAAGTATGTACGCAGTAAAAATTTTCTGATTATGGCAATGGGAAGTGTGTAAGCTTTGACATGACTTTTCTGCCAGCCTAGTGTTTAAGAAAGGCAGTAAGCCCATGTCCTGAGCCCTTGATCCTGCTGAATCTTCACCCAACGTGGGCTGCACTGTGCCAAATTTTAGGCAAGCCACCATGAACAATTTAGATGTCAATAGGAAGGGGGTGTCTGCTCATATGTCATCCACATCTTTCTCACAGCTTGTGAGCTGATTTAGTAGAAAACGGAAATGAATGAATACCTAATAGTGCAATTGCTGGGCTGTAGGGTAGCTCTATTTTTAACTTTTTGAGGAACCTCCATGCTGTTTTCTAAAGTGGTTGCACCAGCTTGCATTCCCACCAACAGTGTAAGAGGGTTCCCCTTTCTCCACATCCTCGTCAGCATCTGTCATTTCCTGACTTGTTAATTTTAGGCATTCTGACTGGTGCAAGGTGGTATCTCACTGTGGTTTTGATTTACATTTCCCTGATGCCTAGTGATGTGGAGCACTTTTTCATGTGTCTGTTGTCCATCTGGATGTCTTCTTTGCAGAAATGTCTGTTCATGTCCTCTGCCCATTTCTTGATTGGATTATTTGTTCTCTGATATTGTCTTTTACTACCCCCCTCTTAATTACTTAGGTCGTACTAGCTACCTTCCGGTTCTTTGAGCATTGCAATTATGGTCTCACCTCGGGGCCCTTGCATTTGCTTTTCCCTTTGCCTGCTTTTCCTATAGATGTCTCCTTGATTTGCTCTCATTTATTTACTTTGGGTCCACAACCCTATAAGTAAGGTCACCTCTTAGCACGCTATATAAATGGTCAATGGACTTCAATCCTTGTTTTCCTCATCTTTTTCATTATTCTTCACAATATTAACAACCTGTGATATACTGGAAATGTACTTATTGTTTGCCTCCCTACAAAGGTATTCTTTCTTGTCGTATGGGTACTACATGAAGCACTTCATCCCAGGTTCATAGTGAGCCTTCAGTTGGTATTTGCTAAAGAACAAATACAATTCACAGTGGAAGCTACCGTCGTGCAGGCACAGATCATGGTCTAAACCTCTGTTCCCACCTCACAGCTCTCAATTTCACCTATTCTGGCTTCTGTCAAGTTCTCAGAATATACCGTTCTGTCCATACTTTTCTCTGTGCTTGGATGCTCTTCCTCAGTTCCTTTCCCTGACTGGTTCCTACTCAGTTAACCCTTAGGACTGAGTCTAAATGTGACTTTGTCAGAGATGCTTTTCCTGATCAGTCCCATGTCACTCAATAAAACATCACATTTGTGTTCTTCATAGAATTTAATACTCTTGCAATTTCCATCAATAGATTATCTTGAGAATTTTTGTCTCAAGGCTTACCTTTTCTACAGGTGCAAATCACCTACATAACCACAAGTTCTGTAAAGGTCTGTAAAGGTTTGCTTTATTCGTCAGCATATCTTCAAAGACTAGAAAATGGCTGGCATGTAGTGGGTGTTTGAAAAAAAGATTATTAAATGGATAAGTGAAGGGAGTGTATTTTGGCAGAAAAGAACTTAAAATAAAGCAGTTCCTGTTTATATCCTAATCACTTATACTTGGTTAAAGTGGATTTGGCTTTTCCTTCCACTCTTTAGCTGTGGGAATGACCCTGTGTCATCATGTCACACATCCCTGGGGACCCGATTCCTAAATGAAAATGCACACATTTCATAGGAAAATACAACAGAATCAGATTCATATTTTAGGGACATGCAGGGATTATTTCAATGTCTAGATATTTTTTGACATCGCTATTGAAAGTAGGAATTATTGAAGTTCAAATGGAAGAAAGCATTCATGTGGGTGGACGATCCAGAAACAGTCGCTGGGTTGCTGTGGCTGACCCTGAGGACTCCTCACTGGGGGGCGTTGCTTTTGTGAATTCACCATGGTCCTTGACCTCACAGTTGTGACAACAAAATCTTATAAGTAAACACAAAAATAGACCCTTAGAGACAAACATATCACAATTAGATTAACTTGAAACTAACAGGTGAATGAGAAAGCCAAGTAATTAACTTCCAAACAGGGAATATTACTTTCTGGTGACTAAGGTGCTTCTCTTTCCTATTCAAGGTCATGATTTTTTCCATTTATGTGTGTCAGGTAAGATGAATTATCAAATTGAAGGATGGCTCAGTAATTGCAGAATCAGAGCAAAGTGTGGTCAAAGGTCTTGAGGATGGTTCGTCCAGATCTTACGAGGTTGATGACCAGAAGCTCATGACTCCCCGGTCTCTGTGCTTGTATCCTGAATAGTGCGGACAACCTGCTACATGGCTGCTCCCATTAGATGATGTATGCTGACTGCAGATGTGACAATTTCACTAATTAAGTGATATTCGAGTATGTTCCCATGGAACTAGAAAACATTTTGCTAAGTGTTGTTTTCGAGTCATTTAATTCTCACAGGACAACCTTATTTCCCTTTTCTCTAAGTACTTGGGGAGGCCTCATTGCTCAATCCTGAAAGCTTGGGACTACATGGAAATAAATTACTCTTACCTCCTCCTAAGGCGATGAAAATGCATATAACTCACTAGATACTATGGGGGTATTTCTAAAAGTTTCTGTTCTATATTAACATTTTTCCGACTCTAACGGGAAAAATTGCTCATAAGCCTCTGTATTCGTTCTGAATAATAGCTAGAAGAGAATCCACGGTATCGTCAGGCAAGCTGAGATACAGATTAGAGCTAGGAGAGTGTGTGGAACACATTCAGCTTCTTCCATTAACCAAAAAAAAAGAAGAATCATTCAATTTTTTCCTTGAAATAGAAAAAGAGGAGGCCAGTGAAGCATGAGAGTGTGTGTGTGTGAGCGTGCACGTGTGCACATACATGTGTGTATGCCCAGTGTGATCGCTTCCCTTTCTGACGTGTCGGTCACAAGGCACTGCCTCCTTCCCCATGGTCATGCTGCCATTCTGGATGAAAATCAACCCCTGGTTCAAGAGGATAGACCTTCCTAGCTGAGCCTGGCTAGTCATAAATGTTAAGGCCTCTTTCAGTGGGTGGAGAAGAGGGAGTCCCTGCTCTGACCGTAGATTTGGCCAAGGAAACAGCCTTCCTCTACCTCCTGGTTTAGCTCTAGGCTATTCCTCTTTGAGAGGAATGCTATCACAAATGGGCCGAGAAACACCACACAGAGCCTCTGTGTCTGCTCTTGCAAAGGGACAGTGGCAGACCAGGGCATTTTAAAGGCTTTATGTGGTGCCTCCCGAGTCAGACTGAATAGGTCTCAGCTGAAATTGCCAATGGATAAAAGCTGTCTTTAGAAATGGCCCTTTGATGAAAAGTTTTGGAATTCTTAGGATTATAACCCTTCAGCCAAATCCCATTATGTTCTATTTCTTCCTTTGAACTACAGGGAACTACAGAGGTAAAGCCCTTCTAGAGAGAAGGGAGGGGAAGTTTGCTGTGAAGGGGAGAGAAATGACTTAGTGTTTCTATCTTCTATCTTTAAAAAAAAAAAAAAAGTTTAGTTTTTTTTTTTTTTTTTTTTTTTTTTTTTTAACAGAAGTGTCTATGAATTGAAAGCAACCCTCAGGGGTAAAGTTCAGACGCTGCTGTGATTGGGAACTTGGCTAGGATGGTAGCCTCTCCACGAAGCAGGTGTGGAAGACCCTATTGTCAGGCGCTGTAAAAGCCTGGGCCAAGCTCTGGGTTATGAGATCAGGCAGTCAGCAATTAGACGGTGCTGGAGATGTCTCTCATTGCTCCTCTCGAAGTAACCTTTGTTCATTTTTCCCGTTGTGACTACAGGCCCTTTACTGTCCATTTTTCTCCTTATTTACCATTTTATTAAGCATTTCCTTGCCTTCTATCTTCAGAGAGCTTAACAGTCATTAATCGAGTAATTGTCACATTACTGCAAGGAAATTCAATACCAGTGTCCACAGATGCCAAAAGAAGGAAATGGGGGCATGGAGAGGCTAAGTGAACTGCCCAGATTCACTTACGCCCGTAACCAGAGCGGAGGGTGAACACTCTTAGCATATGATTCCTTGTCTATAGTGAACCCTGGGAATGGGTGGCCACTTTAATTTAAATTTTATTTTGAGTGATTTTTTTTTTTTTTTGGCCACATTTGTTATCCAATTTTCCTCCATTTTCCAGATGAGTAAGAGTCTTCCAGAGGCTTGTATAATTATCTCTGGAGCAGGTGCATTTCCCGTCATCACATTCAGAACAAGGCACATTTTAGAAATTACTGCTGGGGAGTACTAGTACTGCAGAAAAAACTGCAGACATACAGCTTCAGAAGTCCTCTTTTATACCTCTCTGCATGGCCAAGAGATGGGTAGGTATGTCAAACTCACTACTAGAAGAAAAGTGCACACAGAACACACTTGTGCACACACATTTGAAAATCGCACACACACGTGTACACACACAACTTCATCCTAAGCCACTGATGTCTTGACTTCAATTACGCCAAGTGAATAGATTATGGGTTGATTCTGATATTAAGTTGAAACAAAAAACTAGCTATTTTAGTTCCCAAACCCAGCCGTTTGTAATATTCTCAATAATATACTGCAAAGAAAATTCATCTTCCAGATTTTTTTCTCACCCCTCTTTTCTTCCTTTGGGAATCATGACACGAGTTCATGGAGTAAGATGTGGCCAATAAATAACAGTTCCATAACACTCATAAATATTACCAGCCAATAAAATCTTTTGAAGAAAAAAAAAGTTAAGCTCTCCCATGATGCTTTGCCTATGTTTAATTTAGGCAGAAAAAATGGACAAGGAATTATAATAGTTGCAAGATCTTCTGTAAAGCAAAAATGGTACCGTCTTAATATCTTTTTAATGTTCCAGCTCTCCTGACTTACTGGTTCTCAGAGTAACTCCTGGAAAGTATTAAATAAAACAGGCTTACAATGAAATTTGGAATTAAAACCTATTCAAGTAGGAGAAAAAAATTAAAATAGAAAATAAGTTTATTGTATTTTATCTAAAAATAAGCATGAGCCAAGAACATGAACCTGGGATAAAGAGGTGGATAAAAACTCAATTAATCTAAGTTAGCCTCTGGATATGACCCTCATTTGAGAACTAAAGGTAAGTAGTGGATTAGAGAAGAGTGGACAGAGAAGAGGCAGCAGCATTGTCTGAAGATCAGAAGAGAGAAAGAGTAACAAAATGGAGGACATTCAGTGCAGCTGGTCTCCTGAGTGTTCAGTAGAAGGGTGGAGAGAGAGATACAAGAGCAAGACAGGGAAAAGGGAGGCAAGGGTCAGACCCAGAAACACAAAGTACTCTAGTTACGGCGAATTAGTTGACTGGGATGTTAACCGTGTTTTGTTTTAACTTAGCAAATTGATCACAAACATTTACTTTTGACAGACTAAAAAATTCAAATATTTTAATACATATATAGAAGTACATATGAATTGATTAGTATGTAATTTCATTTGTTCAACAAATATTTGTTGGCTGTGCGTGCGACACCTATTTAGACCCAAGAGATGAAGTGGTAAATAAGACACAAAAGATCTTTGTCTCGGAAACTGGGTTTGTGTGTGTGAGTGTGTTGGTGTGTGCATTTGTTTGACGTTTATCCAGACCATGGGCTCTAAAATGTTACACTGCATTTTATTTACTGAGAAACGAGGTTATATTATTTACCCGTCTTAATTGTACTGTTATCCAAAGGAAAAAATAAACCTAAACCAGGGAACACCATAGGAATCATTATGCTCTATCGCCAAGTGATTTGGGGGAAAATGAACAAGATAGACAAAGGAGACGAAGCAAGCTGAGTGATGAATGAGATGATATTAAAATTTCTGGCAGAGAACATAGGTCATGCTAAACACAAAAAGGAGAGATTCATTTTGGTACATAAAAATGTGGCATCTCCATTCATGGGAACTACTCCCTGCATTTGCTCTATTACAAAGCTATTAACTTCTATTAAAATAAAAATTAAATTCTCAAGCTGAAAGAAGCTTATGGAATTAATTATGATGATATGTGAAGGGAAAGAGGGGATGTTTCCATGGGGCTGCAAATGTATGAAAGAAAATGAACAGAATGGAAGAAACCTCTGCATTTGGGGTTTGTAAAAAGACTTTCCAGGAGGAATTATTCAGATATTTTAAAGATGGGGTAAGTTTGGTTTTTACATATAAAATAAGTTTCCTCAGGTAATTTCATGTAAATTGTAAAAATAACCTTCCCACAATTCTTTGGGTGTTTCCAACAGGACACCCTCCCTACGGGGATTTGTGAGCTGGGTGTGGAAATTTTTCTGATGGAATGATCTCAGAGGATCATGCTTCACAATGAAATGAAAATGAACTCTCTAAGTGGCTTTCAATCAAACAAGAAAAAATGAAGCAAAAATGTGTGACACAAAGTATTATAGATAGCACTTGGAGATTTCCAAAACGAACTCTAAACTCAAATCATCAAGGGCAACATATGAATGCTGATTATAAGAATTTGTTTCCTTTATCCATAGCCACACATTCACTGGCTGAGCCTTCACTTTGCTCCTTGTTTATTTGTTTGCCAGAAAGACAGATCCACTAATCATAAACAATGGGGGAAATGGCAGTTTGAAAACAATAAAGTAAAAAAAAAAATCATGGAAAGAGAAATTGAAATCAAAAGATGAATGTTTATAATATAGATCAGGGCAGGGGGTAATCCAGGCAGACTCGATCAGACACAAGACAATGAAAGTGACTTTATTAAAGTCTTCAAAAAGTCTTTGGGGCCTTACACAAAGAAGTCACCAGAGGCCTAAATGTGTTATATGTCATGACTCGGGAATGGAGTCTCACACCAAAAGGCTGTGCCTTATTAACACAGATATTGGCCCAATTGTCATGCAATTTTGCTGAAGAGTATAGAAAACTCTATGTGACGCACAATATATGAAAATGGTATGATAGCAATCTTCAAATCATACCACATACACAATAATCTTTACTCCCAGTAACACTAATTTTGCAAGTACTTTTAAAAGATGAATTTAATTTTCATGACTTAATAAGAAACATAAAACCTTAATAACACATAAGAATGTTCAAGCTTCTCATAGGATAGACTTCAAGTATGAGCAAAAATTACTTAAGGTTTTAGGATGGTCTCCAAACCTTAGAACAAACACCCCATGAGATCTTTAATGTCATTACAAAGCAAAAAAGTCTAAGTTTATAAGTTCTCATCTGAAACACCCTAACGCAGTGAAGTACGTGCTGGTTGATTTATCCCTTCTAGAAGAATGAAAGGTTGCGTTGGACCCGGTGAGATTTTAACCTGTGATCCTAGAGAATCTTCCAGAGCTTCAAACCTCAAGTTTGATGTGTAACCTACTGGTTTAAAGGGACCTACATATTAGTACTGGAGAGTCTGACATAGTGGGTGGGTACATCAGACATGAGAAAGAGCAATTTAGTCAGCAAGACACCTATATTCCCGGTTCTAATCATAAAAAAAGATGATCTTTCCAAGAGTTACCACAAGAATTTCGATACAAACTGAGTGAGAGCAAATCACGTTGCAGGAATTTTCCTTTATGGAACTTCAGCCTCAATTTAGAAAAGAATCTCAATTATTTCTGAGAATGTGATGCCTTCTTTTATTAAGAAAATGTCTGAGATGTACACTATGCTCAAATTCGTGTGATGTTATTGTTGAATATACACCATTCTTGAGTTCAAAGTACAAAGAACTTATTTATCTTGATTTAATCAATATTCCTCAGACTCATACTTCATTATTATATGGATCCAGGCAGGTAAATGACATGCCCTGAAATACAAACCAGCATACTAAATGACACTTGATGAACTGCGATAGCATTGGTTCTTAAGGGGAACATTGACAAATCACCTTCCCACCTGTCACCACTCCACATGTTTCACCAAGAGGCCAGAATCCCAACCAGTAGAATAGACTTTCCTATTGCTTCCTTTCCTGGCTGCTGGTTCTAAGCCCAGCTTCTCTGAATGTCTTTTTACATTTTATGCTTTTATGTTATTTTCCTCTATGAAAGGGGACAAGAGAGAGGAGCATGGAGTGGAAAGTAGTTTCAGAAGGTAAAAAAATAAGATCAATCTTTTTGGACTATGATATAAATCTCAGTATAACCAAGTTTTTCTCATCAGAAACAGTATCAATTTTTGTGACTACTCATTAAATTCGATTCTTTTTTCAGCAACTATTACCAATTTTTGCCCTAATGATTAAATTTGTTTTGGAGTTAATCCAATTTGGATTTGCCAAAGCAAACAGACAGCTTAAAAAAAGAAGAAAAAAAGGGCAGACAGCTTAAAAAAAATCTATGTAACATATAAAATCCAAATGTTTTCTCTTTCCAAGATCACCTTGTCTTTATTTTTCTTTCCTTATCTCTGTTCTTTTACCATCTTACTCCCCTTCCCAAGAAAAATTAGTCTACTTTTAAAATTATGGTTTTTGTATGGCAATATTAATGCCAGGAATAAAAAAAGAAAAATTTACTAACATTTATTATGTATAGTGTCCTCTTATTTCCCCAACTCTCCCTATTAAATGAAATTGAGTGAGTCTCAAAAAAGAACATTTGACACATCTATACAATTCATTGAAGAAACATTTTGATAGAAGTTGCCACTTTGCATGTTGGCTGATTTCACTGCTTAGTGACAAGACATACCACTTAAAATGCATATTGGGAAAATAAAATTCTTTCTCCTATGCCTGCGATTGCATATTATTTACTATACTGAGGACTGACAGATTAAATACAGGATGCTCAGCTACATTTGAATTTTAGATAAAGAAGAAACATTTCTAGTATATGTGTATATCAAATATTTCATGGGACATACTTACACTAAAAATTAGCATTTGTAATTTGAAATTCAAATTTAACTGAGTGTCCTGTTCTTTTATTTGCTAAATACAGTAAACCTCACTGCATGCAAAGATGAAATAAAAAGGTGTGAATGACTTGTAATGTGGGCAATATTTTTGATAGGGCAAGTTTTTGTGGAATTGTCATCTTTAATTTTAATAAACTATTTTTTGAGACTTGATTAAACAAACTGTTGTTAACTATTGATACTTATCTTGATGACTACCCAGGTATGGGTGTTTCTTCTCTAAATCTTAGGGATTGTCATTTTGAACCTGTATCCATGTAAAACTTAGATTTTTGTAAGACTCAAATTTACATTTTAAATAGTACTATCATAGCTATTATCATAGTAAATGTGTTAGGACTGCAAAGAGTGTGGATTTCTCAAAACTTCTCCTTGGCTCTTCCAAGCCAAAGAGACCAAAATGGGCATTTTGTTGGAAAAGAAGGGCTGCGTCTTCAGTCACAAACCTTAGAAATGGGCTGAAACTGGGAGTGAGTAGCATACCCCTGTACCCTGTGGTTTGCAACTTTATACTTCCCAGTGTAGGCTTCAGTTTTTTCCTTGCAGATTCTTCTTGGCTCTTAGCATTCCACATGGTGAAACAGGGGGACCCCAAAATTTTAACTTTACATGTACATAAGTACCCATAAACAAAACCTTCATCTCATTTTCAAATCCCTAAAGAAAAAGAAATATCATTGTCTCAACATACAACAGATGAACACCTCTGTGTTAGTAAACTAAGATCAGGGATGGTGTTACCCAGTATACGGCCAACTGATAGTGGTTTACTCTTGGCTGGAGAGTAATACCTGTAAAAGAAAAAAAAAAAAAATCTAGCCATTAGTGTGTGGGTTAGTAGCATACCCCAATACATTCATTACAAGTTCTAAATAAGTTTTTTTTGTCTTTTAAATCTTTTATTTATTTATTTGTTTGTTTGTTTGTTTGTTTACTTACTTACTTACTTATTTGGAAAAAAAGAGCCTGCAATTGAGGGGAGAAGCAGAGGGAGAGGGAGAAGCTGATTCTGCAGTGAGCCTAGTGCCCAGCAGGGGGCCTCATCCCAGGAACCTGAGCTGAAACCAAGAGTCAGCCACCCAGGAGCCCCAAGGAAGCGAAGTTCTTAAGTAAAAAGAGATTCAAAATAAATTTTACAGCATAGGATGAGGTCAGGCGTGAGTCAGTTGATGGAGTTATTGAGAATCTGGGAATAAGGGTACAGCCAAGTACAGGGGAAGATAAAACCAAAGAAAACTTGGTGTTACACAAGAAATGCCAAAATAAAATTTCACTTTAAATGATTTGTTTTTATACTTTGGAGAAGAAAAACCCAAACATGTAGAATATACTTAATATGGGAAACACACTACGCTAATTGCTCTGAAGTTTTAAAAATTGGAGTAGGGAGGGTAATATGTGGATTTTCTATTTTTAGATTTGGGTGTTTATTCATGGTGGTATTGGTTGGAAAGGTTGAGTTTGTTCAATACAACACTAATCTAATGAGAATTTTCTTTAACATTTTTAATTATTAATTCGTTATTTTGTTTAGAAGTAAAATGCAATAGTTTTGTTTCATAAAACTTTGGTGGGAGATTTTTGGCACTGTTAGATCCAGCACTCGCGTGAAGTTACTATAAAATCTTAAAGAGTCTGTTCTCACCGATGCCTTCTAATTCTTATAGGAGCTTTCATTAATAATAGCCAAAGGCAACTACAGCAGTTAAAGGGAAGATAAACTGAGTTGACATTTTCAAGGTAATACTAACTACTCTTGAAATAAATTTTGGGTTTATAGAGACAAACTGAATATATTTCCTTTTTTTAAAATTTTTAATTTTTAACTTATTTATTTTTAAACTGAATATATTTCATGTTAATCATGTACCAGGCACTGTTCTAGGACTCAATGCTTAGCACACTTAAATTCATGGATACCACATTTTATTGCTCCTCTCTTCATTGTACTTCTCAGATCTTGCAATTTTTCTTGTAACAAACTGAGGGTTTGTGGCCACTCTCTTTGCATGGAGCAAGTCTGTTGGCACCATTTCTCCAACAGCGTTTGCTCAGTTTGTGTCCTGTGTGTCACATTTTAGTAATTCTCACAATACTTCAAGCTTTTTTCCTTATTATTATATTTGAAATGCTGCAATCTCATGATCAAACTTCAAGAGATGAGGAATTGCTTCTTGTGAATAAGCAGAGAAAGTAGTTTCTTGAGATGGAATCTACGCCTGGTGAAGATGCTGTGAAGATGGTTGAAATGACAACAAAAGATTTGGAATATCACATAAATTTAGTCAATAAAGCAGCGGCAGCCTTTGAGAGGACGGACCCCAGTTTTGAAAGAAGCTCTATGGTGGGTAAAACGCTATCAAACAGCATCACATGCTACAGAGGATTGTTCCTGAAAGAAAGAGTCAATCCATGTGACAGACTTCATTGCTGTCTTATTTTAAGAATGCCAGAATCAGGGACTAAGGAGGGTACTCGTCGCGATGAGAACCGGGTGTTGTACGCAACTGTTGAATCACTATATCGTACACCTGAAACCAATAGAACACTGTATGTTAACTAGCTGGAGTTAAAATAAAAGCTTAATTAAAAAAAAGAAGTTGTCACAAGCGCCCCAAACCTTCAAAAGCCACCACCCCCAGCAGTCAGCAGCCACCAACATCAAGACCCTTCTCCAGCAGATATTATGACTTGCTGAAACCTCAGATGATAGTTGGCATTTTTTAGCAATAAAGTATTAAAGTACATACATTGATTTTTTTTTTTTTTACATACTGCTATTGCACACTTATGAGACCACAGTACAACATAAACCTAACTTTTACATGCACTTGGGAAACCAGAACAATTCACTGGCCTTGCTCTTTTGCAATGTTCATGTTATCTGGTGGTCTTGGAACCAAACTTGAAATATCTCAGAGGTATGCCTTTGTTACCTTAACTATTAACTCATTTAAACCTCAAAACAATGTTTTGAGGTAGATGGTATTATTCTAATCAAGCAGATAAAGAAACTGAGGCACAGAGAAGTTAGGAAATTTTCCATGGACATGACTGTTGGAACCAGGGTTCGATTCCAGGCAGTGTAGCTGTGGTCTGCTCCTTTCCACTATTGTGTGCTCTCATTCAACTCACACATTAGCATATTGATTAAATCATAAACACGGTATTTTGAAAAAGCAGTAGCCAAGTATTAATATGGTTGTTCATGCTTCAAAATAGGCATTAGGCTTATTTGTTTTAAATATTTGATATGTTCATATTTATGACTTATTCCCCTTTTTATGTTCTTTTACCTTTAAATAAATATTTATTATATTAAACAAAGTGTGGCATGGAAAAATTTCTGTAAACCCAGAATAATTCTGAATGAATATGTTCAAAATTCATTGTTAAGAACTCATAGAAGGGAAAGGTATAAATAATTTCCAAAGTCCTCACAATCATTTACTTAAAATAAAGATTAGAGAAATATTATATTATAACAGGTTAATAGCACTCTTACAAAAGCTGTTTTCTCAATTTGATTTCTCCTTAATTAAGGGCTGGTGATATTTATGCTAATAAAAGTATCTGGTATATGACTAGGATATTCTTTTTAACATGAAAAATTATACAGCCTGACAGTGTTCCAAGAAATAATCACTTTAATAATGATAGAAAAAAAGCCTGGTTATTAAAAACAGCATAAAATAAAACTGTTCTTAATTTTGGCAGCAGCCTCAAAATCATCAATTATATTTCAAATTCATTCTAAGTTATAAAACTATCTTGGACTAAGTTTGTCTGTGTCATTACATAATTTCTATAAACTTTAAACCCTCTTTCCACTCCCCCCCCAAGCTTTAATAAAACAGACAAATATACATCTCAATGGCAGATTAAGGCTTTTTGGTAGCTAAGCCTAATTAAAATGGCAACATTCCAATGGTTTATTTACCAGGGAGCAAGGACATCTGTAAGGGATAAAAAGATACCAAGCATTTTGATGCATTTGTTTCCAGTGTTTAAATGTGGCAACAGAAAACGCGGATTGATATTGGCTAAGCTACAAGCAACATTTGAGTTAGATGTTTAAAAAGAGCATAGGAAATCAAAGCAGTTAAAGGAATTTTTATTTTAGGTTGTTGTTTTGCCTGCTATTTCTGCCTGTTTGCATAGAATTCCCTGAAATGTGTCCCACGATATTATAGCCCCTCGTGGAAATTTCTTATACAGAGAGAAGTTCTACAGGAAAGAAACTGGTTCAACTTTAATTAACCCAGCATTTCTCAAACTCACTGACCATGAAATACTTTTCTTTTCTTTTCTTTTCTTTTTTTTTTTCTCCTTCCCAGCATCAACTCCATTCCCCTTTGAGCATCGTTTGGGAAGAGTTGCTCTAGCTTACCACGCCATGGCATTTTAGAATGTCATTATTAGTCTCAAATATTTTAAGTGCTTTTTGTGCCCTGAAATTACTTCACAGCGGCCA
The DNA here is from genome assembly GCF_002288905.1 of Enhydra lutris kenyoni. NCBI lineage: Eukaryota > Metazoa > Chordata > Mammalia > Carnivora > Mustelidae > Enhydra > Enhydra lutris. The sequence continues at coordinate 49,397,971 of NW_019154093.1, forward strand.
TGTCTATTCAATGTATGAAGGTGCCAATCCAAGTTCCAAGAGAGAGATGTGTTGAGAGAGGAAATAAAGCTTCCCATGCCAGTGAGAGGAAATGTCATGGCACTTAGAAAAGCTGCTCGTTTGTGTGACACTGACTTGTGTAAATTCCCTGCTCCCATATCTCCAATCATCGACTGAAAATATTTTGAGGCTCCAGATCACACTAGGAGGGTTCATTTCATGGCTCTTCAACTGAGCACTATACCTAGAGTGCAGGAATCTTCCAATGAATATTTGCTGAATCAAATTCAAGAACTCAGATTTCCTCAGCCTATTTATCATTCTGTAGCTCCTAAACCCTTGGAATTATACTAGCTAAAAATTGCCCCCCCCCCCACTTTTCTTTTAACTTTGTGTTTATGGTAAGTTTAGCAACAGGTGAACTAACCGTGAACTCGAGTATCCAGATGAGTTCGGTGATAGACATAAGCCAAGTATGTTTTAGTTCATAATTTGATTCATATACATAGTGAAATAGAGGACGCTGACAGTACTTTTTCTTATGTTTTTATATGTTTTTCGATTTTACTTTATAAAGAATGAGACATGCATATTTCAAATACCTATTATCAGCCGGGTGTGTAGATTTTCTTCTAATTTCATCATTCTAAAAACCTAAGGATTTTAAAACCCTGTGAGAAAGATATGGAGATGTTGCTTGGGGTCCTTTTCCTTGGGGGCAAATATTTCAAATGAACGAACTTCACTTAGAAATATTGTGAGCAGACATTTGTTTTTTCTCAGGTTACATTTTTCACCTGCCGTGTGGTGTAACATGAACATATAGAAAGTTAGAAGTGCAGGACTGAGGAAAAGCTTTCTTTCACAAATAGTGGAGCTTGTGCCTCAAGCTAATTAAATTCTGTTCTGACACGCAGATGATGAACGTGTCCTTTAATATAGCCATATTCCTTTTCTTGTAGACACCATTCCCTGAAAATAAAAGTGAAACTAGCATTCATTTAATGCTGAAGGGGAAAAAAAAAAGACTTATTTAGTAAGATAATCTAAAATTTGTCACCCAATTTACTAGCACCTGATGTTTTTGACATAACTTAATAGTTAAAATAGCCTGACATTTTCTACAGAACTCCCACCTTTGAAGCAGTTTAGCAGGACAAAACTCGAAACTTCAGCTAAGTACTCAACCAAGTGAAAAATATCCAACCAAGTGTTTTGAGCATCTGCCAGGTTAGTAGTGACAACACTTATAATCAGACTTGTTAAATATTTTAGGTTTGAAATTTCTAAATTTCACAAATTATCCACTTCCAAATGAAATTTTTTTCTTTTATTTGGGCACACATTTTTCATTATTTTGACTTTTGTGTACAAACAATTTCATTTATATTGTAAATAAAATCACAATGCATTATAAATTTTTTTACATTGGCATTTATATACCAAAGTATAATAATTAGCTTTTGGTTAAGGAAATAAAAACCACTCCAGATATGCCAGGCAGAAAGGATTCAGTAAGGGGATTAGTATTGTAAAGATGCAGGAGAGCCTGTCTGCCTCCTATCTTCCCCTTCTCAAAGGCATCAGGAGAGGGCAGTGATGTTACCTGCTGGTAGATGGTATCATGGAATAGGAAGTTAGGGTCATCTGATGGTAACCTGTCATGACAGTCTACAGGAAGTTCCCATGAGGACAGCAGGTTGGGGTAGGATGACAGGAATGTCCCAGAGGCAGTCAGTAATGGCGGTCTATGAAAAGTTGATGTGTTCAGGTAAGGCAGTAAGTCACACTGGGCTATGATTAGCTGCATTAACGGAACTGAGCAACTAGGCAAATGTATTAAGCCTAATGGGAGCAGGTTTCTCACTGAAGGAGAAGGTACAAATATAGAAATGAGGAAAGCTGTGGCACCTGGGTTGCTCAGTCATTAAGCATCTGCCTTCAGCCCAGGTCATGATCCCAGGGTCCTGGGATCAAGACCCGCATTGGGCTCCCTGCTCAGCAGGAAGCCTGCTTATCCCCCTCCCACTCCCACTGCTTGTGTTCCCTCTCTCACTGTGTCTCTCTCTGTCAAGTAAATAAATAAAGTCTTAAAAAAAAAAAGAAAAAGAAAAGAAATGAGGAAAGCTTAAATAAACCCTGTGGTGTTCATCTGAAATTGGAGTTACATTGTAAATTCATAGTTTTCAAGATACACAGAGAGAGACAGTTGATCGACAGATAGATGATAGATGTGTAAAAACAGACAGAAGGGGGCGCCTGGGTGGCTCAGTGGGTTAAAGCCTCTGCCTTCAGCTCAGGTCATGATCCCAGGGTCCTGGGATCGCCCCGCATCGGGCTCTCTGCTCAGTGGGGAGCCTGCTTCCTCCTCTCTCTCTCTGCCTGCCTCTCTGCCTACTTGTGATCTCTGTCAAATAAATAAATAAAATCTTAAAAAAAAAAAAAAAGACAGAAGGGTATGTATGGGTATGTGAGTGGTTAGTGTGTGTAGTGTAGGTGTGCGTGCATGCATGTATAGATAGATAGATCTACTTCCAAGCTCTGTGCAATGAGAGGTTTTCTGGATGCAGCAACACCCCAGTGACAAAGACTATATTGGTTTAAACTAACATGAATAAGTAACAAATATTCAGAAAATGAACAAGTTTTGAAGGCAAGGTTTTGAAGGCAAATTGGACAAAGAAACAAATTTGAAAGGGCTCCATCTGGCCAAATATAAGAAATAGAAGCATCAAAGACAATGATAGGAATGTACTTTAACTCACTGAATAAAATAGAAATCCTTGAATCCATATGGATAAATACAGAGAAGAAAAAGCTGTTCCTTACAGTAATATCAATCAACAAATGTAGACAGATGATTAAATTAGTAACATCACCATTTTGTAATCATCATAGAGCTAATTTAGATAAAAAAATATCAATGAATACTACAACTATTGGGTGAAAGTGGAATGAGAAAAGGGCTATTAATCCAATCTCAAATATTACTACATAATACATTATTAAGAAAGCAAAAATTTATAAAAAAAAAATATTGGAGCAGAGACTGCTGGTAATCAAAACTTTAATCTAGTAATCGAAATTTAAACCGCTGGTAATGGGACAAACCAACATTGTGTGCTACCAGACAGGATGTAGTGAGAAGACTACTGCATCACTTCTGTGTTATTCCTGCCCTAAATCCAGAACATTGGTCTAATCATGAAGAAACTTTTGACAAATCTATTTGAAGAGTATTCTACAAAATTGCTGCTCTATAATCTTCAAAAACATCAAATTCATAAAAATGAAAGACTGAGGTCCTCCTCCAGATTGAAAGAGACTAAAAAGACAATCGGATACAAGCATAATCCTTTTGTCATAAAAGAAATTAGTGAGGTTATTGGTGAGGCTCCAATGGGATTTCTAGGTGAAGAATATAGAGGAGTTTGCTATAATATTTTTATAACTCTCTGGAACTTTGAAACTGGTTCAAAATAGAAATTTAAAACAAAAAGCCTTAGAATGACTGAAGAATACAAGTCAAGTGAAGATGATGACAATTTTCAATTTCTGACTAAGCATTTAGAAAGCTGAAAAGCTGTTGCAAAACTCCACATGTGAAAATTCACACATCTATCACCTACTGTCAGAGAAGCCGTCATATGGCTTCTGACTGTGCTCTTCCTTCCAAATCTCTCGTGAGTGATCCTCTTTAGAACTAACCTGGGATACTGCTAGCAAGGGCTTTTGGGAACTGTAGTTCCCAGACTTTAAGGATCTGTATAGAGGGGCACCAGGGTGGCTCAGTGGGTTAAAGCCTCTGCCTTCAGCTCAGGTCATGATCCCAGGGTCCTGAGATTGAGCCCCGCATCGGGCTCTCTGCTCAGCAGGGAGCCTGCTTCTTCTTCTCTGCCTGCCTCTCTGGCTGCTTGTGATCTCTCTCTGTCTGCTTGTGATCTCTGTCAAATAAATAAAAAAATCTTTAAAAAAAAAAAAAAGCTCTGTATAGAAAGTGGATAATGTGAACAATCTGGTATGCAAAGCATCACAGATCAATTCAGTTAGCACAAGGTTGATTCCTTTTGGTCATTTATTAACGAGCATAGGTTTGTGAATTGAAGGTAAACTCTCACTTTTCAAGTGAATCTGCACATTTATTTATTGTTTAATATGTTTCTTTGGTTTGAATTTCCTTTTTTTTTTTTTGGATGCATGTAGTAAAGAGCGGTCTCCATTATAGGTGTTAGGGATTTGATGGTCAGCAAGTCAAAGGTTTTGGGTCTCTTCCAGTCTATAGCTTTTATAGGGCCTGGAGAGACAATAAACAAGTCAGTAAAAAAAAAACAAACGAAAACCAGACAGGTACTATGAATGGAATACATAGAGTCCTGTGATCATACCTGGGAAGGAGGAATGAGGAAGTACTCTGTGCAGAAGGGTGAGAATGAGCCATTCACGTGAGACCTTGGTGGAATGAATGGCATTCTGGGAAGATGGAGCTGCCAATAGGAGAGCTCAGAAGTAGGAGGGGTGAAGAGGTGGCTGGAAAGAAACGTGTGGTGCTAAGAAGTCTGAATATTTCTCTAAGTACAAAGATAAGGTAATTAAGCAGAAAAGTGGTATGATGAGATCTTTACTTTAAGACTGTAATTCTGGCAACTTTATAGACAAAGGAGAATCAGGGGTTGGGAGAAAGGTACAAGCAGTGAGGAAGGAACAGTGGGTTGTTTTACAAAATGAAATGAGAAATGATGGCAGGCTCCAGAGATGCAGGAAAGTGAAGAGAGGGGAGATATGTCTTGGAGATAGGACTGGCAGAACCCTCTTTTCTTTCCTTATAGTATGTACACAATATTTTTTGGTTGCTTGATTGGTTGGTTGGGTATTTCAGGAAAACATTCTGTATGCTTCACTATGGATAAAGTCCCAAATAGGACAATTAAAATTTTAAAGCCAATGCATTGAACAATTGTTTTTGTCTACACAGAATCCTGTTACCATCATTGGTAGTTAATGGAAGTCAACGGTAGTCATTGGAAGTCAATGGTAGTAATTGGAAGTCAATGTGTCCTTCCCTATAACACATAGCCCTGGTGCAACCATCTGTCACTTTATTTCTATCTCGCCCATCCCATCTCAGCCCCTCCAGTGAATGAGCCTGGGACCCTGTCTAGCCCAGTCATTATTTCATCTCCCAGAACTGTGATTGAGCAGAGAAATGATACAGGGAGTGGGGAAGTGGAGGTAAGTTTTTCTAATAGAAGTGTTCAAATAAACTCTCAGTGAGTTCCCAACTCCTGATCTTTCTTGGGCTGAGTGTATCAGGTTTTTTTTCCAGTGTATGAGTTTTTCAGTGCAGTTATCCTTCCAATAAATTCTTTCTAAATTTACTCATCCAGACTCAATTTCTGTTACTTATAACCAAAGAATCCCAACCCATGTAATTTTCCAGTGTTTAGCTACTTTAAATTTGTAGGGTAGCTCAGCAATTATCAGTTTAAAAAGACAAAATAGATGGGGCGCCTGGGTGGCTCAGTTGGTTAAATGTCCACAACTCTTGGTTTCAGCTCAGGTCATCACCACAGGGTTGTGAGATCAAGCCCTGCCTCGGGCTCCACACTCAGTGCGGAGTTGACTTGATTCTCTCTCTTTGCCCCTCCCCCTGCTTGTGCACTCACTGTCTCTCTAAATAAATAATAAATAATAAAATCTTTAAACAAAATTAAAAATAAAAAGGGAAAATAGAAAAATAAAGACATTTAAGTGTAACTTTTCTTTACTAAAAACCATGTAAAAAACCAAAAGAGCACTTTCACCTAACTTCACTTCTAAAATAAATTCAGTCTAATCTCTATATTATCAAAACATATATATAGTAATACAGAGGACCTTATGAGAAGCAGCAGTTCTCTGGCTTTAGATTTCTGGTTGTTTCTTATTTTTACATAATTTGCTAATTCTACTGTCTCTGATTTTTTAAACTATAAATATTAGCTATCACATTCCTATTATGGCATATAAAAATTATTTGCATTAGCACTTTTGCTTTCCACTATATTTTAAAACTATGTACTTATAAAAAATAAAAATAAATTAAAAAACAAAACTATGTACTTATGTTATTTTTACGTATTTCAACCAACTAAAGAGAAATATCATGATTGGCAACAATACAAAAGGAGGATTTCATTGTCCCTAAATTTCCCTTCCACTCAGTACCTGCTATCTATTTATGTACTTATGCATTTGTGAGGGTGGTGAATTTCACATTTAATTCAGTAAACTTGTGGTTATTGAATTTTGCCCATAAATCAAATTTAATAGTTGAAAACAATGTACAGCATTTTCATTATTATGACCCTTACCTGGCTCCATGTCTCCCTCCTTCTTTTTCTTCCTTTTCCAAGTTCTTAAATAGCACTTTTCCTTTGTGCTAACACTGTTCTAGGTGTTGGGGTACAGTGGTAAATATTTTTTACGACATCAATAGTGACATACATTATGTTTACTATCTAATATTTTAATTTTCCTTTAGTTTGTGATCCTTTTACCTACCCACAGCAACATGTGTCTTTTCTTTTCCTTTTTGCTTTATTTTTATCTTTCTTTTTCTTTTTTTACTGTTTATTGTGTCCTTAGGTGTGCATACACTCAGTTTATTAACCACTCCTCCTTGTTGCCTCAATTTGTTTCTCCGTGGACACAGTTCCCTGGAAGCCCTCCACCTTCTTGCACGAATCAAAGATGGTGAGCAATTTATCATCCGAGTCCATCTGCCGATTTACATATGTCTCTTATTGGACCCATGGCTCGATTCTTTATTTCATCTCTTACTACACTGTAGCACATCTTTCATTAACTTTGTCAGAAGGTAGGCACAGAACACAAGACACAAGTGTCTAAAAAGACTTTCTTTGGCACATACCATTATATATGATGTGAAGATTTGTTTCAATATAGAATTTAGAGGTTTAAAATTGTTTTTCCCTAATTTTAAAGACATTTCTCCAATATTTTCTAGCTTCTGATGTTACTGATAATGTCTGATATCAGTCTCATTTTTGCCCCTTTTTTAAAAAAAAGATATCTTTTATTTTCTCTTGTTTCTTCTTCTCTCTGGGAATTTTCAGAGGTTTCTTTTTCTGGCATCCTGAAGTTTTACAGTTATATTTAGTTTCTTTTTAAATTATTTATTTTATTAATAATTTATTGTTATAATTTTTCCCATGATCAATATTCTCTGGGTCCATGTGTTTTTTTCTTTTTGGGGAATTTTATTCAATATTTGCATGATAATTAAATTTCTTCTTTTTTTTTTTTCTTTTTTCAAATTCTGGAACTCTTCATACTCGGATACTAGGCCTATGGGTAGAACAGTTATCTCTCTTTATTTCCCACTGTGTTGTCTTTTTATTTTAAATTTTAATTGATTTTCCTGACTTTGTATTTTTGCAGTTTTACAGATTTAGCAATTTTAATTTCCCATTTTTAATTTCTAAGGCTTGTCTTCATCTTGCATGTCCATTTTCATAACATTTTATTTTTATTTTATGGATGAAATACCTTGACTTTCTCAGAATATGCTAGAAATTTACTTTCTACATTTCCTTTCCAAGGGAGAATTTTAGCACAAGAAAATTCCGCTTCTTTTGGGGTACATTTTCTTATTTTTATCTTGGTCTTTCTTTATGCTACAGGTTTTCTTCACATGACTGGTAGTTCTGGTTAAATAAATGCCTATTTAAGAATGAAGGCGCTGTGAGATGGTTCAGAAATCCTGCGCACGTTGGTGGGTTTGTCCAGTGTTAGGGCTATGGGCAGAGATGTGCCCCTAAGCCTGCAGTTCCCCGAGTGTTCTACTTGCTGGCTCATCAGCTGTAAGTATTCATCTTCCCCACACACATTGTGTGATTGCATATATATGTGCACATCTGTGTGTTTGTGTGCACACATACACATGCATACATGTGTGTGCATGCGTGAGACAGACCTGTAGTGGAAAAAGGTAAAAGACTCATTTTTCTATAAACTGATCTTTAATTAAGCCTCCATTCAGCCCCCACTCCCACTCCTGCCCTCCCAGGTTGGAAGGTCCTGGGGTCCTGGGCATCTGCTGGGCGGCAGGTGGGACCTCACTGCAGCTCCTGGGTGTGCTCCCGGCTTCCACTCCCCACTCCTCTGGGCTCCATCAGCCTCCCATCTTCCTGAAATATAATGAAAATTCCCCTCAGTTGCTGGCTGCCGTTGTGTTCTTTTTGTTGTGGTGGGATAGTATCTTTTTAAAATTCCTTCACTGGCACTGTAACAGAGACGTGGGTAAATGAAAAGAAGCTCTACTCACCTGCATTCGCCTTCCTGAAGAGGAAGTTAACTGCTGGTACTTTTTAATTATGCTGAAGAAGTATAATTTTGTTCAGTTCTGTAGGTGAAAGGGCATTTTTTAATGTTAATTATAGTTTATATTTCAAATTTTCTATATAGGTAATTTTGAAAATTCCTTAGTGACTTAATATTTAAAATTGTATAAAATCCATGGCTTTTAGGCATGGATTTAACTATTACGAGTAACACCTAATGTTTTTTATTTTGCATTTTAGAATGTTGCATTCTCTCTGACTCTTAAGCCAACTTGCACATCACAGACAAGTCATCAGAAGTAAAAACACTTAAGAACAACAGAAAGTCAGTCACTCTGGGGAGCATGCACAAAAAAGAAATTCCCCAGCAAACCTCTTCTCCTATTCCATTGGCCCAGCAAACCTCTTTTCACATCACAGGTCTGCCCATAAACTAAGAGGGCTGCTGGGATCTAATTTGCATGAGTGAAAGCCTACCTCTTGTAGTCAGGGCAAATGCCTCATGGGGGAAGGGAGGGTGTGGAATGAACAACTGTGAACGTCTTCAAGGAAGGAGAGAGGGAAACATGGATACTTGACAGGCAACCAAAATCTCCTGCAAGCTACTTACTCAACCCATCAGTTAATGGCAATACATTCAAATCACTGTACCATGGAGGGATGGGATAAACTTTAAACCATGACCATGGAGATATTTAGATTATGGCAAGCACAGAGAGAGAGAGGCATGGGGCAAATACCAAGGAGTCTTACGAGTCATCATGAGGAATGTGGATGTTAGTTTTATAAATCGGAAACTGTTGGCGGTGTTTGAAATAGAGGAGTGGCTGAATACATCTTGCGTTTTAAGATTATCACTCAGGGACAGATGTTTGGTGGCTGGACTTGCGAACCAGGGGGCTAGAGTCTGAGAGGCCATTTAAGATACACATCCTTTCCACTGCTTGCCTTCAGAGTCCTGTATTACTTGTCCCTTGGCATCTATTGTTCTAATGATTGTTTTTGAATGTTAATTACCTAAATGTCAGCCTAGATGAATTGAGTTATATGAACCTTACTGTTAACCACAATCATCCTTTTTACAACGTGTTTTTTCATCACAAATGTACCAAAAATCACATTTCTTTTTTTTTTTTTAAGATTTTTTATTTATTTATTTGACAGAGAGAGAGGGGAAGCAGGCTCCCTGCCGAGCAGAGAGCCTGATGCGGGGTTCGATCCCAGGACCCTGAGATCATGACTTGAGCCGAAGGCAGAGGCTTAACCCACTGAGCCACCCAGGCACCCCCAAAAATCACATTTCTGCCATTTAATTTACTTTAGAGAATACTTCAGAAATGATGTCCCTTTTCCCTTGCTTCTATTTCCTTGGATAGGCTGCTATTTAATTAATGTTTATGTCTACAATATAGTTAATTCACACACAGCGTGTGATATACATACATACCACTTTCTCTTAAGTTTTTAAAATTATTCACTAATTAATTTACACTTATTCAGGAATTTTTTTTTTTTTTTTGGTTATTTGTGAAAAATTTCTAGGAAATGAGTTAGTTAAATATAGTACTGAAGTAACAGAAAATTCATAAGCAAATCCAAACCGAGCAGGGGCGCCTGGGTGGCTCAGTGGGTTAGGCCTCTGCCTTCAGTTCAGGTCATGATTCCAGGGTCCTGGGATCGAGCCGCGCATCTGGCTCTCTGCTCGGCAGGGAGTCTGCTTCCCCACTCTGCCTGCCTCTCTGCCTACTTGTGATCTCTGTCTGTCAAATAAGTAAATAAAATCTTAAAAAAAAAAAAAAAATCGAAACCGAACAAAGTATGTCTGCCTCAAACTATGAAATGATTCTCTTAAACTTCCACTGTGAACTTTACTCATTTTACCATCTTGATTATTTTTTAAAGTACATCTGCTTTGACTTCAATAGTGTTGCTACAAACTGGCATTTTGATTTCCCAAAGAACTATTTAAAATTTAGGTTTGGCATCTGTCAAAACAAAACAAAACAAAACATTGTCATCCTATTGGATCATATAACATACCATCTAAGGACTGCTGAAATTTAACCAGTCACAGAGAATGACAGGGGAAAAACACCCAGACAGAAACTTTATGTCAAAACTATTGAGGAAAAAACAAAAATAAAAATACTATAAATTAGTGCCTCCCTGGTATAGTAGATTTTTTTCTGATTAGCCTATGCAAAATTTATGGTGCCAGATAACCAGCAAACAAGGACAATATAATCTTCTTTGTAAAGTACTGTCAAAAACTTTTACAGTGGTCCCGGTAATATGATCCTGGGCCTGTCTGACAGTCTAGGACATAGACAGCTGTCAACCCAGGAGCAGGCCGAAGACGATTGTTAAGGGGATTTGGTACTCCTTCTATTTGCCTAATAGAGAGCCTTGTGCTCAGCATTTCCTGAAGCAAAAGAAGACAGATGAAATCTCTGGGCACTTCATTGCTACTGCCTCTCAAAGATTTCCTGTCAAAACGGGCCTATAAGGGGAGAAAGGTTTTCAATAACATTTTTTTTTTTTTACCTGGCAGGATTTTCAGCCTTGTTCTGAAGAGTTTGAAGGCTCTGTCTTTGTTAAAGAAAAAGAAGAAGAAGAAAAATATGCTGCCAAACTACCAGATCTAGTTGTGTTTAAAAATAAAAAGGCAATAGAGCAATATCACTCATATTATCATAGCATATGTACAGAAAAGTTTTGATGGACATTTATCAATATTTTAGGGTGTCCCCCCCGAAATGGTGGAGGTGACCTTGATATTCTTATTTCTCAACTGAAATACAGGAAGTGTGTTTGTTGTCACCATTTTTAGGACTCTTTTAGTAGCTTGTGTAGCAAATGAGGAGCTAAGATCTCATTTTTGCCAAAGGGATGTTTGCCCGTCTGCCTTCCTCCTTATTAATGCTTTGCTCCTTTACTTCCCCTGCCTTGTCCATCAGCCAAGCAGCCCACAGATGGGTGATAACCTGTCCTCGAGAGCCTGATATTCTTTGGGGAGAGACCATTGCAAGGGTGGGAGTTTTCCAGGTTTCTAGGAAAGTGCATTCACACTCTTATTTTTTCTAATAGCACCAAACAAGCCAGGAACCCCATCCATGAGTTACCTGTTCTTGCTCTCAGAGAAGCTGTTTCTGTCACTGTTTAGCATGGTTCCTTCAGCAATCGCAACTTGCTACATGTCTTCCCCCATATTGCATCCTTCTGAACAGAACAAAGGCAGAGAATGTGAATAAAATAAACAACAACAAAAAAAAGGGAACAAAATAAGGACAATAAGCAGGAGACCTGAAGTTTTCTCAAATTTTAATTCCCAGCTTGTGTCTTGGGTGCTAATTTGCCCAGACATCTTTGTTCTTCTGTTAATTGGTATGTTGTTACCAAAGTGAGAACAGAAATCTAACACAGAAGATAAAACCAAAACAAACAAAACAGTAAGACTTCAACTGTCTGTAGGCATTTAATATAAGGGTGCATAGGGCAGGAGCCCTAAGAGTAATAGAGATCAGAACAATTGATTTTTACAACAAAGACCCTCAAGTCATTAAGAAACTGTTAAATCACATTGTCCATACATTGTTGGGTGACATACGAAAACATGTCATAAATTTAATAGCATCTTAATCAAATTTATATACTATAAATAGGTATATAAAAAGTGTACCTTTGTGTCCTGAAAAACTATTTGTAGGAGACACTCCATCCCACCAAATAAACTGGACAAGTAAGATGTTACTAAATAAAGCATATTCGATTTAAGATTTCTTTCATATTATGGTATTTTTCTTTCTGTAGTGAAGTTTTAGGAATTTATGGATCAAAACCCTATAACTGTAACACATAATTTAACACAATAGGTGCCAACAACAAAAAGTTTCCCTAAAACAGAGGCTACAGTTCTGGTAGAGAACTAATTGGCAGCCTGTAGGCAATGTAAAGCCTTTTTTAATGGGAGTTCCCAGGTGGAGGGAGCTAACTCCTAGAACAGCAGCAGCTTTCAACAAAGGATTTCTTTTTTTTTTTTTTTTTTTTTTTTTTTGCTATGAAGGAGGTGAAGATGTGAAGCAAGAAAAGTCATAAAATACATGGTCATGAGCTAAGGAAAAAGAATACCATGGACTATTTCTGGCAGTGCAGGGACATGAGCAAAATTATGTGATGACTCAATTATGTATGTATGTGTGAGTAACCGTGTATGTTTTATTGTTTAGAAAGGGCTAGGCTCATGATGAAATAATTTGCAGAAACTCAAGACCAGTTTCTTTTATAACAAACCACTGTGGTAATGTCTGCATATAACAAAATGTTATCAAGTGCCAGCAGTGAATTAAATGCCTTTCTTTATGATTATCTATTAAAACCAAATATCATGAGGACAAAAGTTACCCCAAACAATAGTGGACAGTCTCTGGAAGTTGTAATAGGGTTTGAGACCTGAGCAAAAGAGAGAAGCATGACAAACTTAGTGAGCCAAGTTTCCAGACAATAGCCAACTCAGACACTGTTCTGAGGAGTGACACTAGGTTCTCTTCAAAAGTGGGACGGTGTGGAAATCAAAGGCAAACTTAGAAGTTAATTTGAGTATTAGAAACTGAGACATAAAAGCATTGGAGGATAATCACAGGAGAGATTTTGAATGAACTGAGATCATGAAAATCTTTTTGGTTGTTGACTTGCCTTTTTTCTTAGAAAGATAGTCTAATGATACACATTTCCTTCAATTCTGATTACTTTTTGAGCTACCATTGACATTCTTCATGAAGCAATGTCAAATCAAAAGATCAGAAAGCAACATCAATTCTTCGATCCACTTGGATCCCTTAATTCTGAGTATAAAAATAATTGTTGATGAGTTTGTGATATATATAACCTCTGTCCATTTGTCTATTGGAACTATAAGCAAAGGAACAAATCTCTGACAGTGAATCAATAAAGATTTTGTAAATGGGACTGGATAAATAGAGAGCTAAAAAATCTCCGGTTTCAATTCAATGGAGATTTTTCCTTCCACAGCTAATGGCTCAAATGTTGAGAACAAAAGCAGGAGGGAGATTTGGCTTTGCCTCCTGCATTTTGGTGCCCCATTCAGTTACACACTGCTATTCTAGAATTAATGAAATATCAAAATCAAGCTAGTGGAATTGCTGCTAATTTGGCGTGTAATGAAACAAAAGAATCTAAAATGCATATGCTCCCACTTTCATACAAAGAGAAGACAATAAAAAAACAAAAGAACAAATTACTCTTTGTATCTTGGGATATGAAACAATTACAGGAGGAGGAAGGTGGAGACTGTAAGACTCAATGGACCCTTTAATGAATAGTAGCAAAATATCCACCCAAACAAATGGCATTCTTCATACCTTAAGAAGAGAAATAGCCTGCTTCCATTCAAAGTTTTGTGAAAAGATCTTTATAGATTTTTTCCCCCACTGACTTAATGTCAACTTTTGGAATTAATCTGCTTTCATTCGGGACAAGTACATGCATCACAACAGCTTTTATATTTTTCTAATCGTCACTTCATCTGGGACTGAGATCATCCTAGGGAGTTTCCACATTCATCTGACATCAATTATCCCAGGCTCCTGCTGATATCCAATTCATGTCATAATAATTAACTTGTAGCTATTACAACCAAGTTTCATAATTAACATTTTATTCATCAAAAATTTTTCTTACGGACATGTTTTAAGATATAGCAAATTTACTACCTTTCAAATGTTCTTCTATTTTCTCACTGATAACAAGATTCAATTCCAGTTTAAAATTCAAATGACCATGCACTTTACTTCTTTGTCCAGATCTAAATATCTGGACATATTTAATGATGAAGGAAATAATAGTGGAAAGTAGATTTCCTCAAAATACCCTAGGTTGCCTTAAATGTAAAAAGTCAAAAATTTTTGAAAAACTTTGAAAAAAAAAATTTTTTTTAAATATGAGCCAGTTCTAAAGGAAATTGGAAATCCTGCATCATAATCTCTTAATTATCACCTTCAATTTTGAAGAATTTTAGAGATAGTCATATGATGGCCAATATGTAATTTATAACAAGGGCATGGAAACCAAATAAAAATAGGATTCTGGCATTTTTAAAATACACAACTTACTTGGTATAATGATAGCATGGGGTGGGGGGGAAATGGTTGAATACTAAATCTGAGGAATTCAGAATTTGTATCAGACTCTATCACCTTTGGAATAAAGAATATGAATATATGTTAAAACATGGTTGTTATCATTCACATAATTCTCTCATCAGTCTCCTAAGTTACATAAAATATCAAAACAAGGCATTGAAAAGGATAAGGATTCTCTTGATCGAAATCAGGTGGGTGATTGACAGTAAATTTGATAGCTGCCTCTCAGTTGACAACTTAAAACAATTATCTGCTACATACTGATAACTTTGTTTGACCTAAGGCTAGCTAAAAACTGCAATTTGGCCTTTTTGAAAAAAGTTGCAATTTGAGCAAACAGTATCCTCTAGGACGTAAACATATTATTTAAAAAATACATCTATTGGGGAAAATGGCCATTTAAAAAGTTTACATGGCTATTCTCTATATAGGTTTCTTCTCTCAACTGTTTTAAGACATATAATTAGGCTACTGTATTTTCATCAGGCAAAGAATTTACTTAGTTTCCCAAATTCTAATCTGCCATTTGTACCTTTCTCATTCCAAGAAGCTGTTTGATCAAAGATTAACTTCTTACACTTTTTCAATCAATACCTCCCATAAAAGTACATAGGAAGTTATAAAGGCAATTAAAATGTATTAGAAAGTGAAAATAAAAGTGTGTGTGGCTTCCTAGGAACTAAGCAATCACATAGTAATTCTAACTATATTTATGTAGCATTTTACCATTTACATAGCATTTTTAGATGTATTATCTCATAGAAAAACAGGATATATTATCACACAGAAATAGGAAATATGGGGTAAATTTAAGGAAAGTGATTTGTCTTTCATAGCTACAGAATAGTAGAAAGTTAGGAACTCAAATACAGACCTCACTCTAACCCTGTGTCATCATTCATTTCAAAGTTCGGAGACCATACAAACATATTCACCAGTGACAAATGGAATGGAAACACACCCTGATAGGCTCAGAAGTCCATTAACTTATGGTTCTCTGTCACTGGGAATAATTCATCCTGATTACTCCTTTGAATACCTGGAATGACATCTCAGAATCTCCTTTGTGCTCCTGTGTTCCCACCTCCTTTCTACATTGCTATTTCTACTGATTCTTCATATCCATCTATAAGGGATTCTCGGAAGTCCAGTCCAGCAGGGAAAAAATAAAGACCCAAAAAACAAAAACGCTTCAGTATGATCTCTTTCTCCAAGTGATAAGAATCCCAGGGAAGCTCCCAGAACAAAACCAATCACTTACGCACTATCAAACTATGAAACCCACAGTGAAGATCTGAGACTGGTATGTGTGAGTCTGCTCCAGCAGAAAGTCATGCCTCGAAAATGCAACGCGAGGCTCCGGGCGCCTAATGACACCAACTGGTATTCACGCAGGAATACGGACCGCTGCATACGCTCACTGCAAATTCTGCTTCAGGGAGAAACGAAGGACTGTTTAAGGGACTCCTTCTGCGCCTTGAACTGTCTACTTACAGAAATGCCATACCAATTTTAGGGAAGCTCTCTGCAAAGCTCACTTGAGTGGTGAGTGAGTATAAATGTCCCAAATTATTAAATATCTGTTTCATCAAACCTGGCAACCAGGAGGTGATTGATTTTGTACTCACCTTATCCACACACCCTTATTTATTATGTACTATTTTGGAAGGTCTTCATCCTCTCCTCTACATGTGAAATATTTTTCTTCTTCTTGAACAGATAATGAAATACGCTATTTTGGGACACATTAGATTTGTTTTAAGTGGTAGAATCTCTGCTGCACGAATCATCTTTTTTAAAAACATATCAGATTCATCATACTTAAATTTATGTAATATATTGGGTGTATTCGCATTGGGCTACTATTTTAAAGCACCGCCTCCACTAAGCATTCTGCCACAGAACTTAGACCCAGAGAGAAGCAGAGCAGCAATCAAAAGACAGCTTCTGGTGTCCTAAATACACCCTAACCAGTGAACCACCATCTTCCCTACTAAAAGTGGTTACAAAATGGAGGCTCAAGGGCACTCATGGAAACCAGAAGGCAAAGCAAAAGAACAGCAACAGAAAACAAAATTTAGGCCTGTTTTTGATAAAATACTTGCAAAACTAGCTTTTGAAATATATATATATATATATATATTTTTTTTTTTTTTTTAAAACAAAGTTTGTATTTTAAGTTTGGGAAAGTTGACTTTTATCTTCCTTAAAAAATGAGTAGGGAAAAAAAATAAAAGAAAGAAAGCATCTGCCAGGTGGGTTTTCCAAGTCTTGATTATTAAACAGTAATTTTCATCAGATTTTAAATGCTCCCATCAATAGCAAGATTGTAGACGGACGATGCAGCTAAATCACTGCTGATAAACAATTAGTTGAGTCTGCTGTCTCAAGCCAAGATTGGCAGAGTCTACTACTCTTGTAATCAAATTCCTCAGCATTCAATACAGCAGGCCTGAGTTTTCTAGTTAATGTTCTGAAGGCAGTATTGAATAAATACAAATGGCTTAATCTTCTTCTACAGTCATATTCTCCTACCCCGGTCTATGTAATTAGGAAAATACTACATCTCGTGTCCTGAAGAGTGAATACAGCAGACTGTTAATCATTATATTTAAATGGTTTATATAAAAAATATATTTAGATTCAAGAGGACTGTAAGATTTTCTTCAAAGAATATTAATATATATACAATACTTGAGTATATGTTATCGTGTCTGTAGCTTATTGATAGCGTCTACAGGGCTTTCTTAAGACAATAGTTATATGACAAAAATTCAACAATTCAAGCAGAGCAAATGTTGAAGAAAAAGTGCATCTATTTTTGTTTGTATTATGTACATAATAGTATATATACATATATATGTACATAATAAAAACAAGTTTGGAGTTTGCACATTCCAAGGAAAAGAGACATTCACATATAGATAAAAATAGAATCCTACATTCCAATAAAAATGTGACACATTAAAATGTATCCTGAAAGTACTTCCAGTAAAGCCTGTTTTATAAAATGTATGGTGAACTGTATTTTATCTGTATTTTACACCAATGTAATATTGATTTCCTACAAAAACACATAAATAAAAGATTTATGAGGAGTGTAGCAAATCTTATTTGGCCAACAAACCGTAACTCTTTTGTGTCTGCTTTATGAACAGGAGCAAAAATGGTATGCTTCACATGTTCCAATAATTTATCAAAAATATACAAGTGTTCATCATTTAAAAATAATTAAGAGAATAAGAATGATAATGGTGACTAATAACAAAATACTAAGGACTTATTTAACTCCTCTAACACCCTTACAAACAACAACAAAAAATTTATGTATGTGTGTCTGTGTACAAAATATAAAAGGTTGTGCCGTTTACACTTTCAAAAGTGAGTTTACAAAAAATAAATAAACGAGGAAATTAATAGGCAAAGAATATGGCTTTTGAAATACAATAGGGTTTTGAGACCTATCAGGCAATAGCGATTACTTAAAAATACAAAACATAGCAGCTTGAATCTGATTGAAGTGGTTGCACACTGTGCAGGCCAAGGAGGCAAGAACCTAGAAGTGTGGGCAGAGGACAGGGAGAGCATGGCTGCAGAACACAGACAAACTGTTCCCCTTTTATCTCTATAACCTCCACCCTCCCTGTTTCACCTTCCAAAGTTGTAACCCTGAACTTGGGACAACAATCGAGAGATTTCTGTTGAAGCTGTTCTTCCCTCCCCTAATCTATTCTTTCACATAATTAACTGCCTGACTTATTTGTCCTCTGATTTTATCTGAGGAGCTGGCGAATTTCACTAATTCCTGCAGTTACCACATATCAATGTGAAAGAAGTATTTAATTCCCAAGATGAAAAGCAAACATTCAGAGTATGCACAAGTAAGACCAAAATACTGCAAAGTTAATAACACTTGTCACTCTTGTAGCACCTTCCAGCCAATGATTTCAAAGCCCTTAGAAAGTAAAAGCTTATCACTCTCGTTCTGCTGAAACTGAAATCCAGAAAGGTTAAGTGATTTGTTTATTTATTTATTTGTGATTTGTTTATTCTGCCCTAGTAAGTCAGTAATGGAGCTGGGAATAGGAGACAAAATTTCTGATTCCTTATTCTCTTTCAGACCACTCACCTGGCTTAAATGCTCACAGTGGAGGCTGGTGACATTTACTTTTACAAGGTAGGCATCGTCATTTTTGAACTGGCATGCCTACCCTATGCTTAGAAAAAGTCTGAGAAGTCAAGGGCCGTTGCTTTGGAGCACAGAGTTCAGAGCAAAACTACTTGGACCAACTAGAACTTTAGAAGACTACAGATTTAATGGAGATGTTTATTTGGCGAGGACCTGGTATGATGTCACAGGTCCTGCTAACATTTGTCGTATACCATATATCAGGCACTGTGCTAGGTGCACTGAGCTCATTAAATTAATTAAACCATGTAACAGCCTTATCCACAGATAATGCTGTTATTCAAATTTCCAAAGAAAATTGAGGAATAGAAAAGAAATTCACCCAAATCACAGGTTGAGTGGGTATGCTGCATGGCTTCTGGCTTTGGAGCCTATGATCTTTATTACTGAGCAATACTGCCTCTCTTTTTGCATCCCTGTAGGACATTAGGAATTGAGAGCAGGAAACATGCTGAGTAACAGTACACAAAATAAACTGCTAATTCAATTGCGGACCTGTCCATCAAGCTGCTTAACAATATTCTTTCTTTATTATTAACAATAATTAATATTCTGCTGTTTAACAATATTCTTTCTTATTAACACAATTACTGTGTTAATACAGTATAAACTCATCTCAACACCAATTAAAAAAAAATTCAAAACCCATAATTTCCAATATTGATCGGAGAAAATACAGAGGAAGAGGGGTTTAAATGGGGAAGGGGGGAATGGTAGACAAAATATTTTGAGAAGGCTCTTCCAAGCAAGTGAATTATTTTGACTAAAACAGTTATGTAACTGCTAAAGAGTCAATTTAAAAACAATTTATTTAGATATTATCTAAGGGCCAGATATATGTAAGAGGATCTACAAATTATAAGTTTAAAATAATATATTTATTCAAAGGTAAGTTAGAAAATAAAATTTTAAATAATACATTTTGTGGTATAGTAAAGAGAAAACTGACCTATTCAGTTTGGATGTAGTTTCAAATTCTGGCCCAACCAGAGACTGCCAGGACCTTGGATAAGTTATTTAATCTTGCTGACCTCTAGTTCTCTCAGTTTTAAAAGAGGGATATTCCTGCCTCACAGTGCCATTGTGAGGATTCAATGGCCCATGGATTCTTTGAGAGAAAGATGCATGTTTGTTTTGCTTACCACATCCTAACACCCAGGCCAGAATAATCCGTGGCTTACTATAGATGCTAAATAAATATTTATTCAATTTATTGAAAATATTCATTGAATCTGACATGTTAGGTATTCAATACTTGCTATCAATTTTTTGAACCTCATCATTCACGTTATTAGTGTTACTAATGTATATGCAAAAACTAGGAAGACTCTCAGATTTATACTACTTGGGAGCTAGTCTGTTCACCTGCCATTTTTTCATGAGTATGAGGGGAAGACACGGGACTCCTGGATCAGAGACAAAGTGCAGTTTGTTAATTACAGCAATAGCCATAGTCAGGGTATGACCATTTTTGCATCAGTTGCTTGAACCCCCATTTCTTCAGGGCAAGGTGAAGAGGGCCAAGAACTTCTGCATCCCCATGGTTGATATTACAAGAGAATGATCAGTAAGCAGGACCGCACTTTGCCCCAGCAGGAGACACGATGTATTCCAAGGCTGAAGGCAAACCTGCCTTTTACTTTGAAGAGGTACACTATCTCTTTCTAAGACTGTTCAATAAGCATCCAGTGCCTCACTGGTAAGATATGCAGAAACACAGAAGCTCCTTGGAGAACTGCTATCCAATAGTATAAAAACATCATGCAGGTACACTCTGCTCTTCTAAAGTTCACATTTTATTTTTATGAAGGACCTAGGAAGGACCTCTTTTTTTTTTTTTTTTTTTTTTTGCAGAGACAACTGCCCTTTTACAAAGGACCCATGTTTTTTTCTAACCAAAATAAATCCAAAGAGAATTTTCACTTTTGATTTTAAAAAGGCAAAACCCCGGGCACCTGGATGGCTCAGTTGTTAGGTGTCTGCCTTTGGCTCAGGTTGTGATCCCAGAGTGCTGGAATCGAGTCCCACGTTGGGCTCCCTGCTCTGTGGGGAGTCTGCTTCTCCCTTGCCCTCTCCCCCTGCTTGTGTTCCCTCTCTCACTGTATCTCTTTCTGTCAAATAAATTAAAATAAAATACAAAATAAAATAAAATGCAAAACTAAAATTAGCATTCGGGACTGTTTTATAGTGAACTTCCATGCGGCAGCAGGTACCCTGAGCAGCAAGAGTGGCCCCATTAAGCTCCTTCCCCAGGAAGGACACTCAGCAGCCCCACATCAAGCCTCCATAGCCTTGAATTGTGTCTGTGAGCTTCTGTGTTTTCTGTCGATTTACTTTGTGCATCTGTTAGCAACGTGTATCCTAAGGCATCAGAAAAGCCTAAGAGAGATTGCTTTAAAAAAAAAAAAAATGTTTTTAATGCTCAAAAATGTTTCCATACAAATTAATGTAATTGCTTCTTTGCTTTACACCATTTCAACTTGGCAAAATTTTCATAGGAACGCTGCTTTCGGATAGTGGAGGAAACCTGTATATTGAAAGGTGACTAGAATGCGACTGTCGATTATAAAACAACAGTCCAGAAAATCGTATAATGTTACCTTATTCTCTTCAGAGAGTTTGATGTTAGATTTGTCAGTTGTCTTGGTATCTAGATTAATTTACATTTTTTAAAAAAATTTTACCATTCTGTGAGAACATGAACATGAGCAACAGAGTCAGAAATGTGCTTCCTTTTACTACTACTCTGTTCTGAACAAGGACACGAGAGAGTTTATGAAAGAGCTTGTGTCTATCAAAAACATAGAAATCATGAAGTCGGAGTAATTATGACAGGGTTCTATGCAACCAGACAGGAGAGCCTTCTATTTCCATATCAGAAATAGATACACAGCTGTGGCGCATAGTGCATCTTGGGCAGCAGCTCTAACAGCGACAGACTTGCAGTTGTGTCTGCCAACAGCTTTCTCAGATGATTCTCCTGTTCTTTTATACCAGTCCCTGCTCACTCTTGAAGGGAATGGTTTACAATTATTGCATTCACTTCTTCAATGCTCATTCTTTCACTCTTTAATCACTTAATGTCAGATATCAATACTAACGGCTCAAAGGAAACCCTTACATACCAATAATGAACGTTCATCATACTCAGTGACTCTTCTGAAGTCTCTTCCTACTTGTGCTTT
The DNA here is from genome assembly GCF_002288905.1 of Enhydra lutris kenyoni. NCBI lineage: Eukaryota > Metazoa > Chordata > Mammalia > Carnivora > Mustelidae > Enhydra > Enhydra lutris. Next base: position 49,419,845 of record NW_019154093.1, read on the forward strand.
TGCTTTGCTATCAGCCTGTCCATTTTGACAGTCTAAGCCTTTCAAATTCTATGCCTGTTCTGTTCTCGAATCTCTGATAAATAATACTTGGATCTACTCTTACCTGGTTCTGTTTCTTATTCCATCTCTTAAATGTCAAGCTTTCTCTTGGCTCCTTTGTCCTTCTGTCTCTCCATGGTCTCTCTCTCTACACGAATGGTTTTCCAGCATTAGCCCTCCCAGTGCCTCCCAGATGGCACTGAAACCTACTATCTCCATTTCTTAATTTTCTCTTGATTTAGTCTATTTTCAGAGATCTGTCAGACACTCCCACCTCCATGTTCCAATAGTATTTCATACTCAACATATTTATCACTGAACTTCTGTGTATCCAACCAAATCAGTTCCTGCCCACAAAAACCCAGTTTCTTTTTCTTTTTTAAAAAATTGTATTTATTTGACAGAGAGAGAAAGAGAGAGGGAGAGCACACAAGCAGGGGGAATCGCAAGCAGAGGGAGAAGCAGGCTTCCAGCTGAGCAGGGAGCCCGATGTGGGACTTGATCCCAGGACCTGGGATCATGACCTGAGCCAAAGGCAGACACTAAGCCGACTGAGCCACCCAGCTGCCCAGAGAACCCAATTTCCTGTAAGGCCGTGCTATTGTGGAGTGCGGTGCCATGTATGATGTGGAGAGCAAGATGATGATGACTGGATGGGAAACATATATTACGGTTAAGCCTCAACATCATGGCTTAACCGAAATACATGTTTTCCATCCAGTCATCATCATCTTGGCTTAGAGCCTCTAAGCCATCCTTTGACAAAAACAACAACAAAATCATGACTGGTTTTCCTACTTTGAGGTTCCACCTCTCCTTACATCCTATTTCCCTTCTTCCCTTCTAGGAGGGACTGCTGGTAACTCTGTGACGTTCCCTGGGCAAATCCGTACCCCGTAGTGTGGCATGAAGTCTCTCCACAACCTGGTCCTTGCCTGCTTTCACTCAACAAATGTTTAATGAACAAGGATCATGTAGAAAGTGGTGCCTTTTCAGGGTGGACTTGGAGGGAGGGAGAATGAAGTGACCTCAATCAATAAATAATTCGATGTATTACTACCAATCACAAAATTCATGGGAAATGACATTCCAGAAAGAACTTTTTTGCCCCTGATCTCCTGCTACTCTCTTCCACATACCTGATATTATCAGCAAACTGGATTGTTTGAGATCTATCAAAATTGTCTTCCTTTTCTGTCTCAAAAATACACTAATGTGTTGTATTTTTTATAACCTTTCCTTTTTCTCTTTCTTCTGACTAGCTTTTGAAATTCTTCCTATTCCATGTAGCCCAGTTTAAATGTCATTGATCTTAGAATTCATCTTTGATCATCTTAGCCAGTCGCAGAACAATTAGAGCGCTCTGTACGATATTTATGACATCTGCGCTCTCCACATCATACAGTGGTTCAGTGGACGCAGGTAACCTGCCCCCGCTGTGCTGGGAAAGAGCTGAGGGGTGAGTACCACGATGTAACACATCTTTATAATCCCTACATGCCTCAAATATTAGCTGCTTCATAGCAGACTTTCAATATTTGTTGAATGAGGGAATACATTAGCAAAACCACCCCTAATATCCAGTGTGTTTCCTTTGGCATAGACCAGAAAACTCCTACAAGCTGCCACTTTATAAAAAAAAAAAAAAAAAAAGCAGTCAGTGACTGGTGTGACAGGAGACTGAGCCTCTGCTGGCAAAGAAGTTAACAAGGTATTATGGAAGGCAGCAGTTCCATCTGGAAACTCTCCTGTAGAACCCCACATCTCCCACAGAGCAGTCAGGAAGGAGGTCAATTTCCCAATGGGGTGAAGAAAAAAAAAATCTGCAAACAAATTTCACTGGAGCAGAGGTGCCCAGAGCATAATATTATCACCTCCTTGGGAACACAGTATTTCTAGGAAGGATATCATCAAAAATCAATCACTCAACAGTTCTGTTCTTGCCATATGATTCTAGGAAATGCTATTTGCAAACAGTAAAACAGACAGAGCTTTGCTAAGTCTCCAGATACTCCTCTCTTAAAGCTGGGGCCTCCAATTTTCTAAGCTCATTAAACTACTCTCTAATTTATGCCTATAACACACTGCTATGTGTGTGGTTTAAAACAATCATAAGATTTGGCATATTTTATCTTCAGAGCTCTTTGCACACATCAAGTAATTATCCGTATAATACCCCCATGATGTAGGTGTTATGATTCCCATTTTATAGATAAGGATATTGAGACACTAGAGATCTATTAATTTGCCTCCGGCAGTACAGCAGGCCAGCTGCAGAAACTAAATTAAAATAAAATTTTCCGACTCTTTGTCAGAAAATTTCAGACTGAAGCATTGTACTAAATACCAGACTTTCCTCCATCTACTCACTTTAGAATATCTACATGGCTACATTTTGAATTACATATGGGTTGCACAAAACAAGCATCACTATTATTTAACAATAATGTAGATATTTCAAGATTAAGCTGCTTTCTGCATGTGAGGATAAGAGAAATAAACATTATCCCAGTATGTTTGGGAAATACCTATCAACGGCATAATTCTGTTTAATAATATGTCCTTCTTAAAGGTATAGATAACATTCCACACGGTTAGCAATTTTAGTATTCTCACAATGAGATGATTAGAAACAAAATGGCTGGTCTGAAAAATATTTCTGAGTACCTTCGTTTTGTGCTGTAATAAACACCTCACTGAACGAAATGGGGAGGACACGATAATCCTGTACCTCATGCAAAATCAATTACATTTTAGTTCAAGATTCTCAGTGGCTGAAATAGGATATTATTTTATGTCCCGAACAATATGTTGTTCCAGTTACTAGGGAAACCAGAAGCAAAAACTAAGTTTACAATGATGCATTCTCAAGAAATTGACTACGATGTCAGTCTCTGGGGCATCATTACAAAGGGCTGTTTGCATTTAAATTTCTTATAACCCTTAAGCAACTGATTTGTTTGTTTACAAGCATGAGTATGCATTTTTAGCTCTGGAAAAAAATTTAAAACATTTAACCAATACATCGATATTTAACCATTTAGAGAGCTCCCCGTTAAGCAGGTGATGTCTCTTGCTGAATTATTATGTGTGGATTTGTGCCTCCGTGGGTTTCCAGTGAGACCTTCTGTAAAGCCCGGGCATATAATGTGCTCCTCGCTAATGAAAGCTGCACGTTCTGTTTCACACATGGCAACAAATAGGTGAAGTCATGTTGATTTACACTGTTGCATGTCACAAATAACAAGATTCTACAGGAATCAATACATCTGTTTTGCACACAAGGTTTCTAGAGTCTACAGCTATTCAAGGCCGACTCCAAGTTCCTTAGGGAAGGCAAGGAAACCCCAGATTTTTCTTGACAGACACTTGCCTCTTTTGTCAAAAAGAAACAACAAATATTCTGATGAGTTACTGATGCTTTTATAGTTGCAAACTCTCCTGACAAACTACTCTCCTGACCAGAGATGACAAGGCCTTGACATGCTGCCTCTTCCTTCAGAATACACAGAAATGCTGCAGAAGCCTGATCAGACTGAATCTGGACATAGAGAAAGGGAGCGTGATGGACATAGTACAGCCATAGGGACACTGACTCTGGGTTGTTTTCCCTTAGTGAAATCAACATCCATCCATTGTCTCTCCAGAATTCACTTCCAGCTGTATCCTTTGTCTTGAGGTTTTGCGCTTAGAACTGTGTAATTATTTTTGCAAAGAACGTGTTTTTTGGGCTCCAAATTTATTCCATATTTAGCGAAATAAAACCACACCAACAGTATAAATTGAGCCTTTGCTGAACAGGTCACTTTTATGACTAAGCAATTGCCCGAACTCACCCCAAGGAACACAAAAACTAAATAGAAGAGACAAGATTTCTATTTGCAACTGCAGACAAGCAACTGCAAATTCAGCCCTCCATAAGAAAACACATTTAATAAGTAATATTCTAACTTTAGGGAGTATGGTCACTGATTTAAAGCAGAGTTTATTTTTCTGGTATTTTTGTTTTTGTTTTATTTTTTTGTTTGTTTGTTTGTTTTTTGAGGGGTGAGGTTCTTTACAGAAAATTATTTTAGCACCGTTATTTTAAGCTGACTAACCTTTCGTGTTACTCGTTTTTTTTTTTTTCCTTCCCTCCTACTCAGCATTGGTGTGCATGGTAAATATATTGCTCCTGAATAGTAAGAAATTATGAAAAGTAGAAACAAAGATCAAGCTTTCCTAGGTGTCTGGGCAACCAGAACACTGGAGGCTAATTTTTTGTAAGGTTTCTTTTATTTCCCATCAATATGCCATAAGCCTGACCTGGAGGATCCCCCTTAGTTGAAGCAAGAAAGTAATTAAGTCTCCAGGCTCATCACAACCTGTGCAATCTCATGTGCAAAGATTGTGCTTTAAGTCAAACAGCTTTTAGTTTTATGACAAAGACTCCTGTAACTGAGGGTTAACAATTAAAGGCAGTCAGTGTGTTTCTCTCACGGGGCTTGATGCTCACTCAAGTGCTGAAATCACCGATCTCCTTTGAAAAGGGAAGCTGGTTTAAACCCAGACTTTTTGTTCTTTTTTTTCCTTTTTTCTTTTCTTTTGTTTTTACTGTCCCTTTTCTTTTTTTAAAGTTGGCTCTCCTTTGCTTCACCTGTCTAGCCATCTTGCTTTCCACGTGCCCCTGTTTCTTCTTGTTACACTTGGTCTCCACCCTTAGGAAATGTTAGGGAGCCTTCCTCTTTGGCAGGAGTCACACAATAAAAATCAACACCTTGGTCAGTGTGTAGACTCTTTACTGCTTAGGCTTCAAACTCTCGAAAACAAAATAGATCATTGGCGGGGATAAAGAGATCTCCCGCAGCATCTGTAGGGTACCAGTCTGGCTGAGTTCCTGGCCAGAATGACAATACACACCTATGTGTACACACCCTGAGCCTTTTCAGTGCGTTTTGTTGTTGTCTTGTCTCCATGTGGAGGCGGCGTCCTCCTCATGAAACAACACGGAAAGAAAGGCTTACCTTACTTTCCCCTACTAGTAAGGGCTGCCTTTTTCTTCCGTCTCCACATTAGACATCTGCTTGCTTTCTGTGACAACCTGCATCTTAACATTTCAGTGTGTGCTTCTAAATTTACGTGTTAAAACGCGTGTCATTTGTTTTGGGACTAATGACCTGGCCATCTCGAGTTTGTGCAACATATTATGTTGCTAATATAAAGACTGATTTAATGAATTAGCTCAAAGAATGTGCAAGCATTTCCTGAGGGGGGGTGGGGTGGTAGGCGGCCGCAGTCCTGAACGCAGGCAGGCAGGAGCCTTCGAAGGAACATGTATCCGTGACCTTCCATCAAGTCCATGTGAAAGCCTGGGGAAGAGTATCACATAATTTACAGAAACACATTTTTAGAAGCTGGAATAGGGGCCAGTTTTTCGTTTTGTTTTGCTTTTTTTAAGGGAGACTTTTAGAACCTGAAAGAATATATAAATCTTCTCAGTGCTTTAGGTCATTAAAGCTTCCTTTTAGTGAACTTAAAAAAAAAATTGTGACTGTCATAATTTTTACTGTTGCAGAAGAACAGAATGAAAACAGCTGAGAAGGGAAAATAAAGGTGACAAATACAGTTCAGAACGCAGTGAAAAACGCGTCCTTCTTCGGCTAGGGCTTTACTGTTGAGCACAGCATCCTGAGTGAAATGAAATGTGTCCCCTGTGTGGTGCATCACGCTCGGACAGCCTCACGGTGATGTTACCAAATAGTCTTTAACATCTATGGGGCATTAGCAGCAATCTTTTTGTTTTTCACAAATTTCTGCTACTTTTTTCTGGCAGTTATTTTCGACAAGGGCAGCGGATGGGGCCGCTCAGAGGAATGCCTGTGCAAACCAAACAGGAGAAGCTCCAGCCTGCCCTAGCATTTTACCCTTTCTGTGTCGCAGGCGGGATTCGCTGATTTGCATACATAATTGCAGGAGTTAAAGGTGTCCGCACCATAATCACAGCACAAACTCGAGACGCAGATGGGAGAACACGGGGGTGACAGAAGTTGGCCTCTTTACTCGGGTTCTTCCCTTGAGTAACGGGAAAGGCCCCCACTTATCTGTTTTTATCAAATTTTTTCGCCTTAACTCTGCTTCAAAGTCATAGAAAAAAATCTTCTATCTTAACCTTGGCATGAGGTCAGGAGAAAAGACTTGGGAGGGTGCATTTATGGGTTTTTATCCTCAGTCTCAGGGGACTGTACATTCTCCAGCCAGCTGTACCGTCTGAAGCTTCACAGAGGTTCTATACTCTTTCTAGTTATAATTTCATTTCTTTTTAAGAATCCATCCTGATTAGTTAGCAACTTTTTTAAAACTATTTCACCTGGTTATTTGTATCTCTGGTCAATATGAATATAGCAGTAGAGTCCATAAGAATTTGCATAGGTAGGTCAGTTCATTCTTAAGATAAATGTGTCAGAAAGGAAGCAAGGCATTGTCATTTTTAGATGTAATGGTGTTATATCCATTGAATTCTGTGTTTGAAGCAAGAAGATATCATTTAAAGCAAGAAACATACTACCATAAAAGTGATTTGACCATATTTCAAATGTGACTAATTTGCAGGAGACCTAATATTTCTACCACCTACTTTTATGTGAACGTCTGTTGTTTCATCATGCTTGAAGTACAAGGAAAAAAGGAAGTGATACTGCCCCCCTCATAATTAATGCTGAACACCAAAGGATTGTACTCGCCTGCTCCTCATTCGAGGCGAATCGGGTTTCTCAGCTCCAGCTCAATGTTAAGTCTAGGTGGAAAGGCTGAAGTCAAGGTCTTGTCTCAGTATAGTCTGCCTGTCCTCACCCTCCCACCCAAGCTCATTCTGACACAGCACAAGACTAAAACTTGCCCTCTGAGATGGTAAGTTATGACCAGGAATGAAGCTTCTACACATCTTTGCAAAATAACCGAACGGGAGAAGAACTGAACATTAACTTTCAGTGGCTAAGAAAAGGAAACATTAATAGCGTAACAATCCATTTCTATCTAGTAATAAAAGAAGAATATTACACCAAATAGAGATATGGGCAATTCAATGTTATTTCTTTGCTTAATTTAAATTTAGCATAAAGCAACAAAATAGGGGCGCCTGGGTGGCTCAGTGGGTTAAGCCTCTGCCTTCAGCTCAGGTCATGATCTCAGGGTCCTGGGGTCAAGCCCCGCATCAGGCTCTCTGCTGAATGGGGAGTCAGCTTCCCTCTCTCTCTGCCTGCCTCTCTGCCTACTTGTGATCTCTCTTTCTCTCTGTCAAATAAATAAATAAAATCTTTGAAAAAAAAAAAAAAGCAACAAAATAGAAGAATCATGCGAGGCCTCAGAATTATAGAAGAGAAGGTTCCCATGAGTAATTATGGTTTCAAATTTGATTTTGGGTAATTGTCCAAAAAGAACAAGGAAGTTTCACAGGAACTGTGCCAATGAGAAACATAAAGGAAAAAACACTGTTTCAAAGGGCCTTCTGGTTTATGGGAAAAAACTGTGTGGTTCTCTAACAGATTCATGAAAATGCAACTAAGTGAACTGGAAGAAAGGAGGAACATTTTAATCTTGTCAGCTAACCCCACTGTAGGGCATCCTCGGATTATCTCTCATGACACAAATTCTGGGCACAACTTGAGTCTACCATCCTGGCCGAGAACTAGCAAATGTCGCCAAGTGGTAAGAGAAGCAGCTAGAACTCCTGTTGCCGGCATAATCAGGCGGCAGGCAGGCTCACAGGAGTCCACTCCAGCCCGTATCCGTCCACATCGCCTGGTCCTATCGGCGCACTTGGAAAAAGAGCAAGTTATATTGTGGGGTAGCTTTTAACTAACAATGAGATTTTCCCAAGGCAGTAGGTATCTATTTTGAACTTTAAAAATGCCTCCCTCTGCTAAAAACAAGCGAACGAACAACAACAACAACAAAAAACCCAAAACTAAACAAAAAACCCCCAAACCTACCAAAATGTCTCCTTCCTTTTACTTCCTAAAATTTATCCAGATCTGTATCAGAGAACTAAAATCTTTTATTTTAGAGAATCGGGCATGTCCTATCTACTTCAGTCAATGCAGACCCTTTAAAACTATATGAGGTTGAGATAAAGACAAGTGACCCAGAGCACCAGTCATGAGTACATGCTGGGAACCTCCTTAGCTGAGGTAATTTTAACCTCTTTGGATTTTAGTTAACTCATCTGAATCATGGAATATCAATACTACCTCATGAGGTTTCCTTGTGAATTAGATAATGCATGTTAAAGACTTGAGATATAACAAATATGAATTCCTTAAATTACTCGTTTTTAGCAGAGAGCTTAATAGCAATTCCTCAATAATCAATATTACTCAATCGAGAGTGAATGGTTTTTATTTCTCTGGTTTGTTTGGCTTATTTATTTCACTCATTTTTCATGTTCAGCCAGCTATATATAAACGCAAAGTAAAATACAGAATATGTAACTAGATAATGATTTAAAATATATAACAAAAGTCTTAGAGGGAAATTTAAGAGTCTTAAATGAAGATTTACCGTAACTTTTAATTATTCAGCTTAAATGTCACAAAAAGTTACTTTGTTAGTGATTCAGCATATTTTGAAACGGATATCATGATATAAAATTAATGATAACCCTTAGAACACACAGGGAAGCGATAAATGTCTCATTTTTCTTTTTCTGACACCGAGTATAATCGGTCTAGAGCTTTTCTCTTCAGACCACTTTGAGGTGACTTGGTAACACTGAAATGTTATTTGATTAGGTGAGTAAATAAGAGTTTACTAAAAATAAAATAGACTGCCGAATCTTCTATGCTGGGATTTAAGGTGACAATATCCTTTCCAAAAGATAGCCTGGAAATGACAAAAAAAAAAAAAAAAAAAAAAAAGAGAAGAGAGTCATAGACTATAGTAATAGAAAAGATTAGAAAATCTAATTTTAATCTTCTCATGTTAAAGAAGAAAACACCTAGGTCTGGAGAGGTTAACAGTTATTAGCGTTAGTACTTAGCAAATTAGGAACAAAGAGAGGATGAGAACCTAGGTCTTCTTAGATTTCACACCGTCAGTTTTGGAAAAAGAAAAAAAAAAGTTTTAAATGTAATTTCTCTCCATTAAAAAAATACAAAATTTGTATAAATTTAAGAGCAGAAAGGTTATACAAAAAACTAAAATTTATCACAAAATGTTAGTGCAATAATATGCCTTACTTTGACCTTTATAGTTATTTTTATTTGCTGGTCTTACATTTCTACTAAGAAGTTCTTGGGTTCAATAGTATTTCAATGTAATCTGATGATTTGCATCAATGCAAAAGAAACAGTTTCAGTGTCTTGTGTCAGTTTATAATTTTCTGTTTAATTTTTTATTTACTGTTCACCAGATTTGCATTTGAATTTTTCTGTTAAAACAGAATTCTGGGTTTCCAGAATAGTTGCTGTATGTTTACCTTATTTTTTTGAAAACCCTTCTATAAAATACACCAGATAAAAAAATGTTTCATCCATTGCACTTACTGATATTGGGTCTTAAAACTGACAAAATCTTGAAATCACAATAAATGGGATTCAAATCATGTTTATGAAGAAAACAAAGTTATTCAGAGGTTAGGAAGGCATAATAAAATCACAACTTTCTGAAATATTTCTAGAAGGTAAATTACATTCCTTAAGAGGTTCTACTTCTAAAAACTTGTAAGATAGGTAAAGTAGATACCAAATAAGGCTCTCTTTCTAAGATTGAGGATGTTGCTTTTTAAAAATTGTTTTTGTTGGTGGTGTTGTAGTATTTTAGTATTTAACACATTCCGCACAGCAACTGAATTCATTTCATGTGGACTTCAGAGACCTTAAACCTGCGGCCTAAAAATCCATGTCTTTTTTGACTCAAATGAGGATAAACAAAATAAATGAGACAAATATAATCTCTGTTCTTCATATAGCATCTCTACAGATGGTGATGTGTATTAACTAAGAACAGAATCGTGTAATTATGAAAACAGATACGAAGAAACTTGACTTTCATTTGATTCCTCTGTCCAGCTTCTTGTAAGATGGCATCCATCTAACTTCACTATCACACCAAAATGGAAACAGGCAGTGGTTAATTCTAGACACTGAGACAAAGTAACAACTGGATACTGTATTAGTTCTTGGCATATGTGCCTATGATACAATCATACAGTAACTCCCCTCTGGGAACACCGAATTCACTCGAATACACAGCAATGAGCCAGAGTACCTTACTTCCTATGTCTGAACATTTGACCAAACTTAAGAAACAGCACCCCAGCAACCTTGTCATTTCAATTTTTCACACTTTTGTCTGTATGTGTTTTATGTCTCAACAAAGACTTATCTCCCCAACCCACTGCCACAGGATAATTCTCTGTAACAAAGCTCAGTCTCAATCTCCAACCAAATGAAAAAAAGGGCAAATCCCCAAAGAGAAAAGTAACGGTCACAGCCATTTCTACGGGTCCCAATCTCACAGACCAAGGAGGAACCAATGACAGTTCATCGCCGCCATAAACCAGCAGAATATGCCCCAAAGGGATTGGAGCTTCTGTAAGGGGATTTTGTACGAAGAATATCTTTCTGAGCCCTCCAACAGAGAGAAGCATTTTTTACAAGTAAGGAAGCTGTGTTGGCACAACAGACAACATTTTCAAGCTGGGCGGAGATGCAAATAGCCACTAGTGTGAGAATGTTGATGTCTGTCATATACACAACTTCCTAACCGTTCTTCTTCCCTCTGTCTTTGTATAGTAATTTTCAGAGGGAGAAAGAATACAGCATCTCGGAAACACTGTGGCTATATGTCACCACAGCATCCAAAACACTGATGTTTTGGAGGGGCCTCCAAAAGGGCTTGTTTTCCTCTCCCGCTAAGGGTTAGGAGGCAGTTAGGCAGCCACGTGAGGAAAATGGGGGAGAAAAAAAGCAATAGTTGGCCAAAATGTGGAGCCGTACTTAATAGTGCACCTGGAACATCATGGCCCATTTCTCCCACGCTTCTGTTAATAAAATAAAACTTTATTTTGTGTAGTGTCTTCATGCCAAAACGCATCCCCAAATACTTTTACAGACTTAAATAATGCATTTACTACAACTGCTGCATGGTGTTACGGTGCCCCAGATCACTAGGAGTCTTGAATTAATACACTATAATGATCTCTCCCCGGAGATAGCTGGAAGTGTCTAGTTGCCAGGCAGATTATGGAAGGGATTTGGGGTAGCATAATTAAGGGGAGGTGCCTGATAGTTGGCATTCCGCAGAGATGCTAATTTTCCTTTCTCTACTTTAAAAATATGTAAGAGAGTATTCTGCGGGCCAACTACAAACTAGAGAAAAATTCCTAATGTGAACAACCATCCAGCCATTTTCCATTAAGGCAGAGAGATACAGGATGATGATGATGATGGGGATGAAATGTTGACTCCGACTTAGCCTCTTGCAACATCTTTCAATAAGAAGGCAAAGGCTTAGCCCTCCTTTATCTCAACATCTTCAATATAAACGAATACCACTCTGAGCCCAATATGGGATGATTTCAGGCAGTTTCTATTACACCTAGCATATGACCTTCTAAACCCCACAGTCCCCCGTGTATGGGGTCATCCAACTAATATAGGGGCTTTTGTCTCTTTCCATATGCTTCCCTGTCTCTCCAAGACAAAAGCCAACTTTTGAAGTGCAAAATAAATGTGTTAAAGGGCTTTTAAACTCAACTCACAATGATATAATCATTTAAAGGAGTTGATGTAATCATTACAAGCAATTTGTCCTTGCCAAAGATTGAAAAATGAATCCTGAAAGGGGAGCGCTGGTGCAGAAGCCGGCATCTTGCTCTGCATAGAAGGGCAGAAAATGCCTCGGCCACATTTTTGCATAAGTTGTTCCACTGCCTAATTGGGCATGAGAGCAGGACCGCATTGATGGCTCTGAGTTCTCCTCAGCCACAGGTGTGGAGTGAGATTGGGATTGTCAACAAGCTAATTTTGGTCTGGAACCCGGTTTAAGCATCTCGTCGCTAGCGGTTGGAGAGCGGTCACACGTTGTCAGCAGCAGAATGTGCTCTTCTCCTTGCCACAGAGATTAGCCACAGCCTGTGATGCTGGGACTTTGCCGGCAGGAATAGGACAGAAGCTCCACTGCTGTGTTATTATCTGGGATCTATTATGTTTTTACATTTTTCAAAAATCTTTAAGCTAGATCTTTGACATTCAACTGCCTATAAAGACATGCACCACCTGATGAGAAGCTTTGATGTGCATTTTGAGGATTAAATAATCTAGATAGAAGGCAACGTGTTTCCAGCCAAGAAGAAAACTATGGAGAAAATTTTGCCTCCTGCCGCTAAGCTCTGTTGGCAGTCAATACCTTTTAGCTTACCCTCTATATTTGATTTCATACATATTTACAGACTATTTTTCCTCTTACTGCTAATTCTTTTGAGACCAAATTAAGAACAAAGATAGCAGGAACAGGCTTCATCAAATAAAAATGTAAATATGCTGCATCTCATTTGTGCTTGAAGAAACTTTATTTAAATATTTTTTGTGAAGTGGAGTAGTCTGGCTCTATCATTATTAGCAGCAACTGGGGAAGTTAAGAGCCTAAGGAGTCCGTGTAAACCACGGAGGGGAAAGTAAGGTTGTACATTCCGGTAATGTGGCCTACTTTAGAATGAGATTTTCCTGTAACTGCTGAGAAGAAAGCTGAGAATAGTGCTGATGTACAGAGTTGATAACAATTGTCGTGACCGACTTTGCGAAATACCAGGTGAAATTATTTTGACTTTGACTCCTGGTATTTTACAAAGTAATGCTGACATGATATCTTTAAATGAATGAAAGGGAGGATAACTCCAGGATTTTTGTCTGTTTCCTTAAATTTACTGTATTTCGATTTTTGGAGAATAGTATGAGATAGTGCCAAATAGTCACAAGCTAATTAGACTCTGCTTAATTTTTTCCCCTGGCTGGGTCAAAAGAATGCTATCCCATTATCCGTGATACCTCAGAAGTAAAGCTAAGAATCATTCTAGCTCTGTAAAGCATGCTATCAGTTAAATAATGCAGTAGGAAGAGAAAAATATTTTTAAAAGACTTTCAAAGAAAATAATTCTAAATCTCAATCAGAAATTAGTTTGCGGTTCTCGAGGCATCGAAAACCTAAACTTACATTTCTAGTTATTCTTTCTTTAAATGAAACATTAACTACCTTCCAGAAAGGGGCTCTTTTTCCTGGTTGTGGACTGAAACTTCACATTTAAACCAAATGGATTTTTCGAATAGCATTTGGAGGAGGTCGGTATAATGGATCACCTGCCAGTATGTTATAACCATCTGAGCTTTCCTTCATCTTTAGGAAAACCTTCCCCACCTCCTCCCAACACACACATCTTATTTATTTACTTTATTCTTAATAAAGGGCACAGGTTTGGGGGGGGCAGCTGTGGACAGGACAAAACACAATCTCTCCTCTGTCACTGGGTATTTTATCCTATCTTTTGTTCAGACATTTGCCCAAAATACCAATTATTCAACTCGCTTAAATGTTTTATCCTTAATGACTTTAACATGAAGGGGGGAACTAGTCAACCTTCGAGAACTGAGGAGAGAAACTAAAATCCATGACTGACTGCTATATTCAAAAACCGAATGATTCCATGGCATCTATGGCTATTAGAGGCCGTATAGTTCACACACAATGAACTCCTGCTATAAAGCAAGGAGGAAAGACTGTTTCACTGGGGGGGGGGGGGTAAAGACTGACCTCTAAGAGAAAATGCTTCTTACTAAATATTTTCTTTTTGCGTGTGCTGGAATGACTGTCCTCTACAGCTCTGCAGAGGAAAAGTGTAATGCTAACAGACAGGAGAACTTTAAACATCTCACGTATGAGAATAATGAAACTAGGATTTCTCATCTACAACGTTATAATCAAAAGACTTGGAAAAGACTTTCCATAATAACTATGAAAGTGATCTATACAAATAAATGTCTCAAAATCTCAAAGGTTCCACCACAATAATTAAAGGTGTAACTTTTGCATTTATTTTGCAATTCATGTCTCTGGAGGCTAATTTAGGGTACTTTTTACACAACAATATTAATTTATTTCTTTGTGCTACATCTTACATGATTTAAAGTTAACATCTGCGGTGTCCTTGCTTTCAAATGTAGATTTTGCCTTTCTAACTCCAGCTTGCTAGAGCTGGCTATGAAATGCTTTCACACCTCAGACACACTATTTTCACACACACCCATTCATGCCCACACACTCAGAATCACAACACACAGAGAAACAGACGCTCTCTTTTCAGTGTAATACAGGAATCTTTTTGAGGTTCTCAGAGTGGCCCTGAAGAATTGAAATAAATAACACACTCAGGAACCTGAAAATCTTGAGATCATTGTCTTGAATTCAAGTAGATTCAATGTTAGTTAACTGTTTGAAATTAGTAGCTAGGATTACTCAGATATCTGGCTTTTTTGAATATCTAATTCAATCATATTACATCTACGTTAACTGGATATAAACTCAACATTAAGAGATTGCAAAAGGAAAAAAAAAAAAAGTGGCCACAATCAACAGCAGACCCTTCTGTGTACTACTACATTAACTCATTTTAGCCAACACTACCTTACCGATGGTTTCCAGAGAGTTGCTGAGAAGTGCCCCCTTCTTCATGGACTTTTGTTGTCTTCTGGAAGCCTCCCTCCTGGCCTCCAGATTCCAAGTAACCTAGTTAGCATATCCCTTTGCATGTAAAAAGGGATGTACACTGTAACCTGAGGCCAGGCCCACCTTAATTAACATTTCAAACCAGAGACTCTAAGCAGATATTTTACTGAGGTACAAAAAGGAAAAGAAGCTGGCAGGGTGGGATGAAGGCAAGCCTATGGAGGCCTAATTTACTAAGCATTATTAAACAAAGATTTCCTAAAGAGACAGCAAAGAGAGAAATGGATTTCTACATAGAGTAATGAGCATTAGGAAACTAAGCTCTTGTCTTTCAAAATGGGAATAGCTGTGGCTGATTTTATTCTCATAAATAGGTTAGACCACAATAAGAAACTAGACGGTCACTTAATGGAGGGGAGCTTCTGATCTTTTGAATAGATACTCACCCCTCCTCCACAAAACCCTATTTTAACCCTTTGAGTTCGTAAACTATTTGTCTACACATGCTTCTTCCCAGGTACAAATATATATATATGAAATTGTAGAGTGAATTGAATCAGTGTAGACATGCTAACTGGATTAATCAGCTCTGAGGGTTCTGCTGTTGTTTGTCTGTTTGTTTTAACTTTAAGCATTTCAATCGACCATTTTATTCGGATGGTGCCCTAGGATCCATTAAGCTGTGGTAGTCTTTGGATGATCCTAGCCAAACTAAATGGCATGGAAATACTAAGTATAATTAATTAATATACCTTGTTACTGCGCTTCCAAAACCAATCAAATGTGCATTATTATTACTTTTTTTCTTTGGTGTAACATATGTTTTGGAAGCAGGTGGGGTATAAATTATACACAAGTAAGTAAATAAAATACTTGTCTCTGTAGAATTGGACCTACTGAATGTTTCAATCCCAGTATTGTGTGCCTAGAGTCATAAACCCAGTCACCACCCAGGAGAATAGCCATAGAAATAGTTTTTAATTATTCAGTTCCCATAAAAAATTTAGTTGCCCCCAAAGTTTCTCCCATTCCATAATCCTATTTTCAGGATTCTAACAATCTATTGACTTTTTTAACCAAAATTAAAATTTTGAGCGTACAATGTCTGCAGGTGTCGTGGACTCCAGAGATGGGAATGTTACCTTTTCTGTTCACACACTTACCGCGATAACACTGATGACTCTTTCAAGATCTTTGTTATTCTGCTAGTAGCTAGTAATTCGAGGCAGTGTTTGTAACAGTTGGGATAATTAAATGAGTGTCAGTTCAACTTCTGGAATAATAGGAGCTGATAGATTCCCGGCAAAGGCAGAAATATATGTATGTTTCCCACACTTGTACCTAGCAGCATTAACGTAGGCTATCCAGCTCCAATAGAGCAGCTGAGGTAAGATATTCGAATTAGAAATTCTCTGCACTGGATTGCCAGGGTAAAAGAAAGGTGAGACTCCAGACATGACACACTGCTGGCAAGTGTATTTTTTGTAAACCTTCCAGTGTCTGTGGCAGATATCATCAGTCTATCACAACCTTTTCTATATGAGTAAGATGCAGCCTCAGAATCCTTTATTTTGCAGTGCTTTCCAGATTCCAGAGAGTCACAAAATACTCCATAAGTTTGTCATATCCACTACGATCAGTAATAAGTAAATATTATTTACTCATTTTTCTCTCAATTGACAATGATTTCACTTAATGGCATTCTATAAGAAAAATGTATGTTCTCTATGCTACCCATAAAGCCATGGGTTTGATATGTTAGTTGTATTTTTTTTGCTATAGATCAAAGTAAATAATTATTAAAATATATAATATTAATTTGTGCACCATCCAAGAATCAAAAATGGCCTGGAAAATGTCCTATAGAGCGGTCAATTAATGGGCCATCAGATGTAAGAAAACTCATTTTCTTTCTTTACTCAAGAAAACATATGCACCAGGGGAAAAAAAGTATTTCACAATAAAATGATTTGATTAGAAGTAATCAAATAAATATTTATTGTTTACCATCTCTAGATATGAAGAGGGAATGGGAAGGAGTGCTTGCCAGATCCTAGAAAGAGAGACGAAGTGAGTTACAGCCTTTAGTGGAAGGAGACCAGTCAGGGGGAACCAAACCCCCAACAATATCCTCACCTTCTTTTTTTTTTTTTTTTTTTTTTAAGATTTATTAATTTTGGAGAAAGACTGTTTGTGCAGGGGGAGGGACAGAGGCAAAAAAGACTCTTAAGCATACTTCCCACTGAGCCCAGAGCCTAACTCCAGGTTCCATTTCACAACCCTGAAATCATGACCTGAACCAAAATCAAAAGTTGGACACTTAACCAACTGAGTCACCCAGGTGCCCCCTCACCTTTTCAATCTCATGTCAGGATCTTCCTTTAGCAGAAGCCAATGGAAAGTCATGGCAAGAGAACCCACTGATACAGTCCATAGGGATCAATGTTAGGACACAGGACAGGATTTTTGGGGTGTTGAAGGGATCTGGAGGGTAAAGTGGATGGGTATTATCCTAAAGAGACACAATGAGGAAAATAACACAAAGCTATGGTTTTGTGGGTAGACAGAGCAATAAACAAGCACTCTGGAGTTTATATGCATATGGTGCATGAACATGGACAACTAATGAGCTCAGGAAACTCAAGAAATCTGCCCAGGGGAGGTAACATCATCCCCAAGAAGTAGGTGTTACACAACTCAAGGGAAAAGATAAGCATGCGATATTTTCCAGAGGAATGAAAGGTACATTATGCTACAGGAACTGGACAGTATTTAGCATCACTGGGCAGGGAATAGATTGCGAAAGGAAGGAGAAAAAGAGAGTTCACAAAGGGAGATGGAAAGAAAATCTGGCTCCATGAAGAGATTTCAATCGCATACCAAGGTATATTTAATCTTCAGGGTAATGGGGAACCACTGAAAGAAGGTAGTGAAATTGTCATATTTGTGTTTTAGAAACATTGCCCCTATTAAAGAGACACATCACTGGAGTCCAGACCAGTTAAGAGTTCAGTATTTCAGAAAAACAAGTGGCAACTGTGTGAAGAATCGAAATTATTTTGGGGGGTACAGTTACAGGCATATATAAAAGGCACTATCAACAAATTTAGCTGATATGTGGAAAATGAGAGAGCAAGAATGTCTTCTCATTTCTGTTAGCCCAAACCTTACCGAGTCAATGAGGTTCACATATCTTCGGGAGAGATAAAAAAAATATATTCCTTAAAAGTGTTAATTACATATGGTTTCTACATATGTAAACTTTTTTTTCCAATTTACCTTTCTTTATAAAATTGGGGATGTAGTCTAATGTGGGTGGCAGGGAGAACTGATTTAAAAGTAAAATTTAAAAGTCCTAAAATTTGTATAAAAATGTTTAAAATAATGGGAAGAGGAATGGGGGGAAAGTACCGAGAAAATATTAAAATATCTGCATATAATACTGCAACTGTACGCAGTTGGTCAGGTTATACAAGGAAGATAATTACAATGAGCTCTTTTGCAAGTTTCAGCAATACATTTTTGGCATGGGGCTGAAAATAGAGCCATCTCAGTTCACACACTTAAATGAAATCACTGAATAACAAAGCAGATTAATGGATTATTTTCAGATTTGATAGTTAAAAAAATAAGAGAAAACGTAAGGTACATCATTTCTAGAATTCTCTTCCCCATTTTCTTTAGAACAAGGAAACCTTGTTAGGTGTGTTCATTCTACAACTTGGAGGGAGGAGATCCCTACCTTTGGGAAGTAAACAAGGTAGTCTTTGTAGACAGGAGGACATAGGAACAACACAAGAACTGATTCAAAATGTTGCAGAGAGTAAAGAAATTAAAATTACATCGACAGTAATTCTGTGCATTAGTTTAACACAGTGAAGCAAATGTTATCTTCTTCATTTTACAAATAAGGAAGCTAAAACTCTGTGAGATTTAACAACCTGCTCAAGATTAGTTAGTAATTAAATTGGAGGAACTGAGACTTGAATCCAGGAAATCAGAAATTTGTAGGGCTCGTTGAGGACTATCACATGGCTTTCTACACTCAAGACTATCTTAAAATGTTGTTACTAAATTTGTTTATTAACATAATTGTTTATTAATTAGCAGATAATGGTTGTTAATTCAAGTTTTAAAATTCTTCTTTGGAATTTCTAAACTTCAAACTTCCTAGCATCTCTGCATTATTTCCAGCTAAGATCTATGTATTGCTCTTAATGAGCGTTAAAGATCTGGTGTATGAAAAATTTTGAGATAGTACTTAGAGCCTGGGAATTTCAAAGCTTTTGGCTTATATGCCAAAGCATAAAACCAGTAATTTCAGTTAGCACATTTTAGAAGTAACAGATGTAACTGTGCAAAAATCACGTTAGCTATTAAAAAATATTTCATTTCCTCCTTAGTAAAATTTTTAAGAGTGGTGTATTAAGATTCTCCACAGAAACAAAACCAATAGGAGATATCTGTATTTCTATCTCTACATATGTATGTATGTATGTATGTATCTATCTATCTTGCTGGCTAGCTAGCTATCATCTACAGACTTATTAAAAGGAATTGTCTCATGTAATCAAGGAGGCTGAGAAATCCCATCCTCTGCCATCTGTAAGCGCAAGACCCAAGAGAGCTGGTGGTGTCATTCAGCCCAACTACAGAGGCCTAAGAACCTGGAGTATCTTGAACAGAAGAAGGCTGATGTCCCAGCTCAAGCAATTAGAAAAGAAGGGCCAAATTCTTCTTTCCCCCATTTTTTGTTCTATTCAGGCCTTTAACCAATTGGATGATACCCACTCACATTGAAGAGGACAAACTGCTTTGCCAAGTCCACACCACTTCTGAGTTTGGCAAAAAATATTCAGTACAAAAGAACTGAGGGGGACAAAAGAAGTGTTGCAGAAGTGATCTGGTGCCACTTCAATGTCCTTGGAAATATGGGATTAAAGACTTAAACCCATGTTTGCCAGTTTCATGATGAATATGATATCACTCCAGGGCTAACACATGTAGCCTAATCCTTTAATACATTTATAACAGTTATATTCTGAGGTTTTAGACTTTATAATTTAGCATTCAGCTATACCCCAGATTTAAATTGTTACTCCATGTCTGAGATAAGAATTATTCATATCCTCATTGTCCAACGATTAGGTCAATGGTACAAGTAAGCAGCCACTGACCAGCTCAAAGCATAATAATTATTAGATAAGGTGAGAAAGCAAAAAAGGCACTGAACCCCAAAATTCTAGAATCACAGTTGCACAATTAAGAAAATTTTTTAGGACAGATGTACGAGCCAGAGAATCAAATGTATCAAGTAATATGTAATTTGATTAACGTAAGGAAATATTTCAGTCTCTCACCTGTCACATCCCAATGTCAATGGACATCCAAAAGTCATTTTCAGAAAGCCTAGTTTTTAATTAATATCCTGTTTGGCAGATATGCTAATTCAAATAGTTAAATGTTATTGCTAGTTTCTAGAAACTGGTCAACACTGTAATACTAAAGATTTTTAGATACAGTCAGCTTTTTACCTCAAACTTTGGGGAAAAAAATTATAGGAAGTAATGTGCCAGGAGTCAAAAGAAGTAAATTTGAGTCATGATTAGGACACCATTATGACACTAAGATATAAAATGAATAATAAGTCCTTATAAAAAGATAATATCTTAAGACAGCTTATATGATCAGCCCTAAATGTATGATTATGACTCCCAATCCATTCAACCTCCATTTCTGTGGAGAGAGCCCCATGTCCTCAGAATGAATATATATATATTCTATACAATATAGTGTGACTAAGATGAAAATAAAAAAATTTGTAACAGTAATACCAATTGGGAAAATTGTGTGTGTGTGTGTGTGTGTGTGTGTGTGTGTGCGCATGCACACATGTGTAGACACTCAGACTAATTACCACAGTGGTCTAGAGCAGGACTCAGGATAGTCTAAATCTGAGTTTGTGCCCAAGATACACAATCAGGAATTACTAAACAATCTCTCTCTCTCTCTCTCTCTCTCTCTATTTGTTTCTCTCTCTGAAACGAGCCCTTCCTCATTAAGAAATCTAAGCTAGCCTGAGGATAAAAGAGAAGTAAGTCAACAGTCCAACAAGGACTAGGACTCAGCAGTGATATGAAATAGTGGGACCACTTGAAATACAAATGGATGGGGGTGTGGCACCATCTCTCATAGACATTATTAATACCTGGTCTTACCCTAAACTTCTGAGCAGAATGAACACAAGCATCTACTTCTCCATCTTGCAAATATTATTAAAATTGATTTATATATAGGAAAAACAATCTGCATCATTACAGAAACATCTATGGCTGGTTAAATTCTTATTGGTCGACATAGAAGCCTATCTATAGACTTCAGGAATTTTTGCAGGATATAGTACATAGGGGAAAATATGTTTGTTACTTGAGAAAAAATATATATATACTTGGTCTCTACCCCTGATTCCTGAGGCAGAGCTTCTAAAACCCTTGGGATTTCCTAAGAGACAATGTGAGAGGAACATCTTTTGTCACCCTTAACAAGCACCTTTCAATTATACCTGAGTTCATGCTAATGAAGTGACTTTAATGGGCCTCTAGGTAGCCTCAGGATGGGGCTGGTTGCCAGAGGAACCAACAACATGATTAGAGATTTGGAATTTTCAGCCCCATCTCCCAATCCCTGGAGAGCTCAGAGGGGCTGGAGATGGAGATGATCACCAGTTGCCAATGATTTAACCAAAAACTCCTATGGAATGGAACCTCCGTACAAATGCTAAACTAAGGAATTTGGAGAGCTTCTGGGTTGGTAAGCACATTCACGTGCCAAGAAACTGGCATACCTAACTCCATAGGGATAGGAGCTCCTACTCTCAGGACCCTTCTAGACCTTGCTCCATGTGCCTCTTCACCTAGCTGTTCATTTGTATCCTTTATAATATTGTATCCTTTATAATATTGTATAATTGTATAATTATAATTGTATAATTATATATAACATCTACTTATAAAATTGTATAATACTATTCATTTGTATCCTATAATAGTGTATTCTTTTTAATAAACTGACAGTAACAAGTAAGGCATTTCCTTGGGTTTTGTGAGTCATTAACAGCAAACTGTCAAACCTGAGGAAGGGGTTGTAGCCTAGTGAGATGGAAGTGTGTGCGACCTTGAAACCCACAACCTGTGATTGGCATTGAAAGTGGGGGAGCAGTCTTGCAAAATGGAGACCATAACCAGTGAGGTTTGGGATAACTCAGGGTCATTAATATCTGAAATGAATGAAATTATAGAATGACCAGTTGGTATCCATACAAAATTGCTTGGGGTCAGTGGTGCTGTGAGTAGAGAATGTTTTCCTTTAGTTTTGAAGGCAGATATAAAGGCACAGATTTCACTCAAGGAGGATTTTAGAATAGGGATACTAAGTAAAAGACCTGAGAAATCCTTTGTTATATTGCTCTTGTAAGTGGAGAACTGGAGGTAATATCAAGGTAAGGGCCTGTCGAGAAGCACACCAGCTCAACTCCCTTTTTCAGCTTTTGAACCTTAGAGATAATGACTCAGACCTCTTACCGATGTAGACTACTCCAACAAGTCAGTGGGCACAATGATAAGAAGAGTGCTTGGCAAGCCTGCAAAGCAAAGAAATAGCCACTGTGGCAGCTTTTCTGTGATAATCTATGAGATGTAAGACAGAGGTAAATTCTTTGCTAAAGCTAAAGATAATAATAAAGACATTTATATGGTGGTCACTATGGTGGTCACTATGGATCAAAACTCTATTCAATGGCCTAATTAACTTTCAGGAACCATGAAATAGGTACTATCAGTATTCCTGTTTTATGGATGAGTAAACTGAGGCACAGAGAGCCTAAGTGCTTTCTCTAAAGGCCACCACAAAATGAGTTAAGCAGCAGTGCTGTCTTTTAAACTTGAGCAGCCTGGCTCTATAACCCCTAGAAAGGGAACTAAAAAGAGGGAAAAAGAAGAGTAGCTTCAGCAAAAAAAAAAAAAAAAAAAAGTGTTTAACTTACATTAAATTCAGAATAAGCAGTCCACAGCAGGGTGACTTCTTTCTACAAACCTTAGATCTCATTGTTCCACCTTGCCTAAACACCAAACCCAACATTAATCACTTCGTGGAGCAACATGGAACTTCATCCATGAGATGATCAATGCTTCAAGTAGCAGATGGAAAAGTAGACATTTTCAGGCCTGAGACTTCAATGCTTCAACATATACTCCTTGACATGTCTAAATGTCAATTTTTTTAAAATTAATCTGGAACTTTTACAACAAAGAAGTCCCAAACCAGCAGATGAGAAAAACCATCAGAAAGGACGATATTGTGGTGAGAAACAAGACTGTTTTCTGGCAGGTCGTACATGCTAGAGAATCAAAGTTATGAATAGAATTTAGGAAAAATTTATAGGACCTGACAGAAATGATCAGAGAAGGATAACATGGAAGAAAAGATGGAAGCATATAAAGGTCAGATTCAGGAAGTCCAAACTATAAGTAGCAAAACACTTTAGAAAGAAGAAACAGAACGCATATAAGAAAAAAATGGAAGAAATTATTTTCAACTCTAAAGGGATTGTTTATTTTTATTTATTTATTTATTTTTAAAGATTTTATTTATTTATTTGACAGACAGAGATCACAAGTAGGCAGAGAGGCAGGCAGAGACAGAGGTGGAGGCAGGCTCCCTGCTGAGCAGAGAGCCCGATGCGGGGCTCCATCCCAGAACCTTGGGATCATGACCTGAGCTGAAGGCAGAGGCTTAACCCACTGAGCTACCCAGGCGCCCCGGGATTGTTTATTTTAAAAACCAAGAGTACATATCATGCTCCAGCCAAACTTAAAAATAATATGATACTTAAAATGGCTTAGTGAAATCGGAAACTTCAAAGATACAGAAGAATTCTGCAAACATCAAGGGGGCAAAAAGCACAGTCTGTATAAGAAAAGAAACACAAAGCATGACTCCACATTTCTGCAACCTTAAAGGATAGAAAATGGAACAACTCTAGCATTCTGAAGGGAAATGTTTTGACTCAAGAATTCTATTTCCAACCAGTTTGTCATTCATTTATGAAGACAAGAGAAAGCAACTCTTTGATGTGCAGGGGCCTAATCCTCTGCCACCCAGACTGTATGCTTTCCAGGGTAAACTACTAAACTCCCAGAAGATCTATCCCCAAATGATGAAACACAAAGCAAATTATAATGAGAAATGTCATGGTTGAAAATAACTGACAGTTTGAGCCATTAAATGTGTTAACTGTATTGGGATAAATTTTAATATCGTTTTGAATATGGTTAAAATTTAGTAAGAGATTTTCTTTGAAATTTGAAAAAAATAAAAGTAATGGACTTTCTCATTTCAAATGAGAAAATCAGTACTGGTAAGGTGTGTGTGGTGGGGGGCGTTGGGAACATCTTAAAAACCTCACATTTACATAAATAAATGGAAAATTTTCGAACTGACTCCAATGATAAACTTGATAAATTTGGGGCACCTGGGTGGCTCAGTGGGTTAAGCCTCTGCCTTCGGCTCAGGTCATGATCTCAGGGTCTTGGGATCTAGCCCTGCCCCTCAGGCTCTCTGCTCAGCGGGGAGCCTGCTTCCCCACACCCCCCACCGCCTGCTTCTCTGCCTACTTGTGATCTATGTCTGTTAAATAAATAAATAAAATCTTTTAAAAAAATTATAATTTTAAGCACGTACTTTTTAAATTATAAGGTAAACATTAGTAGAATTAAAAACAAAAACTGTGGTAGAAAAAAGCAGATAGAAAGGATTCATTCAGCAATTTGGGACCTGCATATCGCTGCCTTGCTTTATCCTCTTTGTTGATTCTAAGTGATCTACTTTTCTTGGAATCCACTGTAATTCCAGTAGAAGGGATCCATATAGGCTTTATTCTTTTTGGGTTGGTAAGACCCTGGAAACCCAAATCAGAGAGCTCCACAAAGAAAGTTATAAAGCACTGCATATTTAGAATAATGGCCTAGAGAAGAGTGTAGTTCTCTCACGATAACTTCAAAATTCATCTCACTTCCTTGTACGTGGTACCTGCACCAGTGGCCAAGAACCAGCTGCATGGGGGTACTGCATCTCCCTGCACCTGAGGCCTGTCTGATGCTACATAGCTGGCCACATAAAAATTATTTCTTCTTCTTACTTTTGAGAAGGCCACCAGTTATGACCTTGCAAGGACCAGACCAATTAGCAATCAGTCCAGAAGAAAAATAATCTTACAATTTTAGTTGCTCAGACATTGGAGATAATATCAATCAGAATCCTTAAGCTATGGGGTGCTTTGGGAGGCACGGTTGGTTAAGCTTCCAACTCTTGGTTTCAGTTCAGGTCATGATCTCAGGGGGGTGGGATTGGGCCCCACCTGCCTCAGGCTTTGAGCTCAGCAGTGAGTCTGCTTAAGTTTCTCCATCTCCCTCTACACCCCGCCCCCACCTGCGTGCTCTCTCTCTCTCTCTCAAATAAATAAATAAATCTTTAAAAAAATCATTAGGCCATATTCCCATTGATTCAGAACTGTTGAAAAGAGAGGCATGAACTGGCAAAGAAAAGCAACAAAAATTTTCTTAGATTTTCTTTCAGTGGGACAGATTCCTGGAAGTGAGATTACTGTATCAAAGTGAGATTTATCAAGTGAGATTACTGCACCTTTGGAAGATACAAATGTATCATGCAGGTGTGCTCATGAACAGAAACACATGCCTACATGCACATACATGGAATTGCTGGACATGAAATCATGACTTCCAATCTGAATAATTTGTGCAAGAAGTGTATGGGTGTGGTTGAAATGTGACTTGGGGACTTGGAATAGTAAAAAAAAATATATATATATATATATATATATTTTTTTTTTTTTCAAAAAGAGAGATAAAGGAAGGGAGATGGGGTGAAATGGTAAAATGTGAGACTAACAGGATAGATCCAGGAAACTTAGCATGAGATTAATCAAAATTCCCAAACTGTAAATTAAAAAGGAACAAATGGATGATGGACAATAATTAAACAAATCAATAAGGAAATTCTCCAAGATGAAAAAAGAACTGAACTTATAAATTGAAAGGGTTCACTGTGTTCCAAGAAGGAGTGATTAGAAAAGACACACAGAAAGATATATACAGGTAATATTTTTTTGAATTCTAAAAATAATGAGAACACGTTATATAGTTTTTGAGAGAAAGGACAAGTTTCTAACAGAGGCAAAGAATCAGTCTGGAATCAGACTTCTCATCTGCAACATTTCAAGTTATAACAAAGAAAACTATCTATAGGTATCTTACAGATTTCCAAGGAGCAGAAATCCAATCCAGTAGCTCTATAAACAAATTATTATTCACCTATTACAGTAAAAAATATTTTTGTGCATATGAAATGCTTTTTAAAACAATTACCTAAGGATCTCAATCTAAGGAAATAACTGAGACAGGTGTGAATTAAATAAACAATAAACCAGAATAGATATCTTAAAATGGGAAAAGATTTATTCATATCCACATGCTATAAGCACATAAAGAGAGAAGTCAGTGGATAGGAAAAGAAAATGAAGAAATAGATTCCAGTACATATGGAAATTTAACATGATCAACAGGACATTTCTATTCAGTAGGAAAATATAAGACTATTTAACAAATTGTGCAATTAAAAAAAGTTACATCTGGAAGATAATAATATTAAACATAATGTTTTCCTCATAAAGTTTAATTGTACTTATGCTGAAGTCTTAAAAATATTAGATAAGTATTCTGCAAAATCATCTGTATAGATTACATATAAAAACCAGGGGTAGGATTGGTCTGCTTCCTAACCCTGGAAGTGCAGAAGCTGTAAAACAAAAGTCATACTTGACTACATAAAAATTCTAAAGATATTTGAATGGCAAGTCATATCATAAATAAAACCAATAAGCCAAAATATAAATAAATACATATATAACACAGAGAAAGGCAGAGGTTTAATCCTGTAATATATAGAGAACTCCTTACCAATTCACTAGATAGCAAAAAAACTCTTTTAGAAAAATAAGCCCATGGTGTGAAGAAGCAATTCATAGATAAGTAAACCAAAATGGCCGATAAACATACAAAGCCGCCCAAACACGTCAACCTAAAAAAGCAATAAGTGTTAATGTCAGATCCTCACTTTACACCTATTACATAGGAGAGCACTGCAGCAACTGAGAATACTGTTACTGGTGGGCAAGTGAATAACGTCTCTCTCACACACTGGCAGTGGGTGTGCAGACACACAGCCTTTAAAACAAGCAAGCAAACTCTGTTAAAATTAAAGGGCACATATTTTGATACAGTATCTTTGATACTCTTTGTATCAAAGTATACTCTTTGATACAGTAATCTCACTTCCGGGAATCTGTCCCATTGAAAGAAATTTTTTAAAAATCACGTAAGTATTTTTAAAAATGTACACACGTAGGGCATGAAGGAAAATACACAAATACAACTCTAATGCAGTGAATAAATGACCGTTAAGGGGATGGTTTTAATATATTAAAAACACAAAATGGGCTAAAAAGGAGTTATGAAACTTAACCCAAGAAATAAAGTAGTCATCAATAATGGGACAAAACGACAAAGTGGCATTATGTTCCTGTTGGTATCACCAGATTGGCGTCCTTGCCAAAAATGCTTAGCCCACGGGGTCTGCGTGGCTCAGTCAGTTAAGCCGCTGCCTTGGGCTCAGGTCATGAACTCTGGATCCCAGGATCCAGCCCCGCTTTGGGCTTCCTGCTCAGTGGGGAATCTGTTTCTCTTTCTCTCCTTCTGCTCCTCCCCACTGCTCATTCTCTCTCTCTCTCTCAAAAATGCATAAAATCTTCAAAAGTGCATAGCCCAAATCTGATCATGAGGAAATGACAATGCAATGTTCTGCATTCCACCACCACAGACCTGAACTCCTCAAAAAAGTCAATGCCATGAAAGTTAAAATTGATTAGAAAAATATTTAATATTCAGGGAGAATATAGAGATGTGACGGCTAAATGTGATGTATGATCCCTGCTTGGATCCTGGATGGAAAACAAAGCAACAAAATATGTGAGACAGCAGAGCACACTGCCTAAGAATTACTTTAGATAATTGCATTAATGGGAAATATCCTGGGTGTGATCATTGTCTTGTGGTTCCATAGGAGGCTATGCTTATTCTTAGGAGATACAGGCTGAAATATATTATACTATACTGAAATATAATAATGTTAACAACTCTCAAGTGTTTTAGTTAAATGTTAACAATTGGTTAATGTAGGAGGTAGATGAACGCTCACTCTGCTATTCCTGTGACTTCTCTACGGGCTTAAAATGCTTCAGAATAAAAAGTTATAAAAGCGCCAAAAAATTGCAGAATGGGTGAAGAAATTACCTAAACAAGACAAAACAAACTCTCTTGAAGAAAACCAAACCAAACCTGGACTACTGTGTTACCCAATTCTGAAATTCTGCGGTGGGAAGTTTCTAATCCCTGGGAAACCGCAGGCTTCTTCCTTGTGACCACGGGAAATGTAGTCACTTTGTGCATGAGAGGGAAAGAAAAAGGGACAATGGGTTCAGACCTCAGCCTTGCCTTTTCATCCCTCCTGACTCTTGCACTGCACAACCAATGAGATTGCTTTTATTATTCCCTGTACTCTGATAAATGTAAAATATAAACTCCAGCTTCACATAGTGTCCCCTTGTAACGGCCTCTGTTTAGGTGAATCTGAAACTGATCTTGAGCCAGTCATGCCTCCCTTAGTGATATTTGAGATAAAGCATGGTGACCATGCCAACTAGTAAGGTGAAGGGAAAGAAAGCAACCGCGAGTATGAAATCATACAGGTGCTTAGTCATGTTGCCATAAGAATCTTTTAAAAATAATCAAGTTAACACTAAATTGAATGAATTTGTACCATATGAAAAATGAGATAATTCATTTGGAAATGCACCAGGCTTTCTTTGAGAAAATGGATACTATATATGTATATATTCACTGACACCTGGCACATCTGAGATCATGTATACCAAATTTTAGCCTGGAGGGAATTTTTACCAAGAAGTTATAAACCTCTGAAAATAGAGGTTAATAGGAAATGCTGAAACATCCTTAATGACAAGGTTGCTATGGCAACAATATAAGCTTACCACTAGCATCAAATATCTGCTGCATTTAGGGCTCCTTGTCTCCTTTGATAAGTTTTCCCTGAGTGAAATAAAAGCATCAATTGACTAGCTCAGGAAGACTTTCCTCCCTGTGTCATAGAATCGGTGACTTACTGTGTAATTAGGTGAGCTAGTCAGACGGGAAGAAGAAGATTGAAAGCGAAAGAACTAGAGTGTGCCCACACCGCCCTTTTCCAGTGGAGCCGGGTTGCACTAACCCAGGTCATTGTGAGGAACACTTTAAGAAGCAAGACCAAGGCAGAGGGAAAAAATAAAACAGCTGAATTAACATGCAAAAAGTAATCAAGCACAGTCATTGTTTTTGGAAACGGCTCAAAGAATAGGCCAGGCACATTTCTACAGGATTTTTGAAAATCCATTTTTAGTATTCCTAGAGCTGTGGCTCACAGAGTGTGGTCCGCAATGCCCCTCCAGGTGACCAGCAGCCCAGTCCCTTGTGGAATTGAGGTTTCTCATGTGAATATGGGGTCCTTCTGTTCCTGGCAACTATTAATAAAGTATTTGCTTTAGGTAATCGAAACCAGCCATCACTTTATTGGCATCCCATCCAAACCCTCATCATCCCTCTTGTTAATTCGAAAGAGGGACTCTGGGCTTTGCAAACAGAATGGGGGTAGAATTACTGATCTAAAGTGTTTTTATTTTTACCTGATTGAAATTGGTCATCTTAGAGTAATACCAATACGTTGTCATGGAATATTAGCCCTTTCTCTCTATTTAGTGGTCTCAGAAGGCATCAGAGAGTGGTGTGGTTCTTATTTTATAGATGATGAAACTGAAATAGCAAAATCAAATTACTCCCCTAAGGTCCAGAACAATGGAGCCTAAAATACAGTCCAGATTCTTGAGGCTCTGTCTTCCATGGTTGATACACGGCACTGAGTCTAATTCTGAGCTCCAACTCATTTTGCAGGACTTCCAAGCAAACTCAAGTCATACAACTTGAGAAAAGAGTGAAGGGCGGTTCTACTTAGCATGTTATGGAAGTCATATGGGAAACCATGGGCTAACAGCATGTGTAGATAAAGATCTGGCCTCTACAGGACAGTGGTTTTAAAAGAGGCTTATGATCAGCCCCATGAGCAGAGTTCATAAACTGTTACACAGAGAAGGGTTATTTTTCATGACCGCCCGTGGGGTCCATGCTGGGCATGATAGACCATACCATTTAAGTTAATGTCGCCTTTTGGTGTCAGAGGCTGCAGTTGTCCACCAAAATCCATCCTTTCAGCTTCTAATGACATTCACGCAGTTTCCACCCTCCTCTGCCCATAACAGTGTTCCTGGAGATGGAACTTGAGTGGAAAGGGTATGTACCATTTCTAGGTCTGGCCCTTAGGACCCTAGTCTGCACGACTTCGTGCTCATCTCCTCTTCTGAAGAGCTGAGCGAGAGTCCGCTTGGATCATGCAGTTGACAACAATATTCTAGGGGGTGACAGAGCAATGGCATGGAAGAAATCTGCATCTCTGAATGACCGTGTGGTCCTCACCTCTGACCTACCTGCTTACCCGAGGTCTATTATGAAAGAGAATTAATGTCTATTTCTATAAGCAACTGTATTTTTTGGTCTCTTTTTTGCAGCACCCCCACCTCATCTTCATATTCCTTTCAGTGGTAGGATTTCTAAAAGATAGCACAACTAGGATTTGCCTTATTTCTATCTTTGCTGGCATATGGGCAGCTCTGTACTTTCTGAGTTGTGCAAACGTAGGAAGGAGGTGACTTTGAGAAGCCTATTTTAGCTATTGCACTTCCCTTATCTATAACCAGATAATAATGTGCCCCAAATCAAGTGGTATTTTTTAAATGAATGTCTAGAATGATGGAATCGAGATCATGTGTGGATGACATTAAGTGGTTGGTATTGCTTACATCTTAGACTCCGAGAATAGTTCAGTGTGAGCTTGATAAATTAGGGAAATTGGCAGGAAAAACTAAGAGAAAGTAAAATAGGGCAAGGGCAAGATGTGACAATCAGAAGGCAGAAACAAAATGCAGAGATTAAAGATAGGGCCTGTCTGCATATGCATGACTACAATAGAGAGTCTGGAGCGACTGCCCTCCTAGGAGTGAAGGGCAGTCAGCAAAACAGGGCTGTTATTTAAAAGGCGGCATGGTAATATATTAACAAGAGTATGACATGCCAGCTCCAGGAAGTAATATTTCCTCTGCATTGACATTAGCAAAGACCTTAATAAAGGATGGTGTCTAGTTTTGTTCTCAATTTGAGGAATGTAGCAGAACTGGAGAGAATCCAGCAAAAAGTAACAAAAATGATAAAAGGGTGGGAAAATAGAACCTGAGAGGAAAGGTTAATAGCTAGGATTGTTTAGGCTGAGGGAAGAAGGAGGCTAAAGAGGGACTTAATATCGGTTTAAATAGATGCCCGGCTATTATAATGAGCATGCTGACTAGCTCTTCCGCCCGGAACTGATGATATAGGAAGGGGGCAGGGGGCATTTACACTGCAGCTGTGCATTTGTGTTAGATATAAAGAAACATTTTGCGGGGGGGCGCCTGGGTTGCTCAGTGGGTTAAAGCCTCTGCCTTTGGCTCAGGTCATGATCCCAGGGTCCTGGGATCGAGCCCTTCATCGGGCTCTTTGCTCAGCGGGGAGCCTGCTTCCCACCCTCTCTCTCTGCCTGCCTCTTTCTGTCTACTTGTGATCTCTGTCAAATAAATAAACAAAATCTTAAAAAGAAAAGAAAAGAAACATTTTGGGGGGAAGGAAAAAAAAGTTGTTCTATACAGAAACAATCTATGAAGGGATTTGGTGCAATAGTTTTTCTTCAGAGTATCTAAGACTGCAGTGCGACTGGCATTTACCTGGTGTCAGGCTGATGAGACTGAGCCAGCTGCGCACCCCCCGCCCCCCGGAATGGTCACATTTACGTTCAGGAAGGATAAATAGAAAAGGCTCATTGGGCGTATTTTAAAACACTGCTGCCCCAGAGGGAAAAATGTTTATATCCATTAATCTCATGTCCACTTTCAACCCCAGTTTTGAATTTATGATTTGGGCAGAAACAGTAACAGAGAAGGATAATAGGGATTTGAATCTGTACTCTCTGATTTGAATCTGTACTCTCCTATCTGCCATGGGGAGCACCAAATGTTACCCAAAATCTTGGGTTTTGCCCTTTGGCTAACCCCAGTCTAGAGTAATGGTTCTCAAAATGTCACCCATAGAACCCCTGAATATAGGTGAAATATTTTCAGAAGTCTGCAAGATCAAAACTATTTTTATATAAATAGTAAGATATTATTATGTCATGTCCACTGAAATAACTTTTGGCTGATATAAAAACAATGGTGGATAAAACTAATGGCACCCTAGCAGGAATTAAGGCAGTGGCACCCAACTATAAAGGGGGTCATCATGTTCCTTGAGGTACTCGATGTAAAAAAACAATGTAATCATTTTCTATTATATACAGATATGTATCAATATTCAGACAATTTGCATTACTTTATGAATCAATATTTTACAAACCCCCAAAGTATTATGTTACAGAATCACGAATGGATAAAAAGATCCATTCAAAGTGCAAGTTAGTCAAATAGTTTTGTTTTTGTTTTTATTTTTGTTTTTTTTTAGTCAAATAGTTTTAATAGAGTATGAAGAGTTTGTGAGATGGTTTCAGATTCTATATTGCAAATAACTTTAAGAAACTAACATATGTCAAGGAATGGTATAATCTCAAAGAATATTCATAGTTATCTACTGAAATATACTTCTTTCTTTTTCCAACTACATATATGTATGAGGCCAGATTTTCTTCACATGCTTCCAAACAGCATTTTACAAAAGATGAAATATGTCACTCTTCTCACAGTATTTTGTTGTTGTGAAGAAATATTTTTAATAACAATATGTTATTTATGTTAAGTTCTGGGTTTATTATTAAAATTTTAAATAAATAAATATTTTGAAAATTTCTCAGTTTTAATATCCAATATGGTGAATGTTGATACATATGGCTCCCATTTAAAAAAAAAAAAAAAAGCTCTCTAGACTCCTCTGTTAATGTAAAGGATACCTGAATCCAAAAACTTTGAGAACACCTAATTTAGAGATTTACTTTATGCCTCAGGCTTCTCTAGGTTGTATTATTGGACTATTATTCTCCAGTAGGTTTTGATGAGCTATGTTCTCACCTGTGTACTTAAATAGAGGTATAAAGAGTTGTGTTGAGTGGTTAGATCATTCTTCAGCTGATACTTTATCTCTCTGGTATGAGCACCTAATGTTTGCACTCTGAGCCCTGTTGAGTAGGTATCTGACAAATAAAAGGGCAGTCATCTTACCAGGTGGGTGTAGGTCCAGAATGGGTAGAAATGAGAATAGCACTAGCTCATTTATCAAATACTCTGTTTACCCATGATACCCAACTGCTGCAGCCACTTTCCTTTGGCCACTATGGGATTCTCAGTCATGTCCCATTGCTGTGAGCACAACATCTCATCATGGAGTTTGTGAAGTTACATAGTGTCATCAGCATGACCCACATTCCATCTACAGGCAAGTTTTAAAAAGTCAACCCCTTTATAAAGGAAGAGGGTCAAATTCCCCAATTATTCACAGGTCTTCTAGGTTATATTAAGTGCTATATAAAAACAGATAGGATCCCTGGTTCTATAGGTATCTTGAATTCTACATTCCTTCTTATGTCTGTAGCAGTTGACTGAGTTAATATGGTCATATGGAGGAAGGTCACTTCAAAATATCTAGGAGGCTGATTTTGAACTTCAAGCTTTGGCAGAGAGTGTCTGATTTTAAAGCTATGTGTTGAAATGTCTTCCCAATTATTTCCCAATATTTTGATAATAATGGATGTGGTAGAACAGGTTTCCAAGGAAACAGATTCTAAAATAGAGAATTGCATGTAGATGTTTTATTTGTAGGCAACAATACCCATCAAGGTAAAGGAGATAAGATTGGGTAGAAGAAAAAATTACAAGAGCAACCTCAGACAATTCCATGGGTACCTCTGGAGATGGGATAGGGTTTAGAGTTGCCGTGAATTAAGGAAAGAAGGCCAACCCAGTGACCTTGAATCTACCAGTAGGCTGTGTCCAGGGAGGAGGTCAGAAAGGGACTCAGCCATGAGAAATAAGCAGTCAACATTCCCAATACCTCGGAGAAGGAGTGCCTCGGTCCTAAAGAAACTGGGTGACATACTACAGCCTCCATTACAAGGGACATTCTGTGTTTTCTTTTATTTTGATTCCCTTATAAATTAAGTGGATTGACACTGAAAACCTGAACCTGCATTTCCTGAGAGTGTTTTTCATCTAACCTTAGTTTTGGTTGTTGTCTAATCTAGCAATAAGGATCAGAAGGAATTACAAAATACAGTGAAAAACAAATGACAAATTAGAAAAAAAAAATCCCTTAAAAAATTTCTACTTGAACAAAAACCAATTTCACGTGCTGATTTGAGGATGCTGAAATGGGGAATAGTTAAGTTTTGGGGACAGACTCATGGCCAAAATTTAGTTCCCCAAATGTCTATTGATACCATGAGATCATTAAGATTCGACAAATCAGATTGGCTGTTTCACCTTTTAATATTACCTGGGCCCCATAAGTAAGGAAAAGGAAGCCTTAGTAGTGGTAACAGAGACAGTTTAGAAGTTAGAACTGGAGGGGACTTTAACAATTTATCTAGCCTAGCTACCTTAACTACAGACAAGAGATAATAGCTATTTATTAAATGTGCATTGTTTCTAATGTTTGTATTATTCAAATTGCTTGGATCCTGTCTCATCCTCACCATTTTTCTGCAAGGTAGTTAGTGTTATGTTCGTTTCACAAATGAAGAAAATGAAACTCATAGAGTTCAGGGTATATCCCCAGGTCATACAGTAAGTAAATAGCTAAGCTGGAATCAATACTTAGGTCTGTTCTGTTTGACCCCTGAAACTGCACTGAAGTACTGAAATATAAACTTGGACTTGGACAGATAACTCAGGAGCTTTTCTTTTCTTTTTTCTTTTTCTTTTTCCTAACTTAGGAACGGTACTGATATCCCATGCTTAAGTAAATAAAACAAATATATTAACAACTTGACTCTTGCCATCTGATGAGTTGTTTTCTGGGGTCATTTTATGATTTCTTTTGGAAACATAGAATACTATAAATTCAGATATACTTTTAATGGCAAATGAACCTCCAAATAGTCTTATCTATAGTGCAGTTATACATTTTGGCCAAATATAAAAGTTTCTCTAGAATACGGATAATCTAGGTGTCCTGGAGATTCTATGGCTACTTTGGGCACCAGAAGTTTAGAAGGATTCTATGAGACAAAGCGTTAAAAGAAGAAATCAGTGAATCAGGCTAAAAAATTTTTGTGTGGCTCATTTTAGCCTACTAAGCCTGTTGCTCAGACTATATGTTACCATCTTTTCTTCTTCTCATTTAACCCTGTCCTCATTGATGTTTTTGTTTTTGTTTTAAGATTTTACTTATTTATTTGATAGACAGAGAGATCACAAGTAGGCAGAGAGGCAGACAGAGAGAGAGGAGGAAGCAGGCTCCCTGCTGAGCAGAGAGCCCGATGCGGGACTCAATCCCAGGACCCTGAGATCATGACCTAAGCCGAAGGCAGAGGCTTAACCCATTGAGCCACCCAGGCGCCCATTATTGATGTTTTTAAAGAAAATTTATTGAAATATATTTATACAGAAAAGTATATTATACATACATTTTTATCATAGTAATTATACACACAGAAAATATGGTATATTGTATACACAGAAAATCACATATACCATACCTGTACAGTTCAATGAAATTTTAGAATCTGAAAACATCCAAGTATCCAAGTACTTTGTACTCTTTTATTCAGCTATTACGTGTATCAGTTTCATCAGTTTGGAGAGGCAAAAGCCACATCATGTGATTTATCCTGCCCATCTCCCTGATTTCCCACCTCTGCTAAGAGTAAATGGCTGGTAATCTCAGGTTTTATAGGAAGAAGAAGAACAAGGAGCTTCTTTTGAAAAGATGAAAGTAGAGAGAGCTAAGAATAAAAATTGGGACATATTAAAGTAGACCTTGATAATCCCAAGATGTAAAAACATTGTCAGGAAAAAGACTTGAAAGAGAAAAAGTTGGGAGAAAATTATATTAATCCACTTCAGTAGTTCCGGAAAGGATAATTTCAGATAGATTATAAATGTGAGAAATACTGCAGACATGGAAGCAATAAACACATCAACTATTGGTCATAAGGCACAGAGGAGAGTGAGAAGAGGAACAAGCTCTGGAGTTTGAATCCTGGGTATCTGGGAAACTACGGGTACGGTGGAAATGAAATGCAAACTGACAGAATGGTTTTGGAGGAATTGTGGTAGAGAACTTCAAGACAGGGCAGTGTCAATACCAACAATTGCTTTACAAAGAACAAAAATGGGGAGGGTAGAAAAGCCATCTTTGGATTTACTTATTGGAGTAGAAAGCAGGGGTGAATGAGAGGAAAAAAAAAAAAAAAAGGAAACACTAAGTGTAAACTACACTCTCCATTCAATCAATTTTTCAAGGAAGGAAACAAAATAGCAAATCTAGGGAGTGCCTAGACCAGGGGAAAAATGCTGAGAAATGATGTAATGAAGTCTCAGTAAAAAAGGAAGGGCTCAGCTTAGTGAAAGCCTTTTCGTGGGAGATGGGAGAGCACTTTCCTATGAGATCAGAAAGCAAAGTTGAGCTTTCACACAGAGAGAAGAAAAAAAGAGGGATCAAACATCAGCCTTGACTTTCTTTAAGAACCAGGTGATCATATCATACACACACAAAACCTAAGAGTGGGAGGAAATCTTGGAATTGACACCACAGGGAATAGGGAGCGCTGTACATCATCCATGAGAACAAGTACTCTCAAACAGCACTGAGAGCCCAGCTGACTTCAGAAAGCTCGAAACTGCAGTGGAACCAGTCAACCTGGCTCTGTGACTTTCTTAGGCAATGTTTGGCAGCCTGGGACTAGGAGCCGGGAAGGCAAATGATGGTATTTACCCATTCTTGGGGATTGGAATGGCAGCTCTGGGGCAAGAGAGTGTGAAAATCTAATAAAATGGTTGACCCTAGTGTCAAGGCTGGTTAGGCAAGCAAATGAGGCCAGAAGAGGGGCTGATGAACTAAGACAATAGTGAGCTATCAAGGGATGGGGAGGGGAAGAGTAATAATGCAACTGAGAAACAGATCTCATTAGAAGTCTGGAGATGAGAGACTTCTAATGATAGGAGTTTATTGTAGTTTCATTCAGAAAGTATTAGAAGAGGAAGAACAGGGACAAACGTGATAAAACTAGGGTCTGAAGATTTGGGATGAGATCAGCCTTAACTGAAGTCTGTTATCCTTATAGTCATTTGTTTCTTTTAAAACCAACTTTGTATGAACCTTTGCAAACACCGTCACAAGGACTATGTATCTGCTGTCTGACCATTGTCACCCACAACTATCTTTCAAATTTGCAGCTGAATTTACACTTTCATAAGGGAGGCCACTTTCACACACAAGAATTCCATTAATCCTCACAACAAACCAGAGTCACTTACTTTTAAGATAATGAAATGGTAAATCAGATCAGTTTAGTAATTTACTTGGGGTCACAAAGAGAGTACAAGGCTGAAGGGGGTACCCCGAGCAAGCTATCTGACTCCAACGCCAGAGTTCCTTCAAGTTTGGTACCTAAGGTTATAGGAAGGGTTGTGTTATCCACCTTTGTTTAATAACCCTTCAGCAGTTTCTTTTATGCGTAGGACCTGTGGGCAGGTGCTAATTTACACAGCTGACTTATTCCTAGTTCAAAAATAAATACATGTTTAATTATACTCTCAAATTTTAAAATATAATTGTCAATTTGTACTTGATAAACAGAAGCAGTATCAATTTTCAGACATGATTATTTGAGTGCATAAACTTTATCTTAACAAGTACTTCAAAGCAGAGAAAATAAGAATTAAAAGAACATATTTATTTATAATAGTATCAACTTGACTGATGTGACTATAATAGATGCAATATAAATACCACCATTAATTTTTTCTCATTTTGGGTCAGGGGCAAGAATGCATGGCAGCAAACAGGTCTGCCTATCTCTCCACCTGTCAAGGTCGTGGCAGATTATAGAGGAGGGTGCAAATTCCCACATATACTGTGCTGGGGTATAAACTTCCTTTTTGACCAATCTACTGAGCTGCCTACAAAGGGAGGGTAGATTCAGAAATACTCAAGAGTGTGATAGGCTGATGGTGAGAGAAACAATTCCCTCAGACCTTGAGGATTTTAAGACTCCCCTTGGTCACTTTTTAAAAGGATATTGTGTGTGGGCGCCTGGGTGGCTCGGTTGGTTGAGCGACTGCCTTCGTCTCAGGTCATGATCCTGGACTTCCAGGATCGAGTCTCACATCGGGCTCCCAGCTCCTTGGGGAGTCTGCTTCTCCCTCTGAACTTCTCCTCTCTCATGCTCTCTCTTACTCATTCTCTCTCAAATAAATAAATAAAATCTTAAAAAAAAAAGAAATTAAAAGGATATTGTGTGTAAGTGATACTAAATTTGGTTTATATGTCAGTATTATAAAGCTGGAGAAGGTTGCTTTTCTGGATTGGGCACCCAGTGATTGCCAGATGTCACAATTATGGTATGTTGACACTATGGATGACTATTTCAAAAGTGACTTAAGACAGACAATTTTCCAAATGTCATCATAGCCTGAGCAAACACAAAGATTCAGAGTAGGAAGCAGAAAATGGTGGGAAATGAGTAGACTTTTCCAGGTCATGGAAAGATCTGATAAGTCATCCTTAGTAATCAGAATACAAATGTTAGCTCTTCCCTTCATCTCCTCCCACACATTCTCCTAGCAAATTAATATTTCTTTCTCTCTGCTGGATAACAAAAACATTAGTTTGCTTGACCTTACTTGTAAAATGCTGACTGCTTTTTATTTTTGTGCATGTATCAATATTGCAGATCAAGGACAAGACAAACTACTGCTGAGAAAACTTTCAGGGGTACATCTGTGAGTCCCTGTCATGGTACCCTGAGTACCTCTCATGTTCTAGAAACATGTTCTATGATATGTGTTCTAGAATCCAGCTCACATTCATAGAAGTAAAGAGTGATTTTTCAGTGAAGTTCCAAATTTGTTTTTCAGTAAAGTTTCAAATTCTTCCCTTGAATTAACTTGTATAATCCATTGAACTCCCTGTGTTTGCCTGGGTAACAGAATCTAAAGTGGGCAAATTACCCCCATTGAATTAGAACACATAATTAAAAAGTACATCAAACTTAATTGGGAACTGCTGTTACTTCTCTGGACCTCATTTATTGATAGAGAGCACTGGACTTGTTAATCTTTGCCC
This sequence comes from Enhydra lutris kenyoni, assembly GCF_002288905.1. Classification (NCBI taxonomy): domain Eukaryota; kingdom Metazoa; phylum Chordata; class Mammalia; order Carnivora; family Mustelidae; genus Enhydra; species Enhydra lutris. Next base: position 49,459,174 of record NW_019154093.1, read on the forward strand.
TTTTAACATAAAATCTCAATTACTTTTTTATTCCAACTGTCCTCACTCAACCCATGTGACAGCATGAATGAAACAACTTCTTAGGAGCCAAGATGCAGGGGCTTTGGACATCATCAGCACTTTGGTCCATTCGGGCACCTATCTGGATGAAACCACCCAAATTGTCATAAATTTATTCCATGGTTTTGTAATGGTCCTTGCAGCTCTCAAAATCTATGTGTTTTATAATTTTGGGGTTCATTTGCGTCTTATGAAAAATTGGAAGTTTGTCTTAGATGACATCCAAACATTCTTCTAGTTCTGAAATGTCAATGAGGTTAGAAAATGGCTTTCTTTCTTTCTTTCTTTCTTTCTTTCTTTCTTTCTTTCTTTCTTTCTTTCTTTCACTTTCTTTCTTTCTTTAGCTGGTTTCAACTACATTCAGTTGTATAGTGTTTGTTTTGTTTTGTATTTTCCTTTAAAGAAGAGAACTACATAAGTTAAGATTTAGGTTTTTGCAACCCAATAATTTCAGTCAACCATCAAATTGTTTTTGATGATTTAATCATTACATGAGGATACCCAACAACTGAATCTTTTTTATGCCACTGTTCTTTTGGATATTTTGAAAACCTGTAATTAGTTTTTGAACCAAGTGAAATACCAAAACTGGGGGGGGGGGAATGTTAAATTAGGGAAGTTATAATGTATATCATGGTAGGGGTCCAATAAATTTCCTTTTTCATTTAAAACTAAAGAAAACAATTTGGAAAGTAAACATTTGAGAAAAAAATTAACTATAACATTTTATCAGTGATAAAGCATGCTACATATGCAAATAATTTCAGTAGTAATTTTGGTAGCTATCTGATTAATGGCATATACAAAATGATATAGCTACATGGCATCTAGAATTGTCCTCATTTTTTATTATTGCTGTAGGGGACTTGTCTTTCAAAAAATAATTCTAAAGCTCACAATAATTAAAGCTAGAGATGTAGTCTCCTGAAAAGGGCAAATACCAACAGAAAAGAATATTTTCTCAGATTTTTCTGAAAGTGTTATGTTAATTGAAAGATTCATTTAATAGCAATGATAAAGTGAGCTTGATGATTACATCACATTTGAAGAAAAATGAAATTGAAATCATTTTTAAATAAAAATATTCTAAGTGAATATTATTGATAATTTTAAAATGTTTATTGATTTTGAAATATTAAGAAGTTAGCAAAAATAAGACTTTTAAAGGGTTGTGTATAACTTATCAGTTTATATTAACATTTAATTTTATAATTGAGTATTTTTAAATGCATTGTTACGGTTATAATTTTATCTTCCCCCTTTAGCATATTAAGACTTTGAGTTCAAAGATTCAAATGATAATTTAGGTGTTAAATTATAATTACAATTAAATTTTCAAAATGTTTTCACTTTACTATAAGAGCTGCAGGTTAGTGTGTGTATGTACTTTTTCTGATAAATTGTATCTAAATTCATTACATTGGATATGTGATAGGTATTTGTTTGTATATAGTGATGCATAGATAAGTATATAGAGACCTATGTACAGAATACACAAACACACACACACACACACACACACACACACACATACATTGAACTTGAATCTTTAGGACTCATTTCATGTATTACGGAACTGCAAAATATGCTAGAAAATAACCAATATTCATGACCATAAAAACAATTAGTTTTGGTAAGTGCTTAAGTATTATTAAAATAGTATAAAGTGTTAAAGATACATGCACATGTCTTATATATGTATGTATGACTTAAAGATCAGTCCCAAATTATGGAATAATCATTTATAACATGACTTTAAAAATGCCAATTTTCAAAATACTTTAATGCCTTTGCTGTCTCAAACTGAATGGCCTTTCAACATTGCTCATTGCATGGACAATATAAACTAGTTGGAGTCCCTAGTTTTATTTTAGCAATCATGGTGTGGCTTCAACCAGCAGCAAACTGCTAATGATCAAAGCATCAATGTTGTCCTTCTAATTTATTAAAATGAAATGCCCCAAAAAGACACTAAATAAGGACACACCCTCTGGTGTGCATTGAGTCCTTTGCAGAGTCTTATAAAATATACATAACAGAGTCAATAATTTTTTTACTTAGCAATATTTCATTTTTATACGATTGCTAATCATGGCGAGCATTTACCATCCCGTCACCATGTAGTGGTAGACGGTGCAGCTATGTATGGAATGAAAAGCTTAAACACGAGAAAAGTTTCTGCAAATTTGACTTCTCTCAATTTCACATTCTTTTGTGTTCAGTTTGTGGTGCCTGGTTTCTGTGTGAAATGATTTCCAAGTTTTCAAATGAAAGCAGTTAAGAAACAAAATATTTACACCCTTCTAACTCGGGCTTCCTGTATAGCTAGATACAATACAGATGCTAAGTCACTGGTCTGAAAGAGCTTCCACAAATCTATAATAAAATAATTAAATTAGTGAGCTGTGTTTAGATCAGAGACCCTTGGTTGCCAACTCCTAAGAACTCGGGGAATTCAGAACCACAGAAGGATCATTTGGACTCCATTTGGCAGAGACGTCAGAAACTCACTGCTCCTGGGAACATCCTTTTCCAATAACATTTATAGCTCTAGATGGAAGCGAAAAGCACCATATGTTAAGAGTTTCCTGCAAAGCTTCCTGGTAAGAGAGGAAATAAATTCAACTTGTCACATCTGCTCGTGGGCCAGTCAAGTAGGATTTTATCACAGCCTTAAGTGGTTTACAAAACTGTCCTGTTATCGACCGAAGGGGCTTTACGTTTCAGGTTTTTTCTTACTGATGTTCATAATCTAAATCATTAAACTATTTTTCTTCTTTGGACTTGAGCAGCATGCATCATCATTTGCTTCTAAGCAAGGAGAATTATTCAGAGCAATTCAACTAAGAATCACGTTCCCCTTGCTCAGTCTCCATATCTGCTAGGATGCCTCCGGGTTTCAGTTCTACCTCAGTTTCGACCCGTGGGTCCTTACATTTTGCATAATTTAAGATGGGAACTGCATTTAATCAGGCTAAATTGATTATCCACCATTCTGAAAAGTCCCGACTGGCTTAAACCATGGCAAAGACCCATAGGGTCAGAAAAGATTTTTCTGCCAGAGATATAGGTAATCACAGGAAAGGTGTTAAAACTTGCATTGTTAGCCCCAAGTTTTCTCCCAGAGTGATTGAAAAAAAAAAAAAGTTAGAGTCACTATGGGCATTTCAGTTTTCTATCATAAGCAAAATCCTTTTTAGTTTGCAAGTCTATGGAAGATGGAGCACCGTATGTAAGCGTTACCTTTTCCTAATTAATCATAAGTTAAATTGATAGCAGTTGTTCCAAAGTAAAAATAAGTTCTCAATTTACCAACTTGCAGTTTTATATTCATGTCTTCTCGCAAGGGGTGATCAAACTTTTTAATGGATTTCCTTTCATTCTAGAAGTTTAAAAACACTTTAAGTAAAAATTGTGAACTTTATACATTTAATTATTGTATATCAAGTAAATGTGATAGAATTTCAGAGTGCCATGCTTGATGAAATCTCCAGCCTTTGTTTATTTGTTGGTATATACGTATCATTCCTATAGGTGTAAAAACATGCAAAACATGTAAAAAATTAACTAAATTAGAGTGAAGGAAAATAATATGGAGTAGCAAGACAACAAAAGAAAAATTTAACACAGGAGCCCCACAAATTCATTCAGGCTGTGGATTAAGCTGAGTTTCCTAGTAACCAAAATAAAACAGCTAAATGGTTCACTTTTCTATCTATAGGAGAAAAAATTGTCAAAGAGAAGATTTTACCACCAATGAGGTCTAGAAGTTTCTCTGAGGATCTTCATAGAATGCTGAATGATTGAGTCAATTACATCTTTTTTTTTTTTAAGATTTTATTTATTTATTTGACACACAGAGAGAGATCACAAGTAGGCAGAGAGGCAGGCAGAGAGAGAGAGAGAGAGAAACTGGCTCCCTGTTGAGCCGGGAGCCTGATGCGGGGCTCAATCCCAGGACCCTGAGATCATGACCTGAGCTGAAGGCAGAGGCTTAACCCTCTGAGCCACCCAGGCGCCCCTGAGTCAATTACATCTTAATACTACCCCCCCAAAAGCATAAAGACATTGAAATGTTTCACTGAGCTATTTCCTGTAATATCACTCAATGTAACTTGTGAACATTATAGCTCAATTTAATGCAAAACAATTCTACCAACTTTGCTACGATGCACAGTTCTGGAGGTACTGTTCACATAGGTAGTGCTGAAACAGGAAGCGAAAGCATTGAGTATTATCACAGAAGAAAGGTGCTGATTTCATCAACATGGCAATGATAGAAAAATCTGTGACGGGTCCATTCCACAACGGCTATGACACCACCTTTCTACTATCAGTCATTACAAACAAATATACAGTATGAAAGAAACTCAGAGATATTAGTGATCATGTACTATGCTCCCTATACTCTATGGATGAGGCTGAAACTGTCCCCCTCTAGATCTGCCTTCCCCTTCATTATTTAGTAATAGAACCTGCAGGCTGTCTTTCTGGTTCTCTCTTACACCTAGGTTTGGCCTTTCTCATCCAGGTTTTAGATTTTCTGTGTGCAGAAATAATATGTGCAACTTCTTAATCATTTCTTAAAATATATTTGCCATGGACTTTCTTCTTTCCCTCCTGGCTGGGAAAACATGATAACAGGGTTAACTCTGGAAGCCACTTTTTTATTTTTATTTTTTTTGGTGAGTTATAGCTCAATTTTTATTTATTTATTTATTTATTTTTATTATGTTCAGTTAGCCAGTATATAGTACTTCATGAGTTTTCGATGTCATGTTCCATGATTCATTAGTTGCATTTAACACCCAATGTGGAAGCCACCTTTTGAGGATGGAGGCATTGTTCCACCAGCTCTATATTGCTTACCTCTGCCTGGACTGTTTTGTCTGTCATGTGATAGGGAATTAAAATTCTGTCTTGGTGAATACTGTCTAAGAGTATTTTTTAATTAAACACCTTAATCTAGTACAATAGCAATGTTATCATTATCCATATTTATATTTCCTTCACTTTTGGATGAGAGAATTGAAGAAAAGAAAAATTGCAAAGAAAAGAAGAAAAGAAGGAGAAAAAGATATTGGCTTTATTTTAATGGATTCATCGGATGGCCAAAGAATCACTCACTCAATCATGCTGTGAGTCTTTGAGTTTTTCCATCAATAGCAATAATAGAATATTAGGCAGAATACTGAATTTGGTGCCAGCCATATCTGTATTCAAATCTTGGTTTCAACATTTCCCTGACTTTTTGACCTTAGACAACTGACTAAAACTTCTCTTCCTCATTATCCTCTTTAGTGTGATTATGTGAATTTTAAAATATCAGCTAGCATTTCCTGTGTGCTGGATCCTGGTCTAAGTGCTTTACTTGTGTTATTCCATTTGATCCCTTTGCAATCTGTATCTGAGAAATGAACATTGTCCTTGTTTCCTAAGTAACAAAACTGGGGTAAGGGAAGATGAAACAACTTGCCTAAAGTCAAAAGCTGGTAAGTGGTGGATCAGGCTTTTTTTTTTTTAAAGATTTTATTTATTTATTTGTCACAAACAGAGTGAGAACACAAACAGGGGGAGTGGCAGCAGATTGAGAAGCAGAATCTCCGCTGAGCAGGGAGCGAGACTCAGGACTTGATCCCAGGACCCTGAGAGCGTGACGTAAGCCAAAGGCAGACACTTAACTGACTGAGCCACCCAGGCGCCCCTTACACTTTTGGTACTAATATCTTAGCTCTCTAAGAGACAACATTTGTGCTTTTCTAAATTAGAGGATCTTTACAATGTTAGTGCCCAGCTTGGCTATCCATGATTTTGTATCTATAATTCCCTTTTAATAGCAGTTTTCTAATAGAAAAAATAGTGACCATAAATCATAATGATATTAGAAAATGTACAGTTCCACAAAAAGCAGTTCAGTCACCCATATTTCCTCCACCCATAATCACTGTTAACATAAGTACATAGATTTCTTTTAGTACCAGGCCATTCTTGTATTTTTACTGAAGTATAATTAACATCCAATATTATATTAGTTTCAGATCTACAACATAGTGATTCAACAATTATATACATTACAGAGTGCTCATCATGATGTCTAGTTACCACCTATTGGCATACAAAGTTATTACAATATCATTGACTATATTCCCAGTGGTGTACTTTACATTTCCATGACGTACTTATTGCGTATTCTTGCCTCCTTTGTTGTGGACTAACTGACCATATAATCATGGTGTATCTCTGGGCTTTCTGTTCTGATCCAGTACCTATGTGTCTGTTTTTGTGCCAGTAGTACACTGTTTTGATTACTATAGATTTGTAGTATAGTTTCAAGTATTAAAGCATGATACCTCCAGCTTTGTTCTTTCCCAAGATTGCTGTGTCTGTTTGGGATCTTATGTGGGTCTCTACAAATTTTAGAATTATTTTTATGACTCTGAAAAATGCCATTGGTATTTTGATAGGGATTTCATCGAATCTGTAGATTGCTTTGGGTGGCCTGGATATTTTTAAGACTATTAATTCTTTCAACCCATGAGCATGGTACATGTATTCACTTATTTGTGTCATTTTCAATTTATTTCTTCAATATCTTATAGTTTTCAGTGTATAAGTTCTTTACAGCCTTGGTTATATTTATTTCTAGGTATTTTGTTGTATTGATGAAATTGTAAATAGGATTGTTTTCTTAATTTCTTTTTCTGATAGTTTGTTATTAATGTATACAAATAGAATAGAAAGAAGCACCTGGGTGGCTCAGTTGGGTAAGCATCTGCCTTTGGCTCAGGTCATGATTCCAGAGTCCTGGGATCAGCTGCACATGGGACTCCCTGCTCAGTGAGGAGTCTACTTCTCTCTCACCCCCTGCCCCTCCCACCATTCATGCTTGTTCTCTCCCATGCACTCTCTGTCTCTCTCAAATAAGTAAGTAAGTAAGTAAGTAAGTAAATAAATCAGTTTATGTTAATTTTGCAATTTTATTGAATTTATTTATTAATTCTAATAGCTTGGGGTTTTCTAAATATAGTATCATGTTCTCTGCAAATAGTGACAGTTTTACTTCTTCCTTACCAATTTAGATGCCTTTTATTTCTTTTTCTTGACTGATTGCTCTGGATAGTTCCAGTTCTACATTGAATACAAGTGAAGACAGTGCTTATCCTTGTCTTGTTCTTGATCTTAGAGGACAATCTTTCCATCTTTTCATTATTGTGTGTGATGGTAAGGGAGAGATTGCCATAAATGGCCTTTATTATGTAGAGGTATATTCCTTCTATACCCACTTTGTTGAATTTTTAATCATAAACTTATTTTGAATTTTGTCAAGTTTTTATACATCTATTGAGGTGATCATTTGGTTTTTACCTTTTCATTTGTTAATGTGGTATATCTCATTGATTGATAGGCAGATATCAAACCCTCTTGCATCCCTGGAATAAATCTCACTTGTTCATGGTGTATGATCCTTTTAATGTACTGTTGAATTTGTTTTGCTAATATTTTATTGAGGATTTTTGCCTCTATGTTCATCAGGGATATTGGCCTATAATTTTCTTTTCCTTCCTTCCTTCCTTCCTTCCTTCTTTCCTTCCTTCCTTCCTTCCTTCTCTCTATCTCCTTCTATTTTTTCCATCCCTTCACTTTCGGTTTAGATGTATCTTTTGGTCTAAAACAAGTCATATGGGCAGCATATAGATACGTCTCTCTTTTTTTTTAATCCATTCAGCCACCCGTGCCTTTTGATTGAAGCATTTTGTCCATTTACATTTAAAATAATTATCAATAGGTATATATTTATTGCCATTTTGTTAATTGTCTTCATGTTGTTTTGTAGTTCTTTGAGTCTTTCTTCTTTTCTTGCTCTCTCCCATTATTATTTAACAACTTTCTTTAGTGTTATGTTTGGATTCCTTTTTCTTTATTATGTATCCACTATAGGTTTTTGGTCTGTGGCTATCATTGGGCTGATATACCATTATACATATATAGCTGTGGATTGTAAGATGATGATCACTTAAGACAGAATGCACTCTAAAAGTACTATGTTTTTACTCCCCACACAACATTTTCTGTTTTTGATATCATGTTTCACATCTTTAATATTGCATATTCCTTCATTAATTATTATAGATAAGAGTTGAATTTATTCTTTTTATCATTTAACCTACATATTATCTTTATGAGTGGCTGATTCATTATCTTCACTGTATGTTTGTTTTTATCTGTGAAGTTTTTTCTTTCACAATTTTCTCTCTTCTCCTTCTGGGATCCCTATAATACAAGTGTTAGTGCACTTGATGTTGTCCTAGAAGTCCCTCAAACTATCCTCATTTTTAAAAATTCTTTTTTCTCGGGGTGCCTGGGTGGCTCAGTTGTTGGTTGTCTGCCTTTGGCTTGGGTCGTGATCCCAGGGTCCTGGGATTGAGTCCTGCATTGAGATCTCTGCTGGGTGGGAAGGCTTCCTCTCCCTCTCCCACTCCCCCTGCTTGTGTTCCCTCTCTTGCTGTCTCTCTCTCTGTCAAATAAACAAACTCTTAAAAAAAAAAGTTCCTTTTGCTGTTTGCTATTCAGCTTGAATGATTTCCACTACTCTCTTCTCCAGATTGCTGATTCATTCTGCATCATCTAATCTGCTGCTGATTCCCTCTAGTGTATTTATTTTTATTTTAGTTATTGTATTCTTCATCTCTGAGTTGTTCTTTTTCTATTTGTTTTCTATTTGTTTAAATTTTCACTTTGTTCATCCATTCTTCTCCCAAGTTTAGTGAGCATCTTTATAAACATTACTTTGGACTCTTTTATCAGGTAGATTGCTTATCTCCATTTCATTTCGTTCTTTTTCTGAGATGTGTCTTGTTCTTTCATTTGGAACATACTCCTCTGTCTCCTAACTTTGTGTGACTCTCTGTGTCTATTTCTGTGTATTAGGTAGGTCAGCTGTATCTCCTGGTCTTGAAGGAGTAGCCTTAATTAGAAGATGTCCTGTGGGGCGCAGAAGCACAATCCCCTCTGATCACCAGAATCAGACAGTCCAGGTGTGTCCCCTGTGTCTTCCTGTTGTGGCTGAGCTGAAACTGCTAAAGGTACATTGGTGGGTGAGACTGGTCCCTGGTCCAGCTGGCTATCATGCCTGTCTATAACTGCTATGGGTTCACTGATGGGTGGGGCTGGTCTCTGGCATGGCTGGGGAGGCCCACTTATGGCTGCCACAGATACGCTGGTGGGCAGAACTGGCCTCCCTCATGGGTGTGCACTGTTTTGAGGGAGGTATTGGGTCCAGCTGAGGCTACTTGCTGGGTACAGTGGGGTGGGACCCACTTTGGAATCATGCCTCTGGGTGGGTAGATTGGGCAGAGTGTGTCCACAGGGGAACAATGGGAGCAAGCTGAGTGGGGTTAGCAAGGCAGATGGAGAGTATCAGAAATGACACCTGCTAGTACTTCTATTCCCAGGGAAAGTTCCTGCAAATCCCTGCCCCTCCAGAATGGGCCCTAAAATAGTCAATAAGTCTCCTTCATGTATGGATCAGGTGTTTTTCAAACTGCTGCCTTTGAGCTGGGTCTCAGAACAAGTGAGTCTGTGCACAGGCCCTATAAGAGCAGAGTCTTAGTTTCTTATAACCCTCTAGCTATCCTGCAGTTAAGCCCTGATAATTTTCAAAGCCAATTGTTATGGGAGCAATCTTCCTGGTGTTAGGGTTACCTGATGTGGAGCTTGAACCCTTCACTCATTTGAGAGAACCTCTGTTCCTGTGATATCCCTGGGGCTTGTGGGTCACTATGCCAAGGGAGTGGATCCCAACCAGACTTTGTCCCTGACCTCCTATCCATCTCAAAGTGGCTTTTTCTCGATATCTTTAGCTGTGAAAGGGCTTTTCTGCTCATCTTCAGGTCATTCAGAAACAGTTGGTCTATATGTAGTTGCGGCCTTGGTGTGTCCATGAGAGTTGAGCTCAGAATACTCCACAATTCTGATTCTCCCAGACTATTCACAGAATTGTTTTCATCACTTGCCAATAGATAACCCAAGTGCCAGCCTTTGTGCCTACATCCTCACAAAAAATCACCACTTTAATTCATAATATGTACTATGAGGAAGAATATATCTTTTTGTTGAGTTAGTCTAAGTAGTTCTTTGGAGCCAGTTTTCTGCTGGTCTCCATTGCAGTTCTAGGACATACATAGTTTCCCTTTAGCATGCTGTTCCAACCCTGAAAACATGGTGGCTAACTGTATGTGTATGTTACGCTACACCTTTCCTTGCTTTTTGGCCATTTACTCTGCAAGATATCAACTCAAGTCCTTATATGTATAATTGACTTTTTCAGGTGTTAGGGTAACTAATTGTGATTACAGTGAAAGGAAGAAAATTTTTAAAAAATTGTTTATTCAATTTGACTTTCTCCTAATTTAAGAAAAAGGCACCCAAGGAATTAATCCCACTCTTGGATTCAAGGGCACTCTTCTGTTTCTGACCTTGTTCTCCTAAACTCCAGCCCCGTACCACCCTGTGCAAATGTGAAAAGCAAAACTCTCAGTACTTTCCTCATAAAATGTTATGAGGATTACCTGAATTAATAAGTGTAATACACTGTCTGGCATACAGTGAGTGTTGCCCACATGTTATTACTATTATTGCTATTGAGAAAGCAGAATATAATAATAGTTCTTTATATTGTGCAAAGTAACCTCTCTGACATTAGAGAAATCACTTTGCAGTATTAGGCAGAAAAGTATGAGATACTTTTGTTTATATGTACCTCACCTTTCAAAGTATGACCAGCCAGCCTTCTGGGTACAAGAACCATGACACTTAAGTCAGGTACTTGTTACAAATACTTAAGGTACAGAAGACGCAGCTAAAGCTTTTAGATTTGGACTAGAATGAATATATTCTTAGAAAATGTGCTTATTGCACTCTCTATCTTGAGAAAGGCAGGAGACTAAGCTAGTTTTATTCTTACATAGACCATGTGAACATTTCCCACATAAGTGTATAGTCTTATAAAGTTTGATTTCGATTATGAACATGATCAAAGGAACTCTTGAACTAAAATCTTCTTACTTTTGTGAATTAAGCAGATTTTCAAAAATCTTTAAGAGGCACCATTGTTTTTCTGTACCCTTCATGACAGTTTGTAAAATGATCCACTCTTGATCTCTAACATGCTTTACCTAAGCTAATTGTAGACAATAGTTGTTTAAATAAACTACCTACCTAGCTCAGAGCACAGATACATTTGAGGAAGAATAAATGGATATGTAAGAACTAAGGTAAACGATTATTTCAATTCAACAGTCCAGCAAAAAATATTTTGAGGAACTAGTTACTATATACCAAGCTTCTTGGCCTGAATATACAAATATGAACAAGACTCCATCCCTGCTCTTAGGATGTACCTGGCAGAGTGAGAAGGAAGACTTCAGTTAAGGAAATGATGAGTCTTACAAGGATTTTTACCAAGGCTTCTAGTTAAACTTTATCACCATTTTAGATGTTACCAAATACAGGAAAAGCAGAAGGGAAATGATTAGATTATACTGAGATAATCTGTTCCATTTACAAAGTGCTGAAAAATAAGATGGATTCATTAACGTGGAATGATCAGGAACTAGGTGAGGGATCATTTCAAGGGAACAGCAAAATTTATTATGTAACTTGTAAAATAAAGTAGGTAAAGAAAGGGTAGATCCTTAAAGTGTAGTTATAGACCCTTTCTCAGAGTAAGGAAGCTTATTCTCTTAAAGAAATCTGTTTTAAATGGGAAAAGTTCTATGAGTGTTTCATCCATCAGACATGTCACCAACACAATGACTGTAGCAGTACCGTCTATTGTATTATTTTTGAATGTGTGTGTCTGTGTGTGGATAAATGTGTGTGTGGGTGTGTGTGTGTGTGTGTGTGTGTAAATAAACAAGTTTACCAGGTTGTGTATACTTGCTATAAGGAAACTCTACCTTATTTAAATTCTTCTGTGAAGCACTTAATAAAATTTAATAGAAGTAAAAAAGTTCACTTCATGAATGAAAACTGAGTCCGGTGGCAGGCCCTACTTCAAAGAAGCAGCAGTTTGCATTAATTTCCTGTTATTTCAGTATCTGTATGTGAGTTACTTTCTGTTCCTTTTAATCCTCTTTTTCACTGGTTCATCCTAATACCATTTCTAGAAAACAACAGTTTAAGCAAAATCTATGGATCTTTTAGAAGGCACACAGTACAGCTATCAAACACAAAGCTTGTCGATGGGCATGAATGGGTGGTCATATTGAAAGTTCTTGCCAAATGTGAGGCTGCGAGAGCTAATGTTAAAGAGACAGAAACCTATTCCCAATTATTCTATTTTTGGAAAAAGTAAGTGGCCCATCACCCATGATGAATGATATCTGGATATAAATAGAGTACATGGCTGCCTATGTTTGTCTATTTGTCTGTAGGTATATTTACACACCCTCTCATTCCGGGATACCTTTGGCCTCGAAACTGACAGTTACATATGTTCCTTTCAATGCCTCAAAGAACCAACAACCTGGATTCTAAAAGCAGCAGGTGTTCCAAACTGGCAAATAACATCAAAATATCTGTGTAATGTCACGGAATTCAGAGAGGCAATAGCTAATATTTATTAGCTTACTCATGTATGCTAATATGTTAATGACATGCCAGTTATTATTCTAACTGCTTTGTGTGTATTAACTTCCTCAGTCCTCCTATGAGGGGGTCATATTTGCATCATATTTCACAGGTGAGAAAACTTAGGCATAAAGAATATAAGTAACTCTCCAAAGGCCAAAGAGCTATTAAGTGTCAGTCTGGGATCCAAATCCACAGATTTCTGTCCCAAGGCATCTATTGTTCACACTGTGTTAATGTATGTTCTTACATCTAGCCAGTCTAAGATTGATATGATGCTTATCTGGGGATGGGGAGAGGTGCTTGGAAAGGAAATGGCTTTTAATTGGTCAGGCCTGTGTTCCCCTCCTCCCTCTTTGTCTTTCTTTTGAAGATATTAAATTTACTCTATAGGTCTTTGTATGGGAGACCTACCAGTCTTGGCCTTGTGCTGCCAGTCCTCCCTTTCTTATATGAAACATACCTGGAGGGAATGCCTGAGTGACTGTCAAAACAGAAAGAGTATTTTTTATTTTTTCAAATTTTTTAGGCTGAGCTAAACAATAACAGTGTTTTAAACTCTATCATCTTTCACCCAGTGCTGCCAGAGGTAGAAGGTGGCTTGCATGTTGGCTGTCTGCATTTACATTCCTTCTTTGAACTGTTTGGAATGTCAGACCCATTAAGAAGTAATGTGTTCATTCAGGAAGCACAATCAAAATAATTGAACATCTTCCCCAGGTATGAGTGTATTAATTTTTTCTTCTTTGCAGAAATGTGGATGAAAATCACACCCATTCTGCTAAAGAGTAAAAAGTAATCAGTTCAAACCTATCACAAAATAAGCATTTCAAAAAACATGAAGTTGGGAAATTATAGCATGAGAACAACCATGAAATTTAAATCACAGTGTTTATCATTTGTCTAATTCTTTTCTTCTCTTGAATTGTATTAATATAAAAGAAGAAACATGCAGGTCAAACCCTTCTACAATGAGTATCATTATCATAAAACTTCTATCTAACCAGAAGACAGGAAAAAAGAATCAACAAGGGCAGCATTTCAAAGCTTCAAATGCAATGACAGTAAATAAAGAATGTGGAATATTTCTTAAACTCTGTGCTAAATTGATTTTAATTAAACATTACCCAAGTGCTTGCTGGACTCTAGGAGTTGACTGTGGTGGCACAAATACAAAAGTGACTTGGTTAATACCTTGAGTACTGATGACACACACCTAACCATTACGGACTCCATTATGTGATCAGTGTCTTAAATCTTACTTTAATTTCACGGCAGCATTGTGCCTGTCTAATCCAAGGTCCACAAAGTTTGAAAATCTGGTCTGAGTCTCTACAGCTAGGAAGTTGCTGAACCAAGATCCAAGGTCCCAACGTGTGTGTGCCTGTTGATGTCAGGCAGGTCCGTAGAGCTCACCGAGGAGAGAGGAAGTTACCTGAGTAAGCTAGGTCCATCTTGGCTGTATGAGCAAGGGAAGAACAGAGAATTGCAATATTCTGGTTATTCAACTCTGGTCATGCCAACTTTGAGTCAAGTGCAGAGCCACGTGCCTGACAGTCCTGAACGTGCCACAAAATGAGGTCCTGTCATGTTCTTTGCCCTTCACGTTTGACTTTGAGGTTCTCCATTAAACACCTCAAGACTAAGGTCCCAGATGCCATAGAGCCATTTGCATCAGGAGGACTATGTCTACAGCTCATTTGTTTACTTTATTGTCTCCCTTTTTTAGCCACTGGATTTCATAAGTATCTTAACCCGTTTAGCATTTTTTTTTTTAAATTGCATAGCATATTTTAACATTTGTTTGTATTTTTTTAAAGATTTATTTATCTATTTATTTTAGAGAGAGAGAAAGCCAGGTGTAAGGGCAGAGGGAGAAGGAGAGAAAGAGTCTTAAGCAAACTCCACATTGAGCACGCATCCTGACACGGGGCTCTATTTCAGGACCCTAAGATAATGACTTGAGCTCTAACCAAGAGTCGGACACTTTAACCTACTGTACCACCCAGGTGCCCCTGTATTTATTTTTCTAAGACAGTGTGGGTTTGAATATTAGCTTTGCCATTTACTAACCAGGTGATCTTGGGAAAAAAATCACACCTGTGTGCACACATACACACACACGCACACATACACATATGCATGTACCTTTTGTAGGTCTCAGTTTGTTCAGCAGTCAAATGAGTATAATAAGCCTATCACTTTTTGACCTGAGAGGATTAAATGATAAAATGAAGGTAAGGCCTGATATATAGGAAATGCTGAATAAATTCTAGCTATGATTTCTGAATTTTCTAAATTTCTTATTTTTATTTAACTTTGATGGAAGGAAGATTAAGATGAATGCTATAATGCATATCCACATGTTAATCTGTACACATTTTTAAAGAAGAGGCTCCCCTAATTACTGGACTTTTATGGCAATTTAGTTCGAGTATACTGTGACTTGGGTTAATAGGGCTCCACTCCCTTCAGCAATGTCTTTGCTTGGAGGGGTCCCCATGCCATCAAGAAGAGGATGCTCAACATTTTTTTTTTTTTCCAGAGTATAAAACCTAAACTCAAATGATTTGCCTTATGGCACTTTTTCTTGCAAAAAGAGTCTTTCTCTGGCTAGTTTGTCACCCTCTGCTAGTGGGCAGGAGGTTTAGCTAAGATGTTTTGGTGATAGTTGTTCAGCATATATATAAGGTAGTTACTTCTGACTTTTGCAATGATCTTTTTTCCAGTGAAATATTTCCAGGGCTTTAGGACAGATTTAACCCACCACAGGGACGAAGCCACAATAAATACACATTTTAAAATATGGGGCGCCTGGGTGGCTCAGTGGGTTAAGCCTCTGCCTTCGGCTCAGGTCATGATCCCAGAGTCGTGGGATCGAGCCCCACATCGGGCTCTCTGCTCGGCAGGGAGCCTGCTTCCCCCGCCCTCTCTCTGCCTGCCTCTCTGCCTGCTTGTGATCTCTCTCTCTCTCTCTCTCTGTCAAATAAATAAATTAAATCTTTAAAAAAAAAAAAGAAAAAGAAATAAAATGCACACATACCCCGCTTTATTCATTAGGGAGCGGGGCAGCTGGCAGGAGCTTTGAGACTTACAGTTATTTAAGAAGGCAGTGAGACTGAACCTTGGAATATGGGTGGCACTTCAGTAGCTGGACATGGGAGGGGAAGACACATAAATTCCAGAGGCAAGTCACAGGCAACATCTAGTGCCAATAGGCATAAATAGATCCAAGTTCATTTTCTTTCCTAGGTTTTCATCTTCGCTTTAAAAATGTACTATTAAAAAACATTCAGTTGTTACAGCAGAAAAACTATCTCCAGCATGTGATATGGAAGTAATTTTTTAAGGTTGCAAGAAACCATTTAATAAATTACTGAAAATGGATTGAAAGCATTAATAGAGGTTCTTATATATGCTTAAAAGATCCAACAAGAGTAATGTATTCACTGGGACAACAAATTGTTCTGATAAAAAAAGAAAATCCATCTTCACTTTCCCAATTTTTGATGATCGCTTCCATCAAGCAACCACTGAACTCAAGGGCAAGTCTCTCAGGAGTTCCTGACCATTAGGAAATTCTTGAGTGGTGGGAGAGAGAGAGGCCTGCGGTGGCCAGCAGTCTGTGGAAACATTTACAAAAGCATTCAGCAGTCCCTAATGGCCTGAAAGCAAATGGATATTTGACGGCAACAATGAAAAGGAACATTTCAATTTGGATGCATTTGCTTGTGAAACAAATGTTTACAACAGAAACCTCCATTTGGGTTGTGGGAACAGGTCAAACAAACTCTGTATTTACTGAAGAATCAAATACAGATTCTCACCGTAAGCATCACCTCTTTGGGGGCAGGCTATAACATAAAGATAATGTGCAGGATAACAAAAAGGAAACAGAGCCACAAGATTGTAAAGTAATGGACAATATGTGTAACACTTACCAGCTATGGAAGAGCGGCTTTGGGAGGAAATCTGTATTGGTTAGGATAAAAATAACAGCTGCAGTAAGAGTGAAACCCATATTAGGGTGATGGAAACAAGACATCATTTGTTTCCATCACTTGTAACAATTTACTTGTCAGCAGTCCTGAGTCTCCCAGCTTTGGTTCCAGCATCCACAGCATTTGGTTTTCAAAGTGTGGTCCATGATGGTTGCTTTGGCTATAGGCACCATCTCTGCCTTCAAGCCAATGGAAAAGGGAAGGGAGTTGAGGGAAGGATTGTTTCTTCCTTGAGCAGTGGTTCTCAGCTAAGGTGATTTAAGGAGTGTTATCACTCCTCCCCCAGAAGTTTCTGTTCCTCACAACATGGCAGTGGGAGGTGGGGTAGCACTTCTGAGTTCTAGTGGAAGATGCCAAGGGTGCTGGGAAACATCCTACCACAAACAGGACAGCCCTTATAATAAATTATCTGGCCCAACATGGCATTATTGCTCAAATTGAGAAATCCTACATCATACCGAAAGCTTCTTATTGACAATATTTGTGGGGCATAGAAACTGGCTGAAGACAGTTTCCACTACACTCCAGCTGCTTTCTTGGTGAATTGCCTGGCATAAATGAACATAATATTTGGCAGAGACCAACACTAGTCTCCAGTGTCTGTTCTCTTCTTCTTGTATATTAATAGAATTTTAACCTGGGCCAGATAACAGTTTTCCAGCTTCTCCCCAGTTGTAACAACCAAAAATGTCTCCAGCCCTTGTCAAATATCCTATGAGGATATTCTATTGAATGAGAAATGATTCTCAGCTGAATGTCCTTGGGCAAGTCAATGAAACCTTTGGAATCCCAGTTTCCTCAAAAGTAAAAATATGAATAATACTTGTCTTTCCAGATTATCATCGTAGGAAGAATTTTAAGATACCTTTCAAGATTCCTGACCTCTGGTGTATATCCAGCTTCTTTCAAACATTCAAACACTGATCAACATGCTGCTGTAAAGGGATCTTTTAAGGCATAATTAAGGTTCCAAATCAGTTGACTAAGAAAAGAAAATTGTGCTCCCTGGGCCTGATCTAATCAGGTAAGCACATAAATGGAATGTGACTCTCCTGGCAGAAGAGATTCTTTTGAAGTGTGTGAGAGATTCTATGGAAAGGTGATTCTCCATTGCTAGCTTTAAAGATGAAGGGGACCGTGTGTCAAGGAAGGTAAATGGCCTGCAAGAGCTAGACAGCCAGGCTGACAACCAGCAAGGAAACAGAGAACATAGTCCTGTAACAATGAATTCTGCTACAGTCATATGAGCTCAGAAGAAAACCGTGAACCCCAGATGAGAACACAGCCCATCCGATCCCTTTATTTTAGTTTTGTAAGACTCTGAGTAGAGAACCCAGCCACTGAACATCTGGACTTCTGACCCACAAACATGTGAGCTAATAAATGGATATTGTTTTAAGCTGCTATCTTTGTGGTAATTTGTTACACAGCAATAGAAATCTAATAAAGTTATTATGAAGATTGATTGTAGTAATAATAGTTCCCTTTAGTAAATGTTATTATGCTCCAGAAAACTAGTAGGCATTTTAAAAGAATTATTTGTCTTTTCAGTAACTATTGCTAAATGGGTGTCATTTCCCATATTTTAAAGATGTAGAAACTAAGGCTTAGGGAAGTTTCACATTTGCTTGATATCCCACAGAAAATAATAGCTAAACTGGATTTTTTTTAAGATTTTATTTATTTATTTGAGAGAGAGAGTGAGCATGAGCTGGAGAGAGAGGGAGAGAACGCAGAGCACAGGGCTTGACACGGGGCTAAATCTCAGGACCGTGAGATCATGACCTGAGTCGAGTTA
Organism: Enhydra lutris kenyoni; assembly: GCF_002288905.1. Lineage (NCBI taxonomy): Eukaryota > Metazoa > Chordata > Mammalia > Carnivora > Mustelidae > Enhydra > Enhydra lutris. The sequence goes on from NW_019154093.1 coordinate 49,477,663, forward strand.
GCTGCTTAACCAACTGAGCCACCCAGGCCCCTAAAATGGAATTAAAACCCCAGCTTCTATGTCTTTTCTTCTGTGCCTAGATTTGCTATATATAAAGTGTTAGAAAAAAGAAAGTATGCTCGTTTTATCTATTTTGAATCCACCACAACCCAGTCACAGTCTAGTGAATTTTGTGAGAGACCGTAGACACCGAAACATCAAGCTTGTGCAGTTATACACATCCTGAGGTTTCATTTGGAAGTTCACGGTAGTGATTAATTCAAGTAATTCTCACTTTCCAGCTTAATGGCACCTTTCCTTACTTATTTTCTTGGCTGACATCTATGTCCTTTTATGTAGAATGCAACCAGCAGTGGGCCCTTTTGAAACCCAACTATCCCGTTTTTGTTTTTCAGAGAATATTTGAGAGAAGATTTTTAGACTTGCTACACGTCAAGGAAAGGAATGCCAGAAGCCACCTATTTAAATGTCTACCAAAAATGATAGTAATTTTGATAACTGTCACTTATAAGCATTTATTATGTGCCAGGCACAGTGCTGAGTGCAGGGCATTAGATAATCCTCAGAGAGTCCTATGACATAAACATTATTATTATCTTAATCTTACAGACGAGGAAACGGCCTCAAATTGGTTCAGCATCTTGCATAAGTAAACTTGCAAGACGAAGGAAATCCATGATCAGTTAGACTCTGTGCCGCACCCCCACATATATGTTGTTCCTGATCATGGAATCTCACGAGGGGCCTCCAAATGTGCCCTCGGAACTCATGGGCTTTCTCAGGGCATCTCCAGATGAAAGGGGATCTCAAAACCTGGTACCTGCTATATACCCTCTAAGGAGTGTGTTTGCAGATGCGGTTTACATAGTAATCTTCAGTGTACGCACTGAGTTCTTCAACAGGACCCATTTGGGGTGCTGCTTCTGGTGTATCCTACGTCACAAGGGAGCCTTACGGCTGGTATGTGTCTCTGGTATGTGTCTAACAGTGAAGGCTTTTGCTGCTCTACCCATGTTTTTTTCATCCAAATCCTTAAAGGCTAAGGCACTTCAATACAGCTGGTGAAGATTAGGGTATATTGTAAGGCAGAAGGCTGAAAACAGATTTCCCTGTGCCATCTGCAATGGATAGGCAGCTGTGGTGCCCACACACATCTGGAAAGCTGCTGTAAAATAAGAAGCTAACATTTGGCGAAGGCAGCAGATGGCCTTGTTATCAGATGCGAATAGAAATGGAGTCAAGTTGAAGACTAGGAAGAGGCCAACCACCAGCCCAACAAAATAAGCAGACAGGAAGAAGAGCAATGGACAGATAACAGCCCGTCCCCAAATGAGCAAGGTGTGTGGGAAAAATGGCGAGAGAGTAGGAAGAGAATTTTTGCAGATGTGAAATAAAACTACAGGTTAAAAAACGCCTTGATTGTCAGAGTAATTAGAAACCATCGGAATTATGCTTAGTTAAATCTGGTCCGTTTGCTAGACTTGGCAGTGGAACTGGTGCTAAATAAGGGTTGCCTCAGACAACATTTGGTGTGGTATGTCCTGGGGGCACTCCATCATTACTAATTGAGTAAATGACATTAACAGAAGAGATGGACAAGCCTGTCTCTGCTCATTGTGAGGAATCCCACTGCCTTTTAAGGAATCTTGCCAACTTCAGCTTTTCTTCGATGGAAAAAAAATGGTGCTGGAAGTAGCTTTAAGAAGAATTGGGTCAATTGGGGCACCTGGGTGGCTCAGTGGGTTAAGCTGCTGCCTTTGGCTCAGGTCATGATCTCAGGGTCCTGGGATCGAGTCCCGCATCGGGCTCTCTGCTCAGCCGGGAGCCTGCTTCCCTCTCTCTCTCTCTCTCTCTCTGTCTGCCTCTCCGTCTACTTGTGATTTCTCTCTGTCAAATAAATAATTAAAATCTTAAAAAAAAAAAAAGAAAAAGAATTGGGTCAATAAAGGGGGCAAACAGATTCCTTTTCTTAAAGCATGGCTACCCTGTGGTCAAGTCCCTTTCAGTGCTTTGTAATAAATTCTCCCAAAGCCTTTGATTTCTTCCAAGACGTTTTCAACAGATGATTGATAATAGGATCTGCTCCTATAAAAGAGGCAGATTTCAGAGCTGGGAGAGAGAGCCCATTAAATGGCAGGATGAATGCAGAAGGAAGGCAGCGAGGCCACACCGCAGTGGGAAGCTTGGTTTTGCTCTAAGTCATTGGCATAGAGCTCCTATTCTGGGTCTTGGTGCTCTTTTTAGTCTTAAAGTAGGAGCCTCGCAAGCATTCTTTTTTCCAGGTTGAGTTGACATCGAGGAAGCAAGCTGCTCCAGTTGGAGCCCAACCAGACAACCTGCCCGTTCTGCTAATTGGATTTTGGGATCTGTGTTGGGGTAGCCTGAGCTGGAAGTTGATTCACCTCTGCTCTGATGCCAAATCCATTGGCCTAGGAGTACGTAGAACCTAATAAAATAAATGAGCAAAATGGCTATGTCATGGACACTTCCAAAATGTATATCTTGTGGTTGCTCACAGTTGGGGACTCTTTTATTTTTAACTGATCAATTAAACTTGTCTAGCTACATGAATTGTTCTAATTACTGAGTTTTCCCAGAATTAAATACTCTAAGTTAAATCAACTAACATTTAGCAAACGGGAGCTACTTCTTCTGCTTCTCTCCCTAAGAGCCCTCCATAGAATTAACAGTTAGGTGCTAATTGCAGATGATTAAGTGCTCACCAGTCTTGGAGTCCTTTTTTTAATATTAATGAGATGGATTAGCATGGAACATGTCTTCTATTAATATTATAAATGGATGTCTGCGTGGATCACTGAATGCTGTTTTGTATTATAAGGAGCATTTAGTTTAAAGGAGTAAAAAACAGTACACTCCTAAAATGTATCTTCCTTTCAATTGAGAAGTAAAATTACTGAGGGAAATGTTTAAATATCATTAATTTAGAGCAACCATGTCGCATTTTAGCAATAACCACAGTAGCAAACTTTTACATAAAACTTCTTTCATTAGTCTCTGTGAGTAGGCATAGCACATTAAACCAGAGTAGACTTTAAACTATTCCATAAAGTATAGACACACACAGAAACACTCATCATTCCATACCAATAAAATAAATTAGTTGGCAATTCAGAACTATTTTCGCATACCTGAATTCTCTTCCAAGACCACTGTTTGCCTATTTAAAAAATGCTAATTGATTTCCTTACCCCATTTGGAAACAGCAAACTGCTGCTTTCTTTTTTGGAAAACACACACAGTTAATAATTACTTGTTCCTTCTTGCTTTTCCTAAGAAGTTGCTTATTAAGGAGTAAAACAATATTTTATATGTTGCTGTTTTAGAACCTACCATGAACTAGATTGAGATCATCTCTAAATTGTAGGAAGGACATTCCATTTTATTCCATGAGGCTTGTTAGTTAAGGCTATTGTTCTTTTTGGTAAGTGCTACTTAAGAAGTACCATGAGAAACACTGAAATGCAAAACATTTCTTTTAGATCATGGTATGACCTAAAAATGACCATTTTAGCTCTTTTGTCAGTTGCAAGCATTTGCAAACAACAGAACAAAAGCCTATGCTTTCAGAGCCTGTGTTAATGTCATATGTATCACACTTTGATTAAAGACCTGATCCTCTGAGTCAGACTTCTAGTTTTATCCTTACTTTTTGACCTTAAAAATATGTACACGTTTACCATTTGCCCTAAATAAATATGTCTGCAGCCAAATAATACCATGCAGTGACTACTTACATAGTAATAGGGCTGATACTTGTGTTTAGAATTTTATATATTAAAAGTGATCATGAGTCATAGAGGATTTCTCAGATCATGGAAAAAATGGAAATATATAGCTAACACCTAACATTTGACCTTGCATGTGTTTGGTTTAATCTAGAATATGCATTATGTGTTGGTCAGTTATATTTCTGCATAAATATATTCAGATGTTGCAATTGTTTTTCATAGTCTCAAACTTTATATATAGTCATAATTTATGGTAACTATGATACATTATCTAGCAAGAATTTACTTAAAATATTTGGTCTTCTGAGATAGCTATAATTATTCCAATAAACACTAAGATATACAATCTGCAGAATGAATTCATGAAAATTGTGGTACATAGAATTCTAAGATAGTCTCCAAGATAGATGCTCCTTAGTGTGTACACCCTCTATAATTTCCTCCCCTTGAGTCTGAGCAGGACGTTTTTTTAAGATTTTATTTACTCATTTGAGAGAGAGTGAGAGAGAGAGAAAGTGTGTATGCACGAGAGAACCCATGAATGTGTGTGGGTGGGGGCAGAGGTAGAGGGAGAAGCAGAATCCTGGGTGAGCTGGGAGCCTGATGTAGGGCTCCATTCCAGGACCCCTGTGATCATGACTGAGCCCAAGGCAGATGCTTAACCAACTGAGCTACCTAGGCCCCCTGAGTCAAAAAGTGTCACAGAGATTTTCTCCTGCTGAACCAGAGGAGAGCAAATAGCCATGTTGTAAAGGAGGGGCCAAGAGATAAGAAGGCCAGTCTCTAGGAACTGAGAGAGTTCTCAGCAGACAGGGAGCAAGGAAACTGGGACCTCAGTCATACAATCGCAGGAAAATGAACCACTCCAGCAACCTGTGAGTTTGGAAGAGGGCCTCAAGCCTCAGATGAGATCACAATCTGGTGGACACCTCGAATTCAAACTGTGAAACCCTCAGCACAGTACCCTACTACCCCATGCCTAGAATCCTGACCCACAGAACTATGAAATAATAAATTTGTGTTGTTTTGAGCCACTGAATTTTACGGCAATTTGTTAGTGGCAATAGAAAATTAATACCAAAAGGAATTTGGTTTGGTCCATGCAGAATAAATTTAACTGAGAACAGCCACTCTTCTCATTTAATGAGATCTAGCTGCAGACTTATAATAGCCTGCAAAGCATGGTATCCTTCATGGCAAATTAAAAAAATTATGGAGCCCCAAGTAATATTGCTAATTAAAAAGGAAAACAAGAGGTTCATAATTTTGCTTCCTTCTGTTCTTTGGATAAATGCTATTATCATTGTCAGTGACACTACCAATCACTCTTGGATGACTTTGGAAGAAATTGGTTAGACATCTCTTAGAATTTGATTCACTGTTCACAGGTTTCAGACTCATAAGAGATGCTAAACCTTCCCTAGATTGCAAAAAAAAATGTGCATTGCCCCAAATGCCACTGGGAAAATGTTGGATTAGTTTCCTTCTATGGGAGTTCAGTCTCTTTTGACAATAGATTCTGTTCCCAAAGTCCTGGAAAAGGTCTACAATTAATTGTAGAATGTTTGTGTTACCCACTCCACAAACTCAGCTTTTCCTGTGTGACCCGTCTTGAATATCAAGAGCAGACATCAGACAAAAATTCTGAGTAACAGCGTTATTTCTCCCTGCTTCCTGTGGTTTCAAGGGTTCTTCTTGGCAAGATATTAAATCATACAGATATTTGCCTTTAACAACTCTTGAGAGTCCAAAGCCAAGAATCATTTAATATACTGTAAAATTTGCTGGGGTCTGTAGCACATTGAGCCAGTACTTAAAGGAAATGGCTAACAAGTGTCTGCCATTTTCTTTTTCCTTTTTCCCTATGGGAAGATTCAGAATTTCCAAGATCAGGTCAGAAAAAAATGTGTGATAAAAGCAAGAGAATTATACAATAAAGAATCTTGGCTGTGCATCCTAATAATGGAATAATTACTGCAGATCAACAATTAAACACACACATACACACACACACACACACACACACACACACACTCAATTTCGGGGACACATTGACTCTTGCCTAAGAATTCTTACTGTTGATAAGTTTTCTTCTCTTCTAGACTGTCATATTATCTCGCAGAGGGAAGAACTACAGCAGAGACTATGAGAAAAACTCTTCCCAATCTATCTCCCCAGTAAACCACCTTTATGTTATTTCAGAGAATGTTCATGAGAATATGCCTTTGTGGCAAAGCTTACTGGCCACGATGGGGCAACATTAAGTCATTAGTGAATCTGGCTTTTTCCTTCTCTGCTGAGAAGATGAATGATAGTCCTGGCTAAAGGTTCCTTAACACTATAGATATTTATCATATATGTAATTACAAATTCTATACTTAGGTTATTGGTTCATAAGCAGCATGAATAATCTCAGTACAGTACACCAACAACAATGGAGTTCATTTCACTGTGTCACCTCCCCTCATTTTAAACCTAAGTCATATTTTCTCCCATAAGTTTAAACCTGAAAGATTAAATTGGTAGATCAAGCTCTGTTTTGTTCTTGAGAAAGTGCTAGAATAAAAGGCCCAAGTTTGAGGTTCAGACCCAACTCTTCTTGGCAGCTTGAACTTTTTAAACTCCAATGGCCTTACCTTTAAAAAAAAAAAAAAAAAAAAAAGAGAGAGAGAGAGAGAGAGAGAGAAATAAAGAAACAAAGAATCCTTGGAATATGTCATTTAAGTCATACAGTGGTTGCAAAAATTGAATGATGATTGCTGTGCCTGCCAATTACGTGCTTGCTCTCTGATCCAGTCTCTGCTCTTTACTTGGTCCTCTGTGCTGCGGGAAACTGTAGATGCTCCCTTGTTTTCCGACTTCGTAGTTTCAGCCAAGGGGATGCAGATTTTAAAAATTCAATGAAAACAGTTATGGAAAGGCCTGGATATTGGTCTTCTGTTCCCCCTTCTTTAGGTGGCATGTCTGTCGGGAGCTCCTCCTTGGTCCCAGCCTGTACCACATAGCCATCTTCTCCATGGTCCCATCTCTGGCAGGACAGGTCGCACCGGGTTGGCATTCTTGCCAGATGGTCCTTCTTCCATGGTCTGGTGTTATCACTTCCTCCTGTCGTCCCTCTAGCCCTAGGAGTAGAAGCTTCCAGCTTCTGCCCATCTCTTAGTTGCCTCACCCTCTCTTATATGGCTTCTTAATTCTCTTATTAGCTATATACCAAATTCACTGTATTAAATTCACTCACTGTGAAAGAGCAAGGGTGGTCTGTGTTTCCTGGCTGCACCTGGGCTGATACTAAGGGGTAAACACTTTAAAGATGATAAGGATTTTGTAAATGGCGAGTTATTAGTACTAGAGTCACTTTAATAATTAGGTCATATTGCAAAAATGATACATGTAGTTAGTCTGCTATTTTGGCACTCTCCCATTATTACCTCCCATAGATAATCAATAATCTATGCTATGAAAATATCTATGGAGTTATATGTATATGGATGGAATATTATGCTTTGTTTCTGATATATATTCTTATATGGAAAAGTGTAGAATTAGAATTGGAATATTTTGGTATGTGTTTGGATGTCTTCAGTGTGGAGCAGTGGGAATAGTGACAATTTCCTTTTAACTAACTACCTTTCTCATTTCATCCTCCAATTTTGTTAAAGAATTTATTAATCCTCAGGAAGAGACTCGTGAAATCAAACAGAAGAAAGCATTAGAAAGAAACACTGATTTGGCTTATTCTGTCCAGAAACAAACTTATGACAAAGTTTTCTTGACTTAAGTACGTACCATCATCTACCTTCTATTTACCTACCTACTTGGAGAATTCAGATGTTATCTGCTTGTCATGGATATGAATATTAACATATTTATATGGACTGAAAAATCAAGTCAGTTTGCTGTGCTGGAAATTAAATCTGACTTGGCCACTTGGTTTGAAAATAAATACTGGCCGTAATTCATACCAATCAGGTTATATGATGTGCAATTTCCATTAAACTGAATGAACTAAATCTGTAGCTCCAAGCTTTTGATAAAATTGTATTTAAAGGATGTGATCACATAAAAGCATTTTAAAGTATTACCTAATTTTGTGTTTATCAGGTTAAACAAGGTACCTCTAAGTGGAAGAGGAACAGGTCTAATTCATAGTTTCTTGGTAAAGTGTTAGTAAATTCTTTGCTGAAACAGAGAAAGTCAAAGATTCTAATGACTGAATAATATGCATTTATGGAACCATTTGTGGCATTCAACAAAATAAAAGAAAAACCTAACTGAATTGTCAGCTAATAGGTCATTAAAAATGATGACAGGTCACAACGTGATTCTTTGTATGTACCTCAGAAAATGTTCAAAGAACTGAGTAGTGTTGCTAAAATAAAACTCCTCCTATTCACATCTCCTTAACATTTTCTCAGCAGATGCATTTTGAAAGCAAATAAAAAAACAGGAGTAGAATTGTTATTGATTCCACCATCATTTTACAAGTAATTTATATTCTTTTATGATACATGAACTAATTAAAAATGATAATCTACCCATTTCATTAAGAAATAATTTCTAGTAGTTTACTTTTCGTATTTAATAAGTAACTCAAATTGTATAAAATGAAGTCAAAGAGATTGTGTAATATTAAGTCCAAGTTGGAGTCAAAGACAATTTAATAAAAATAAATTTCAATTTACATTTTCATTTACATTTTGTGACAAGGAAGTCAAGCACAGACTATGTTACGTTAAGATAGGATTGTGTATGGTAATCGAGATGAAATGTGAATCCAAGAGGTGGAAGATATAATGTGAAATTTCTGATTCAGAGGAAATCTTACTTAGTAACTTTTCACATGGCTTTGTTTGCTATCAGATTGGTATGATATTTAGAATCTTTCAGATACCTTTTACCAAATGATCTGGCTGTTTTATTTAATAAATGTTCACTCTTATAATATATCAGAAATTATATTTTATGCAACCAATGAGCCTTGATGAAAAGTCTTTTTGCCAGAAAGTCAGCAAAACTTGTTTGAAGACCTGCCCGTGCTATGCTGTTTCTCCTCTGAACTGTGATTGTACTCATTCTGTTTATGTGTATCTGAGCATGTTAATGCATTCCATCTTGTCTTAACTAATTGTTTCCTCTTCCTCTGTCTAATCTCCACCTTGATCAGTGAAGGTGTCCAGCATAAACTTTTAACGTGTGAGTCATCTCAAAACCAGATGGTAAACTCATATAGAGAAATATCATCTGATTTTTCATTATCTTTCTAACCTTCAGAGAGTGCCCTATTTGGGGCCATTTCCCCCTCTTTTGGCTGCTGATTTGAATAGCCCCCACATCCTCTTTTACAGTCTCTTAGGTTTCATATTTGGTAACTACCAAGTGAATCATTTGGATCCTGAAGAATAACCCTAGGTCAATTTCTTTTATTTCTCCACTACACAGTTTCAAGCCTGTTTTAGTTCTTCCTTTATGAGGGTATTACCCTGGCACACATCCCAATTGATAGAAGATCTCTAGAAAAGAATGTTAAATTAAAAATATCAGTTACTGGCTTACCTCTTAATGAAGCAGCTGGCTTAAGAAGCTTTAGGTTTAAATTATCTGCCCCAGTACTATTATGCTGTCTTAAGTGAGGCAGTGCACCAACTTCCCTATAAGTAATTGGCTGAAACTAAAAGTCTGAGGTGCCTCCGTTAACAGATGGATTAGAGACATTATTGGTTCTGGAAGAGGCAGTTCTTTTAGACAAAGTCAGTTTCAGTGCTTTGAACAGTCCTAAGACTGAAATTTATAAAATGAGTGTTAAATTAATTTACAGTGGAGCTCATACAAGTGATCAGAGAATCAGTGCCCAAACTGATTTGATGGATGTTCTCATTATGATCTACTGTATATCAAAGGGTTTTCCATTATGTGACAAAATTCCCATAGTGCCCATTTATTCTCCTTGCATGAGTTGTGCCAGCGCCATCATATCTTTCATTTTTTTGAATAAAAATTTCTTATTTTACATACAGAAATTATTTTAGATCAACACATTATTATTTCACTTTTCTTGTGGTTTAGGGAACTTGTGTAGATTATCTACTCTTGTATCATCATGAGGGGATCCAGACTCCTGGACATTTCTGGAAGAACAAAGTACACTATCAGTCGACATGTTAACATATATGTTTTAATATGACCCTTGAAAGCTGAAATTTATCCATCAGTAAGTGCCTGTACTTAGAAAATAAAATGAATTCGTTAATCCCTGTGGTTCTTTCCTACCCCGGTCGTCTGTATTGTCACATTCTTATTTAATGTTTAATGTGTGCCCAGAGCTAAACATTGAGGTCTCAGAATAAAAAATAAGTATTTTATCAGAGAAGGTATTTATAGCTAAAAATATTTACCTTACATTATCAGTTGTGATCATCATACTAGACAGAATTATATAGCTATTTTACAGATTTTTTTAAAATACAAGTCTCAGAAAATCTAAATACTCACTTAAGGGTATAGGCCTTACATTAGAGTGACCACTGTCCATTCAGAGTAGTACTAGGCTTTCTGTCTGTTCTTTCAGTGCTTGCTTCCCTATAGTAAATAATGTGATTCCCACGCTTAAAGGTCCTAGGATTTTGTTGCAGGAGTAAAACTGGAACAGAAAGAAACTTGAGGGAATAAGAGAGTACTCAAAAAATACTTAACATTTTATAGAATTGTCTTAACACAGTGAATCTGCAGTTTTATTTTCTCTCGACCCTTCCAACAAATTAATTAAATAGATATTGTTATTGATATCATTTTATCATTTTATAGTTGAGGAAACTGAGGTATAGAGAGAGTAGAAAGTGAGTTTCCTCTAGATCGTACTAAGGATTTACTTGAGCCAGAGTGAAATAAGGAAGTTTAATAAAGAAGAATGATGGAATTGGCCAGGTAGGTTCTTACCTCATGAATGGCATTCATAATATGCAAACTCGTGTCCTCAGTGTTCGGTAAGGTGTCTCCAGTGGACAGAAACCACAAAACTGCTATGTTCCTGAGCATGAAATCATATCAGAAATATTTTCTTTGCCATGTTTATTGCCACTTGTAAGCCTTGTTAATGTGTGGCCTATATCTAGGACTTCCAGTTAGGGTAACTGGGAACCTAAGGAGAAAGTAAATTGGAAGCCATAGTCTCTTAGGTATAATAGTGTGGTCCCTCCAAAACTGTAATTGGAAAAAGACCATGAGGTTTCATAGATTTCAGAGTAAATGCTGTTAAAGTGGAATTTCAGGATATCAAATGTACTCATTTAAAATCTCATTAGTTATAAAACAAAGGTATTTCCTAAGTAAAGAGCTTAGGGTCCTTAGAATGAAATAAATCATCTAGGGGTCCCTGAGTGGTACAGTCGGTTAAGCATCCAACTCCTGGTTTTGGTTCAGGTTGTGATCTCAGGATTGTGGGGTCAAGCCCCGTGTTGGGCTCCATGTTCAGCGTGGAGTCTGCTTAAGATTGTGTCTTCCCCTCTCCCATGCTCTCTCTCTCTCTCCATCTCTCTCTCTAAAATGAATAAATAAATTAAAAAAATAAATCATCTAATCTAATTTTTCACTTTTATAGAGATAGAAATTAAGACCCAGAGAGACTATAAGTTGTCCAAGATTACACGAGACTTTTACTAGTGAACTTGAGACTCCAATTCTGATCTTTAGACTCACAATGATTTTGACTCAATTCAGCAACAATATTAGCTTCTGCAGATGACAAAGCACTGTGCTTTGTGTAGCAATGCTGAAGCATCGCCAAGCCTTCCTGTATACTCTAAGCACAGAGCAGTTTGGGTCCCAGTTTCTTGGGAAGTATAAAGGTGATTTAGCCCCAGCCATTGGGGATTATAGAAGGGAAGGCAGATTTCAAAAATATCTTAGGAATAAATTGTTACAGCAAAAGAAAAAAAAAAGAAAGAAAGAGGCATTGTCCTTTCCGAAAAATTTTAACCCAGCTGTATATGTTATTGGAGACAATGCAGATTTCAGGTCTAGTATGCAATTATTACACCAGTATTTATCAAATACCTCCCACATGTCTAGAATTGTTTTAGGAATTGCATTTACAGTACAAACTACATCCTGGCCTTACTGAAGCACTCTTGGAAGAGAGCAATGAATTTGGAGAGAAAGAAGGAGAAGGAAGATGTAGAGGCAAGATAAAAGTAGCTAAGAAGACAGCACTGAGTACAGACCACCCCTGTTGATATTTTTGCCACTCCTTTAATAAAGACTAAAATTTATTGAACACTTACCATGTTCCAGGCTAAGTGTTTTACATTTATTACTTTATTAAGTCCTCATAGCCATTCCACTGGCCCAATGAAGTAGATCATTTTATTAATCCAATTTTGCAGATGAGGGAAAAGGTATATGGAGGTTAAGTAATTTGCCCAAAGTTAGAGAGCCTTAAGAAATGCTGGACCCAGAATTCAAACATAGGCAATTTGACATCCAGAGCCCATATTTTTCACCAATAGATCTCAACACTCACCCATTTCTGAGGTTATTATTTGTTAAGCACTCTCTAGGACCGCTGTGGTTACAATCACTGCTATCTGATTTTGGACAAGCTAGTTAAATTCTCAAATGCAAAGCAAGACTGGTTGACTAGGTAATCTCTAAGGTCCTTGAAAGTTCTAACATCCTCTGTCCCTGTGATTTCATATAGGTCAAGTCCATTCTACAGGACACAGAACCGCTGACTGCTAGAGAGTATTATTTTAGAAAGCTATAATATCCCATGTTCAAGCCATCTCTGCTCCAGATTTCAGATTCTGTCATAATGTCTGAAGTTGCTGTGGCTAATTCACTTCTTCCAGTCAAGGCATTTTCTATCAGAAAATGACTTGAATTAATTATCAATAGTTATCAAGTTATTGTCAGCTGGCTCCCAAGGGGATGATGGTGAGGGTGTTCATAGAAGGATCCAGAGCTGGCATACCTTACTCAAAGATCTAGATAACCACATCCCTGGAAACGTTGGAACATGGGATGATAAATTTAAAGAATTGGCAGTTGCCCGATTCTGTTTCTGCCTTCATGATTTTATCTAGAGATAGCTTTCTTATACGTACTAGATCCACACACACTCTATTTTCTTTTCTTCTTCTCACCCACCCCCAAACCCATCCTGATGTAGAGCAGAAGACACGCAGGGGTGTGCTTCCCAGCAGCTAGTTTTCAACCTTTCTGAAAAGGAGATAAAAATAAAAAAGAGATAAAGAGAAAAATAATAGGTATACTAAAGAAGAAGCCTATATGCAGGGAAGAGCAGTTGGAACACTCTAGAAATTAAGAGACTTGCTAATGTATATCCATAAGATTTTAAAAAGAAAGATATATCCCTTATCTTCAGTAAGAGGGGCATGTAAAATGTGGCAGCAGTGGAGAGGGACAGACTTACAGGGGCTATTTAAGTTAAAAGTAAGGACAAATGAAGCAGAAATCCCAATGTCCTTTTTCCCCCCTCCTGTTTTGCATCCTATCAGGTCATTAAGTGGTTAGGCCTTTCCCTAAGATATAGTCATCATCAACACCTTTGCTTACCTCAGTCAGCTTGGTGCCCCTGCTGCTATGGATATTAATGATGTTGTGAACTTATTTAGTATAAGTGTGGCTTAATGTGTGTTATTACATTATCCATCAGTTGTACGTTGCCCTTAGCAACTGGCATAAAGTTATCTCTAGTCCAGTGCTAATTTTATATCTGTCTTTGTTGGGTCAGCTTTGCTGGTTTCTTTGCTTCAGACTGCTTTCAGGGTTATAACTCATGACAGTGTTATAGAAGTCACAACCTTATTACTATAACTATAAGCACTGATTACAATAGACCAATGACCCTTGGGTGCGTGGGGTCATAACAAAGGTCTTTTGTGGCCTTCCGTTTTTGTTCTTAAGCCATTCTTTCGGTAATACGGTTTAGTGTAGATAAAGAACACAAACCTGCCTTGTGTGAAATTCTTCATTTTGAGGAATCTATGCATGGAAGCTAATTTTTTGTTTGGATGTCTCTCTTCCTTTAGTATTTGAAAACTGATTTGAGGGATGTGTCTGAGATAGGATGGAAGGCTATACAGCTTTTCTTGGGAGAGCTTTAACAAAAATACCAATAAAATAGCTTGTAGACCTAGCTAACACACATAAATTAGAGAAATTCTGTAGTCTGATCATCGTGAGAAAATGTAATTCCTCGTATTTAAGGTTGAAATCTGTGCTTGATTGGTAAAGCTTATGGTAAAGTGTATATTTTAGTCAGTCTCATGGTGTAAAAATCATTTTTAAAGAATTATTCGTTTATTTGTTTGACCAGATGTGGAGGGAAGTGGGTGGTACAGGGATAAAGCCATTCAATCTGTGTGAGAGCAAATCATCTCAATTTCACATTTCGCTCTTTAACCTCTCTGGGTCTCTTTCCTCAACTGTAAAATGAGAAGATTAAACAGTTGATCTCTTAGGTCCTGCTTGGACTGATATACAAGTGAATGGAATTTCTTCCTTTTCTCCTTATAGATTTGCAGTGTGTGTGTGTGTGTGAGGTGGGGGTGGGCGCACGGCAGGGACGTCCCGTTACTCTGTTACATAGAAAGCTATGGTTTTGGAATAAAACATTGTGAGTAACTGTTGATGATGATGATGATATTATTAATATTATTATTATTGTTATAGGATTTAAAATAATGTATGCTTATAAAATTTTTACAATTAACTCAGCTTTGGTAATAATTCTGAGATGTAACAGTAACTACTTCCTATATCTTAGATTAATTTTTTTTCTTCATGACATTGAACAAAATTGAATTAGATGCTTTTAGTGGACAGGGTACTTTCTAGTTAAATGGCAGAATGCTCTGCCAAAAATTCCTGGCATATATGTGCTCAATATTTGATCCCTGGTAGCAATTAGGCATCTTTGTACATTACCTATTAGACCATTAGTATACATTGTAAGCATGCAGTAGGAATTTATGTAATTAAATTGAACAGTGTCTCACCTCATTTTTGGCTTAAATGGTCAGCTGACCAGTGTACATCCACTGTATGTTTTGACACACTAGGTCACACAAAAACTTTCCTGAAAGAATTTGTGTTCCTTGCCACCTCCTTTATTTGACCCCTATAGTAAAGCCTGAAGATATGTTTCAGTTGCTTTATGAATACTGTTTTGCATGTTTCTGCATAGATTTGCATGTTAAATTAAAGGACTTTAATTCCAAGGTTTGTGATATAGAATTCAATTAATAAGTTCAGGCAAATTATTCCAATTATATTCAAAACCAGTATTCAAAGTTGACATTTGAGACTCAAGTTTGAGTATCTTCTTTGCTTTTGTCTCTTGCCATTTCAGCCCTCAGGTAAAAAGGCAAAAATAATGGGAAGAAAAATTCTATGGTTTCACAGACATAGATTTATAAAACTCCCTTGCATAGAAAATTTCACAGATAATCAGCCCACATCTTTATTGTGGTCTATAAGGCCCTATATGACATGATCTGCCCCCAAACTTTATTTTGTTGATCTCTGCTATGGAGATTCCCGCCCCCCCCAACCCTGATATTGAAACCTTAACCCCCCAGGTGACTATATTTGGAGATAGGACTTAAGGTGGTAGTTAGGGTAAAATGAGATCATAAGGGTGGGGTCCTGGGAAAGGAGGCTTTATAAGAAGAGGAAGAAAGAGAGATCTCTCTTTCTCTACTCGTGCACTCACCAAGGAAAGGTCATGTGAGCATACAGTGAGAAGGTGGCCATATATAAGTCAAGAAGAGGGTTTTCACCAGAAACTACCTCTGCTGGACCTTGATTGGGGATTTCTGGCTTTCAGAACTGTCAGAAATACATGTCTGTTGTTTAAGCCATGGTACATTTCTGCCTTGGCAGCTTAAGCAGGCTAAGGGAATCATATCTTCTACTATCGTGTACTTACCCCAATCTAGAAACATTGTCCTCTCTCCTGTTCCTTGTGTTTCTCATGTGTGCACCTGTCTTAGAGACATTGCACCAGCTATTTCTTCTGCCTAGAATTCTTTTCTGCCATGTATTCTCCCTGGCTGGTTTGGTTATCATCTTCAGATCCTTGATCATATGTCACTTTCTCAATGAAGTCCTCTAAGCTCACACCTACCACTTCCTCAGCCTGAGCTCTCTTGAGTCTCTTTACCACTGTTCCACATTTTATCGATTAATTTCTAGAGTGGCCATCACCTTCTACCAAGCTATGCATCTATTTGTCTCTTATTTGTTGTCTGTCCTTTTGTACTTTGTTTGCTGATGTATTCTGCCCTTGTAGAATAGCACTTGCACACAGTGAGTGCTCAATACACTTTTGGTAAATGAATGAATTTGTGTTTATAACACAACATTTAAAATATACTTCTTGGTAATGCTCTGAATATCCCTTATTGGACTTAACTATAGCACTATGGATAATATTAATTCACTTTTTATTTATTCATTCATCTATACAGCAATATTTCTTAAGTACTTTTAGGCAGTACTGAGAAGTGGGAATGGGAGGTGTGAAAGGCAGGCATAGTTTATGATCTAATGGAATTTAGAGCTGTATGAGATCACAAAGATCATCTTATCCAATGGTTTTCAAAGAGAAATTTAAGAAGACCCTTTAGTCAAACAAATTTACATAAAATTTCAGATAGAATATAAATCAACAAACACCATTTAATTGAAGACAGAGAAGTAGTAGGAAATAGACCATCTGGACTTGGAAATCATGGGTAACTCTTTTCATCTTATAGCTTGAATTCATGCAAGACATGAATGATTTGAACGATTTTTGGTTCCTGCAGAGGAAAGCAAAAACATACTTGGCTTTAGGGTAGTTGGAGTTTTAGGCCATGATTTTCTACTGTGATGTACTAAATTTGCACACTCTTCAGACATTGCCTTTTTGAACTATTTGAAGTCATCTAAAGACTCAGAAGAATGTGTTGGGTTTTTTTAAATGCAATTTGTTGTTGTGAAGGCCTTTTACTGCTAACTATCATTTGTAGGCTCCTATCAACTGATGCGGGTGAACCTGGTGTTTTCTGCAATATCACAAATAAATTGCATAGACAGTCTGTATTTTTAGGGTATTTTTCCTGTAACTTTCTGGAATCCTGAGCAACAGTTGGTAAGAATGTTGTATGAGGACATTCTTACCACATGGGAAAGTTACTGCTAGGTCTAGGAATTCAGAAGCAGTAGTGACCTGGACCATTTTCCCACTACTTGCCTGGGCAAGTACTAAAATTACTCCTAGGCTTTTATACAATTTAGTTTTGAGACAATATATTATTAAGAATATCTCAAAAGGTGTTTCATGTCTTATCACACTTTACTATTCAAATTATAAATTTCATGTGAGTTAAGAAACAACTTGCATTCATTTGTGTAATTTCTATTTCTATAAAATTCTATATACAACCTTATTCATTACAGAAATGGCATTATTTAAAATTCTCTGTCATGAAACACTGTTACAAATGGATACTATAAAAATATGGAAATAAAACATGAAGAACAATACTCAAAAATATAAAGTCCATTGTTTAGAAGAGACTGTAATACTCACTGGATCTGATAGCACCTCTGTATCACGTCTGCATATCAGCTATCTAGTTTCTATGAAGATAGTCCTGGTCATAGAGACCTCACTACAGGAAGAAAACTCAAACTCATTTCCTAATTAGGCTATTCTTGTTTTGTTTTTTAAAATATTTATTTATTTATTTATTTAAGAGAAAACACTGGTGGGAGGGGCAGAGGGATTGAGAATCTGAAGCAGACCATGCTGAGTGTGGAGCCTGATATGGGGCTTGACCTCACAACCCCTGAGTTCACGACCTGAGCTAAAACCAAGAGTCGGCTGCTCAACCAACTGCCTTACCTAGGTACCCCTTATTTAGGCTATCCTGATAGTCAGAAGGTTCTTCCTTATATTACTCCAAAGTTTACTTCATTGTAATTATCCAAAACTGATGGACTGAAGACCAAATTTCTTCACTCTTGAGTCTCTCCTCTAGGATAAACTTTTCTCAGTTCTTTTGCTAATTTTTGTAAGCTCCCTCTTCCATTTTAAGACATTCAATATTTTAATCACCATGCTTTGAGTTGGATATGTTAAGGTTAAGACTAATACATTTCTTTTTTTTTTTTAAGATTTTATTTATCTACTTATTTGACAGACAGAGATCACAAGTAGGCAGAGAGGCAGGCAGAGGTTGTGGGGGAGGTGGGGAGCAGACTCCCTGATGAGCAGACAGCCAGATGGGGGACTTGATCCCAGGACCCTGGGATCATGACCTGAGCTGAAGGCAGAGGCCCAACCCACTGAGCCACCCAGGTGCCCCAAGACTAATACATTTCTTAATTTAACTTCTTGCCTTCCTTGTAAACCTATTTCTGATTTATGTTGGCCTTCTCTGAACCCTCCAGCACTTTTTTTGTTTTTATTTTTAATGTATAATTTCCTCTGTTTTATTGAGTAACTCTACTTCTCTGATAAGACAGTAGAAGAGAATTTTTTAAATCCTTTTGTCTTTTCAAGATGTTTAACCAGTTTAATTTAAAACATGTTTCTTGCCTAATCAACTTTCCAGACCCACTCTCTAGGTGTAACACCAAGCTAAAAAATGAATTATAAAGCTTTTGATGTTTAAGTGTTGGGTCAACAGGAATATACCACACCACCATGCTTAAAAAGGGCTAGATTCCAACAGCTTCTAAGACTCTTCTTTCTCGTGTTTTGCCCCTCAAGAATCTAATAATTTTTTCCTTCCAAAGGACTTAGACAATCAGATAGTAATTGCCAACAAATTACCAGTTTTATCAAGCTCTTTAAAAAGCCTGCTTTCTCTAGGAAGTTTGCTTCCTCACATACGTTTGGCTCTTCCTGGAATGCATTTCTTAGGACTGTTCTCTTGGTTAAAATCTTCTCATGCATTTTTCAATGCTCAGCTCAGCTGTCACATCTATAAAAAGTCTTCTATGAAAGTTCAAAACTCCAGACCAGTTTAACTGTCTTTTCTCTATGCACAGGTTTATCATGGAACATGTGATAATACTATAATGTAATTTCTGGTGTGCTTGTCCATAGCTATACTAGATATTGAACTTTTTGAAAAAACAGAATTGTCTATTCAATTTAACATCAATAAAATGACAGATTAAAGGCATTCAATGACTATGTGTTAAATTAATATAGGAGTAAACTAAATTTGGGTGACATCTTGTTATTCTTTATTATGAAATATACATATGACAGCATATAAAACATGTGTCTATTACAGTTAAAAGAGTAATAAAATAAAATTTCCTTTTAGCTATCACATAGCCAAAGAAAGAGAGCATAACTAGTCATTTAGAATCCCTCAATCTAACTCCTATTTACCAAACAAGTTTACTCTCTTTTCTGAATATCATTTCAAGCATCCTCTTGTTTTTACTTTTTTTTTATTACATTTGTATTAAACACTAAATAATATAGGGTTCAGTTCTGTCTAGGTTAAAATGGATACAAACAGAAACGTATTCCAATTGGTTCATAATTTTTTCTTTAATCTACGTAGATTTATACAGTTGAAATTTAATTTTGTACTAATATATAATATCCAATTTTATGATATTTCAGATGCATATCTTTATTTTATGCTTGCTCAGCATTTTAACTATTCTAAAATTTTATTATATTAAACGAAGCTTCCATAAACTTAGAAAAAAAGTTGCCATGGATTCATACAAGATTTTCTTTATGTCATATCACAAAGTACATACTGACGATGAGAATGTACAAATGTCCAACTTTAGTAGGTGGTGCCAGAATACTATTTCCAAAGGGTCGTACAATTATACACATCTCCCGTATACGTGAGAATTCCAGTCAACTCACATTCTTGCCAATATCAGCATTGTCCATTTCAGTTTTTCCCTCACACGTTCTTGCTTGATAACCAGGTGGAGCATATTTTCGTATGATTAAGAACCTGTTGGGTTTTCCCTGCGGTAAAATGTCTGTTCCTTCTTTTGCCTGATTTTCTACTGAGTTGTTTGTCTTTTTTTTATGACTTGTGGATATTAATTCTCTGTGCACTATATGTATAATAAATGTTTCCTCAACTTGTCTTTTAACATTTGTATAGTTTGCTAATCACAAGTTTTTAATCTATATAGAATTTATTTTAGTGCATATATGAATTATGGGTTCAACTTCACTTTTTTATGGGTAGCCAATTATCTTAGGATGAATTATTTTAAAATAAGTTTAAAAAATATTTTTCCCATTGTCACCTATAATGTCTACATATATATTTTTTTAATTTTTTTTATTTTTTATAAACATATAATATATTTTTATCCCCAGGGTTACAGGTCTGTGAATTGCCAGGTTTACACACTTCACAGCCCTCACCATAGCACATACCCTCCCCAATATCCATAACCCCACCCCCCTCTCCCAACCCCCCTCCCCCCATCAACCCTCAGTTTATTTTGTGAGATTAAGAGTCACTTATGGTTTGTCTCCCTCCCAATCCCATCTTGTTTCATTTACTTTCTCCTACCCCCTTAACCCCCCATGTTGCATCTCCTCTCCCTCATATCAGGGAGATCATATGATAGTTGTCTTTCTCTGATTGACTTATTTCGCTAAGCATGATACCCTCTAGTTCCATCCACATCATCGCAAATGGCAAGATTTCATTTCTTTTGATGGCTGCATAGTATTCCATTGTGTATCTATACCACATCTTCTTTATCCATTCATCTGTTGATGGACATCTAGGTTCTTTCCATAGTTTGGCTATTGTAGACATTGCTGCTATAAACATTTGGGTGCACATGCCCCTTTGGATCACTACGTTTGTATCTTTAGGGTAAATACCCAGTAGTGCAATTACTGGGTCATAGGGTAGTTCTATTTTCAGGAACCTGAACCTCCATGCTGTTTTCCAGAGTGGTTGCACCAGCTTGCATTCCCACCAACAGTGTAGGAGGGTTCCCCTTTCTCCGCACCCTCGCCAGCATCTGTCATTTCCTGACTTGTTCATTTTAGCCATTCTGACTGGTGTGAGATGATATCTCATTGTGGTTTTGATTTGTATTTCCCTGATGCCGAGTGATGTGGAGCATTTTTTCATGTGTCTGTTGGCCATCTGGATGTCTTCTTTGCAGAAATGTCTGTTCATGTCCTCTGCCCATTTCTTGATTGGATTATTTGTTCTTTGGGTGTTGAGTTTGCTAAGTTCTTTATAGATTTTGGACACTAGCCCTTTATCTGATATGTCGTTTGCAAATATCTTCTCCCATTCTGTCAGTTGTCTTTTGGTTTTGTTAACTGTTTCCTTTGCTGTGCAAAAGCTTTTGATCTTGATAAAATCCCAATAGTTCATTTTTGCCCTTGCTTCCCTTGCCTTTGGCGATGTTCCTAGGAAGATGTTGCTGCGGCTGAGGAGTCAAGATATAATGTCTATATTGTCATAAATCAAATTCCCATGTATACACATGTCTGTTCTGGTATCTCTGTTCTGTTCCATTTGAATATTTATTTAGTACTTTGTCACTACACTGTCTTAATATCTTAGCTTTATATTAGATCTTAATATTTGTATTTTTTCTTTCTATCTTCATTCTATCTACTTTGATCTTCTCTCTCAGAATTATCTAAACTATTTTTGGTCTTTCAATCTTCCATTCAAATTTTAGATTCAGCTCTTTAAATTCCGTAAAATTTTATGTTGGAGTTCGGTTAGAATATCATTGAACTTAAAGAAATTATATTTTTTATGGCATTGAGACTTTCAATCATAAACATTGGCTATATTTCAACTTAATTCGATTTTTTAAATGTATTTTGATAAGACCCAGTACCTATTGACATCAAAAGCTTGCATTTTTTGGCTGGATTTCTTTCCAT
Source organism: Enhydra lutris kenyoni (assembly GCF_002288905.1). Lineage (NCBI taxonomy): Eukaryota > Metazoa > Chordata > Mammalia > Carnivora > Mustelidae > Enhydra > Enhydra lutris. Next base: position 49,499,344 of record NW_019154093.1, read on the forward strand.
GCATTCTAACAGTTTGATGTTAAATGCAATATTTTATATTTGAAATATATTGCCTAACATATTGTTGCTGTTGAATACAATTTAATATATTTGTTTATTGATTTTGTATTGAGCCATCTTGCTAACCCTCTTACTAATTCTAGTAACTGACATATAGATTCTTCTGCAATTTCTACGTTGACTGTCATATCATCATTCAGTAACTATCAGTATTTTTTCTTTCTATATAATATGTATTTATTTTATTTCTTTCTTATTGTGCTTTACAGACCTCCAATCAAGGGATGAATAAAAGTCATAGTATTATTACTGATTTTCTTATTTCTACAAGTCCCTGGATCATTTTCAAATCCATGTTATCATTCTTTACAGTCTTTTATTGCATACTCATACTTTGAAGCTTGACTTTATTTCTCATTCACTTATATGCTAACTATGTAGTGGTTCACAGATCCTACCTATGTAATAGGTATCTTATTAGACATTCCATCCTACAATTTATTTCCTATTCTTCCTTGTTCTCCAGCAACACAAAGTCACAGGTTTTCTAAAGTTGGGCAGAAACTCAAGGGCCAACCAAGTGCCTTCCCAAATATCCTGCTTTTATATTGTTCTTAGCATCTTTGAATTTTTGTGTGCCAAGCTGATAATGAAATATATGCCTGTGTGTGTACACATATATATCTATATACGGATGCCTATTATATACCTATATCCTACTGCAATAGAAAGATTTATAAGAAATACATATTTGATCAATCAGATGACCAAAATGTATTTTTCGGCTATATTTGGTCTTCATCTGGAAAAACTTTAGAGCAATAAAGGTGCAACGGGTATCTTATTATTAATGAAGATGACTTTTGGACCCCACCCAAAGGTGGGGACTGATTGCCCAAGGGTGGGACCAACCCTGTGATTAAGGCTTGAAACTTCCTGTCCCAATCCCTGAGGTCTGAGTGTGGGAGAGGGGCTGGAGGTTGAATCAGCCAATGGCCAGTGACTTAGTTAACCATGACTAAGTAATACAGCCTCCATAAGAACTCAAAGACAGCTTTTTGGCCTTTCTTCAGGGAGCTTCCATGCTTGGGGACCCAGAACATTCCTATCTGCCAAGGAATCTGGCTTCGAGCTCCATGAAGATAGAAACTCCTTTGCTTAGGACCTCGCCCTGTGTATCTCTTTTTCTGGCTATGGTTTGTATGTTTATCATATCCTTTAATAAACTGGTAAATGCTGAGTTCTGTGAGCTGTTCTAGCAAATTAATCAAACTTAAGGAGGAGGTCATTGGAAACTCTAACCTAGCTCATTAATCAGAAGCACAGGTAACAGCCTGAGGCTTGTCACTGGCATTTGAAGTAAGGGGTAGGGGGTTGTCTTGTAGGACTGAACCGTTAACCTGTGGAATCTGATACTATCTCTGAGTAGACAGTGTCAAAATTGAATTGACACCCTGTTGGTGCCTGAGAGTTGCTCAGTGAGGCGGATCTCCTCCCATGTAGGAACTGGACCCAGGAACTCTAGAAGACTTAAATATAAAATATCTAGATGTATAATATATGAGCCATCTCTCTCTCTCTCTCTCTCTCTGTATATATGCACATGAATACAATACATCACACATATGTGCATGCATTATATGTAATTCATATATATTCTCTATTATATGTGTAAATAGATTTTATACAAACATATACTATATACTCAAACATGTAATTTTTAATCCCCAATTATTATTATTTCTGTCAGAAGCATTCAGAATATCTGCCATACTATCAAATATTCAAGTCAGTTTACATTTATGAAACTAGCACATTTGTATGTTATAATCTTAAAGGTCAACAGTTACTAGCTGCATAACATTGACTAGTTGACCATGAAATAAGAAAGTAGTTGAATCGTCATTTTAAAGCCAAGCAAGGCAGACTATTTCTAAAATTTGACTCTACTAAGTATTTCTTTACATATTACTTGATAAGAACAATGATTTACATTTGCATAGCCGGTTTCTCTGCCTTTGCTACTTTGAAACGCTTGCTTATTCTTTGTGATAGGTTAGCCTGCTCTCTATCTCACAGATGAGACAGTCCCTAAGTGACCTGCCCCCAAGGCCAGAGAGCAGGAGAGGGATAAACCTAGGCCAGCAGTCTTGGGTACTTCAAATGCAGTGCCTCTGTCTCTTCAGGAGTACTAACTCTCTGAACGGTAGAGATTTTTAACTTCTCTGCCTACAGCTATACTGTTGGGGGGGCGGTGTGTGTGTGTGTGTGTGTGTGTGTGTGTGTGTGTGTGTGTGTGCGTGTAGACAATTAATTGCTATATAGTAGTCCTCCTAACAAATGATAAAAAAATATAATCCCACTATAAGTTTGAATTGCAAAGTGGACTTGTAAAGTGTGAAATGTGTTCCGCACAGTGCCTAATTCGAGTGCTTTAATTTCTAACCCATCAACTCTTTTTAACCACATGCACAAGATTGAGCCACCTTTTATTTCCTCAGCACAGATCTGTACCCTGTATAGCTTCAAAGAGGGCAGTTTGATCACCAGTCTATTAGATACATATGCACATCAAAAATAGACAAGAATTTCAGAAAAGAAGAAAACATGTTCTTATGGTCTAAGGGCAAAGGTCATTCACTCAAAGACAATATACTGTACATATGTTATTTATATGCCATTTTTTTACTGTTGTTCAATGAAAAACATCTTGTTACCATAGCAACTGCCACATTGCATGCTATCTTTGAGACTACTACATCATTGTACGAGACACACAGAAAGACATTCACTTCCTTGAGCCATTTCAAAGTCAGTCATTGCAAAAAGTTTAAAGAAAAATAATGAGTATGTGTTAGTTAGCCCCTTTTTACTGTTTTGCTTTAGAACCACTCAATTTTGCATGGACCTTATTTTTTCCTTAAATTTTCACTAATAAAGGGAACGTTGACAATGTATATTTCACCATGTGTTAAGGGAAGCAGACAACTAAGTCTTTTAATGAGAAAAAAAAAATTATGATCTGGAAGTTCTGCTAGATCACATCTATTTGTGATTACACTGAGAAGTTCATATCCTGTCACAGCAGTGACATCTCACTGAGCCATAATCTGCTGTTGTACGTACGTGTTTTCATTCTTCAATACAGACTGTAGATATGCAGTCATATCTTCCCGCTTAATCCTCATTTTGCAACAATTGTCATCAAGTCCCACTGATAAGGTACATCCTTCCCTGAAAAGGTATAGTAGAAACGTGTTGCCTATAAAATTTTATTTTGGTCAAATGAATTGTAATTATAGCGAGTAGTGGAAAATTATATTAAAATGACAATCACTAATGTTTGTTCTTTTCTATATGCCAACCACAATGCTAGTACTTTAGTCATTATCTAGTTTAATCTTCAAATGATTAAATGAAATTGGTGCTATTATTATGCCATGTTCTAGGTGGTGAAACTGAGGTTCAAAAAGTTAAATAATTTCCCCAAGTGGCTGATCTGGGTTTCCTACTCACATCACCCTGGACCCAAGGCACAAGCTCTTTACCTTTGTGCTATATTGAGTTCCTTGCTAGACAGGCTGGTAAAACTTTTTGAAAGGAAAAAAAAAAGGAACTTTTTATTCATCTAACATTTTCATAATAATTTCTTAATTTAAAAGTTCTGATATTTTTAAGAGTAAAATCTTGCAAAATTGCAATGAAATGGTGAAACTGAGTACTTATGAATGGTACTCCAATCAGATAAAACATCCCTAGTTCTATTCCGCATACCCCCTTGTCATTCTAATAGTGTTTCCTTTAATTCTCTACATCATTAATATAAGAACCATAGAGATCATGATAACAGGCTCATGCTAACTCTTAGTAAAATTGTTAGGTGGTCTTGGATTTTTGTCAAAAATATTTGCTGCTATCCCTCAAACAGTAAAATTTCTGACATGAATTAGAAATGAGGCCAACCAAGTCAACAAAATAGTACCCAAGGATTCCCTTTATTGCCTCCCTAGAAGAGTTCAAGGGACTCCAGGTCTGAGATGGCACTGTGGTTTAGATCACACAGTAAAAGTGGAACTCATATCTCTAACAGTGGAACATCTGCTTGGATAGGGTACCTTCTATAAATTGCAATTGTAAACTCTATTAACATCACTTTATTACAAATGCAGACATAAGGAAGTGAGGAATTGAGAAAGTTAAGATTCCTATGTCATGCCCACAGAGTATAAGCACCCTGTGACTACAGGAAGACAGTTAAAAACTTTGTAGGTGAGAGACGCCTGGGTGGCTCAGTTGGTTAAGCAGCTGCCTTCAGCTCAGGTCATGATCCAGGGTTCTAGGATTGAGTCCTGTGTCGGGCTCCTTGCTCGTTGGGGACCCTGCTTCTCCCTCTGCCTTCTCTGCCTGCTGTTCCCCTGCTTGTGCTCTCTTTCTCTCTCTCACAATTAAATAAATGAAATACTAAAAAAAAAAAAAAAAAAAAAACCCAAAAACTTTGTAGCTGAAAATAATGTGAAATACAAGGATAGCACTCCATGTATTTGAAATTATTTTCTGTTCATATATCTGTGTGACTCGAACAATCCACTAATTAAATTATTTTGATTTTGTATTTAAAATCTTAGTTGACAACCTAGACTACACTAAATATTATATAAATTATATTTAAAAAATGAAAAATAATTTTTAAATAATTATCATTTTTTTAGTTCCTACTTGGTGTGGGATACTGTACTATTCTTGCCACCTAAATTAGTCCTATTCCTTATAATAGTCTTGCTCACTGAAATAGGACCAGAAAATTTAGTACAGTTTTTCACAATCACACAGACATAAAATAATTCAATTTGGATCAAAACTAAGTACTAGAAATTCCAATGTCCTTTCTTTTTTTGGTAAAAAACTGTTTTTCAGAAGGATACAATTCCGGTCCAAGTTTGTTTGTTTGTTTCTAAAATTCCATGCTTTGGAAAAAAGCGATAAAAATTTACTTCATAAATATCTGTCTACGCAACTTATAAATACTTAAAAAATTAGTTAAATAATTATAACAATTTATTTTCACAATGTTAATTTTTCAGAAATAATTAAATGACTCACAGATATACAAAAATTTTGTTTTGGTCACATCCTGAAGCCACTTTTCCCTCTCTTCTGTACTTATGAAATGAACTGAAATAATTATTTTAATAATTTAAGTAGCCTATGAAATAAATTTACTTCATAGCAGCCACTTTTCTCAGAAGAATATGTTCTTTTAGTATGAATTATTTAAATGACTGCTTCTACATTACTTTGTAAGCATACACAACCAAAATTTCACTTAAAACATTAACTATAAAGAGTAGATTAGCTTGCGTATTTAGACTATGGTGCCCGTAAATGATCTGGGTTCATAATGAATTAGTGCAAATGCATCGTCAGAATCAGTCTGATTTCTGTGAGCACCTGAGCAAGATAGGGCAATGTGGCCTTTTCCCTTCCAATTTCATTACTGTAACTTTGGAAGTTATCTTTAGGGGGCTGGGCACAAAAAGACACATGTATCCAAACACAGCATTCCATTTATGCGTAGGCTACTCTATAATTGGATTTATTTTTATCTAAAGGAGCAGTTTTAGTAAACAGTGACTTGATAAGTTGGCACATTTATGAATCATATTTATTTTATTAAATTTTAACGAATATGCTAAAAATTGCAACAAAATGTGCCAAATGCCATGCATGCATATATACATTAGATAGTTTACCCAGAAACATTTTCTGCATACTTATTCTTTAGTTTGATACTGCACTAAAATATTTGGGTAAATATTTAGGATTTATGACCGTACATAGAGGATAATGATAGATGTATGTACAGTTTGTAAGAATTTAGCATTAGGAATGTGTATCATTTGGGAGGTTAATGTATGTTAACTTCTCCAAAGACTATAATTAAGCACAAATTTCCTTCCATCCTTCGTGAAAACCTCTGTTAATTTTCTGGGAAGTCATTGATTGTGTTATTGAGTCAAAACATACAAGGCTAGACAGATGGCTTAATGTCACAAAGTTATTGGCTCATATAACTAGATTTTTATTACTAAGTTTCAGATGGAAAGAGAAAGAGCTGTGAATAATAAATATAAAGCAAAATCATGTATATTACATCAGGCTATTCTCCAATATTAAAAATATGGCACTGAAAGTTTTAAGTGAAAGATTTGTAAGGGTAGAAGAATCAGATCTGAATATGTACGACTAAATCTAATCCCAGTGTATAATGAGAGTGAGATGCAAGTGCTTGTTGTGTATAACCTTGAGAAATACACTGACCTTAACCCACTGTCCATGTTACATGATATACAGGAATATTTTGACCATTGGTTTATTATGGAAAGTGAAAGTTATTTCTAAACTTGTTAACAGGAAGATATTCATGGTGTTTTAAACTCCTTTTAAGGTTTAAGATGGTCTTTATTTTATATAGATTTATTAATATTTGTAAAAGAAATACCCAATTGTCGAAACTATATCCATTTGTGTTCATTTCTATATATTTATTTCCAAAACATAAATCAAACATGTTATCTTTATACCTCTGTGATTATTTTCCTATTAACAAGCTTTGCAACACACTTCCCATAATAATCCTGCTCAGAATATTCCTATGTATCCTTTAACATTGCTAATTAGTTAAGAATGCCGACAGATTCTTCAAGGTCGTATGCAACAAAACAAAAAAAGCATTTTTTCCTTCTCTAAATGCCCCCTTTTGACTTTCTGTCTATGTTCTTGCCACATATGTTGAGCTACGTGAGGTAGAAGATTAAGCACAATGATTTGACTATATTAGACAAATTTTTCTTTTCTCTAAATAAATTCACATTTTTCCATTCTTTATTGGAAAATTACTCTTGAATTTGCTTAAAGGAAAATGAAACAAAAGCAACATCAAGGAAAGAATGCCACTGTACGCTCTTGCTTTTAGAAATCCTGAGTCCTCTATGTTCATTTTCCACCAGGAAACTGATGTCATAAACACATTTTTTTCTTCCCTTTTTTATTACTCTGCATTTTAAGACATTTTGATCTGTCTCCAGAAATTTTCCAATGAAGTTAAATTTCTAATGTCTGGTCCAATATGTTCCAATGTAATTTTCACAGAATCGAAGGATGATTGTTTCTTTTGCTTTCTCTCATTCTTTTTAAAGACCATTCTGTATAACTTTCTTTTCAAAAGAGTTGACATCTTTTTTTTTTTTTTTTTAGTAATTATGGAACTTAATACAATCCTTAACCCTTGATCTTTTCACCTTGACTTCCTCCTCCTAAGTTATCTCCCAGTTGTAGATGTGAGTCAGACACAAGTAAGGGAAATGGAATGAATGCATGGAAAAAAAGTGGTTTTCCTGGTAAGGAACAGGCATGTGAAAAGCTTTCAGAACTTTTTTGATGATTGTGATAGCATGGGTAGTAGAAACAGATGCTATCAGATCTACACTTTCTTGGCTCAGGATAAAGCGAGCAAAGGCTAACAGAATCATGCTGTTTTGCAAACTGACATACATACTTCATCTTTCCAAAATATATCTGTGTAAAGAAGCAAATTGTCAGGCTTGATGGGGCTATGGATTCCACTGTTCCTTTAGTTAAGGGAACATAGAGAATGGAGATGAGAACACCGACCAGATTATCAGTTTACAGTCAGCAGAGTCAGCTATCTCTACTATGGCCTGCAGCTGCTTTTAAAATTCCATTTCTGTGAATTTTAAATCTGTATGCAAAACATTTCTATTTCCAAAGGGCCTTTGAATGTTATTGCTGCCCCTCGTTGGTGGTAATGGCAGAGTTTTTTGAGAACCAGCACAGAAGGCAGGAAAATCCATGTTCCCTTCTGAGTTCTGTCCTTGATTATTTGTGTCCTTGAATGAATCATTTTTAACTCTAGTCTCAGTTTCTCCATTCACATAACCAGTGCATAATTGTACTATGACTCAAGCTGCTTATCTCATGTAAGTGTGATCTGAATGTTTGTGTATTACTTTACAATGGAGAATACCTAATTAATTAAGGTTCCTTTGTGGCTGATAAGGCTTCCCATTAAATATATGATAGACATGATTGGCTGATAGCTGTCATATGTTGTATCAGTAACCTGGTAATGATAGCAATTAAAAGTTATTTGGTTTTGAAGGCGATGTTTCCAAACAAGCCCAGCAAAAATCTTGAGACCACAGGATAGGATCCGTTGAAAGATGTCGAGAAACTAAGAGACAATGACCCTCAGGATATAAGCTCTGACTTCACTTTTTTTTTCATGTCTTTGGTTCTCCAAGCCACATATATCAAAATCAGGAGAGCCGAAGCCATCTTGTTATTTATGAGCTTTGCTTCAACCCTTTGGCTCCATCCACTGTGCTGTCTCAAGAGTTAAGAAGCTGTGAGCTGTAGGATTTAGACTAAGGGTACCACAGGCTGGATCCTTATCAGATTAAAAAAAGCTAAAAACGTGCTGTTTGTAAGGTTTGTTGCCATCATTGTTGTTACACTTGGTTTTGTTTAGAGTTGTGAGCACATTTCCCCAGCCTTATTGACACCTTAGTGGCTTACAAGCTGCCATTTCATACTTTTGGGTTTGTAGCTCCTGGGCTTAGACAAATGGAGAGCCAACAGTGGGGAGAGATACATCTGGAGCCAAATCAAGGTGGCAAGAATATCTGTGATTTATTCAAGAAAAAAAAAAAAAAAAACAGGAGAAGAACAGTAAACTTGAGAGAAGTTTTTGGTTAGAGGACCTTAGAATTTGAAAAATATTAGAATTCTAATCAACAGAAAGACTGTTTACCTCAACAAAAATATTATCATATTTAATTCTCTGCTACCATTTCAAATTGGGTAAGATTTGAGGGAAGCAACACAGGATTTGGATGTAAAAACACAATTCCTTCATTTTTACCACCTTGTTCCATTGCTCCAGAAGGCAATATTCATGTGGCATCCCAAACAAAAGACCTTTGTTACTTGGGATGCAGTTTTGATGATAAGGAAGTTGTCCTATGAGACAGGATGGATATTCCTAGCTTCATTTTTTTTTAACTCACCTTTTTAAAAAAAATGTCCTCTGAAATGTTATCTTTCTGTGAACAGGAGCAAGAAATAACCTGTGTATTGCTAAGATACACAGATCACCAAGATCTAAGATCAAAGAGCCTTTGTAATTAGACAAAGTCATCATTATAGCAAAAATACTATGAGTAATATATAGTTCTTAAGTCATTTTATTATACTTCCCTTAAAATATAATTTTGTAAAATATAGTGTCACATGGAGCCAAATTAGACAGGAGTTTTCCACTATAACTTTCAATTCTCCAACTGAAGAAAATTAAATTTATAGACAAAGCTGGGTTAAAATTCATCTCCAAGAAAAGTATTTGAGTTCACTTTCCTTGTAATTTGTATTTAAAAATGTATTGTATTTTATAATTGTTATTCATGAGCAAGCTTAAGCAACCCACTAATAAAACTAACGGTATGCCACAAGATGCAATTAAAATTGCTTAGGTAATAGGATGACCATTAGAGCTTCCTTTGGAGGAATAACAAGTGCCCAATAGTGAGAGTGCTTGTTGCATCTTGGCTAATTAGTGACCTGAATTTGACAGGCAGTTACTTCAGTTATGAGAGCCCTGTGGTTTCTACATTATCCTTTTTCAAAGGAAAATAATGTGACATGAGGACTATTAACAGAAGGCTCACTCAGAATGCAAAGACACAAAAATATAAGGATATCGTTTTTCCTTTGAGAGTGTGTCCCAGCTGGGACTTCTTGCTCCATCTGTAGGCTTGAAGAATAAGCCCTTCCTACCGATCCCTTTCCCCTCTCCTGTTTTCTAACCCAAGACTGTCGAGCCAAATGGCAGCCAGTGCTGTCTCTACTGAATCATGAACCTTCGTACTTCGCCTGAAATAGGCAAGAATTAATCAAAGTTCTAAGATTTGAAGAAAAAAGAATAAATAGAAGGTGAAATTGTGAGAGTTAGAGAAACCAACCCCCTATAGGCAGATTCTCATTTTTCTTGGAATGAAGGTTGCAAAGAGTAGGTGGAAGGGAGTTTTATGAAAGGACCTAAGCAATAATGAAAAGCAACAATGACAACAACAACCACTGCCACAACAAACAACTCTCTGAATTTAAGTTTCTATGAGACTTCTGTACTTGGCTTACTCTTGCAAAAGGCCTAAAGTCTAGGACTAAAAATGCTCTTTGCCAGGTGAAAATTCCTTTTCATTGAATTGGCAGCATGATGGCAGAACACCTAGAGTTTTTTCATCTGCTCATCTCCCTACCAGTTAGGCTCATGCCTGTGGATTTCCCGGCTCGGGGGAAAAAATCTGAGGTCCCAGATAATATTACTCTCTGCTAACTGGAAGCTCATCAGACTTTTAGAACACAGCAGAACAGAATTAGTTCCCTGAGGCCATCTATGGAATCCACAGAAAGCAAGGGGCTTATGGTATCTTAAAAATGTAAAAAAAGTTGTTGAATATTTGTTGTGGTGTTGTTCTTACACAGTACTATCAAGCAGGAAGTTTGGAAACAAGTGACATTGTATGGTGGTATTTATCTGTTTACTGTCAATTTGCAGGTTTTGTAAGTTATGATCTGTGCGTGAGAACATGTGAAGATTGTTTGGGTGGTGGACGAAGAAGGTTTCTTCTGGGTTCTTAATGAGAAACTCTTGTGAATAATGAATAATTAGAAAACTAATTTATCTTAATACAACATACATCCTCCAATCGGAATGTTTAGAATGGCATAGCTATTTCTTCAAACATTAAATGGATGGCTTTCTCCGAAGCCATCATACAATGAAAAATTATTTTTTTGAACATCTATGCTCACAACTCTCCATTTGCATTTAAAAACCGGCTTCTATCAGTCAGCCAGAGAGCTGGTTAGGGACCACTGCCTTTGCACTTACCTAGCATATAGAGACAGAAATAAAAACCCTTTGAAGTCTACTTGGTTTTCCCCCATAGAATTTCACATATTTGGCCACACATTTGACGTGTGAAACACAAGCATTGTACTAAAGAGGAAAAGCTTTTTTTTTTCTTTTGTACAGAATTTGTTCAAACTTGTCTCTACACATCTGTATGTATTGTAGATGAATGCAGCTTCTTTCATGAAATCCCATAAGGTGTTTCCGCGATGAGCAACACTCATTTAACAAGTGCACTCTGCCATGCAGGCGGGACCTGCCAGGAGCAACAGCATGCCTGGAACGGAAATGTTGTTTAATGAATATTTATTGATTATGAATATTCATTAAATTAACATCTTTATGGCCGGCCTCAGGCTTTGTAACTTCTGTGGTAGTAAAGTGGTTAAGTAAAGTTTTCGATCCAGTCTTAGAGCTTTTTGAGTCTCAGATAACTATAAAAATTACCAACACTAGGTTTTCTTCTGGAATGGAAAACAACTCTGAAATATTCTGATGTGGTCATGATTGGTATCGAAGCCATCGGTTGGTATCGAAGCCTTTGGTTTTCGATACCAAACCATCACCGAAGTGACGGGACCCTTTATCTCAAATGTTTTCATCCTCTTCCTGGCAGATTGCTCTAGGGATAAACTCACTATGCTTTTTCATTTTCTCAGTCCTCTTGCTTACTCTACTAATCCTGGGTATCTTCATGTTTGGCACGGATTAGTAAACCAGTTTACTTCTCCAGGTCTCTTTAAAGGCAGACTTGCTATCCTCCAACACATTTAGCAGAGTGTGATCTTCGTAAAACACACTACTGATCATATAACACCCCGCTTGAAATTCTTCAAAGATATCCCATGGTCTTTAGCATTAAATCCAAGGTCCTCACATTGGAGAGGGGCCTTGCTATCCTTTAGCCTATCCTTGCTATCCTTAGCTTTATTTCTGAACGCTTCTGCTCTGAATTTCCTTCAGCCATCATGAAAACTTACAATCATGAAAACCATGCTAACTCTTGCCTATAAGCCTCGGAATACATTTTACTTGGTGCCTAGAAATCTGTTCACTGTACCCTAACTTTCAATCTGGTTTACCTTCTACTTATCTTTCAGATACTTCTTATGCCTCATTTCTCCTGGAAACACTTTCTAGATCTCTAAAGGGCATAGATGTCTCTTCTCTGTGCTCTCATATCATCCAGGTTTACTCCTATTTTAGGACTCACCACACTGCACTGAAATTTCCTCTTTAGGCTCCACCATAAACTTTACAGTCTCTCCTTGTAAGTTAGGACTGCATCTTGTTCTACAGGGGAGCTCCAACACCCTGATAGGTGTCCCAGCCAATAACTTAAGAGGTGCTTCAAGTATGAGTATGTTTGCTAAAGTGAATTGAATCAACATGCTTGATTCTGCCAGAAGGCCTCTCTGAAGGGTGCCATCCCCCGCCCCCACCACCACAGGGTTATGCAAGGCTGTTCAGACTAACTCCAGCAAGTCCTGGTAAGAAACCATAATTTTACATCTGAAGTTGGTTCTGTGGAAAATCTTGCTCAAAAGTAGGAGCACAGCTGTATTCTATAGTATGTAGGACTCTAGTTATCCATAACAACAACAAAAAATATCCAGATTAGATTTAAAAAAAAAGAGAGAGAGAGAGATTTATTAAAAGAATATAGAGGTAGGTCATGAAAAATACCAGAAGGTATGTATTGGCCCTTGGTCTGGGAAAAAATTGGAACTCTAAAGTAAAATTAAAACCATAAACTAGAAAGGATTCTGTGTACCTCTTATTTGCCTCTTTTTGCATTCTCCTCGCAGATTCCTTCCTCTGAAGGCTTTTCCTCTGCTTCTCGGGCCACATGGCAGATGCCTGAGTTTCTATCACCCCATTCAGAGCACAAGCCCAGACTGAACTAGAATTCTTTCTGCTTAATTTGAATGGAAAATATAATTACTATTGGAGACAAATATAAACAAGGTTATCAGGGGCTTGTTTCAGAAGGTAGGGGCATCACCAAGGAGTTTGTTTCTGAGTTGAGAAACCAACCCAAAAGACATAATTTCTGAGAAAAATGTTGCTCAACTTAGTAACATAAAAACCACCAAGAGGAGTATGATGGGGGCGCCAGAGTGGCTCATTTTGTTAAGCAACTGCTTTTGGCTCAGTTCATGATCCCAGGGTCCTGGGATCGAGTCCCACATTGAGTCCCACATCAGGTTCCCCCTGCTCTGAAGGGAGCCTGCTTCTCCCTCTCCCTCTGCTTGCCACTCTCCCTGCTTGTCCTCTCTCCCTCTCTTTCTCTGTGAAATAAAATCTTAAAAAAAAAAAAAAGAGTATTATGAATGCAAATTTTTTTTTTTCATGTTTGGTTTTACTTGAAAAATTCTCTATCCTAATTCTAATAACATTTCATTTGTGATCATACAGCTATAGAAAATACCATCAGCTTTTCCTTCTGTGGGTGCTGTACCAACATTATTGAGGCTATTATCTGATGTTTGGACCCACACAATTCCTATCCCTTTCTCGCACTAGGGTTATGTACATGTCCATCAGGATCTATCTTAACAGTCAGAGTACCTACCAGTTGGTGATTTATTTCCATTAGACGTAACTTGACCCTTGACATATTGCAATCCGTGTGTGTTTGTTTAGTTCTATATGACTGTATCTGTGGTTGTATTTTTTTTTTTAATCTGGGGTTAATTTCTTAAGTATTTTGCTCCCTCCCCTTTATCCAGTGGGTTTATAAATCGGTAATTTTTCTAATCATAGAATCAAAATAATGACATTCATCTGTTAGTTGCCACACCACAAACCTTGCTTTCCATGCTCTGTTCTCTATGTTGCAACTTCAACTTCAGCTGAAAACCTGTCACTGAAATTTTGGAGGAAAACAAAATTTATCATTTTTGTTAAGGAAAATATTATCTTCAGCATGGGTCCCCTTCTTGTGATTGAACCCTGAGTTCACTAAGATCCCCAGGGTTGCTGTCCCTACGCAGGGCTTGTCCACCATCTTGAGAGTTATCTCTGAGCTGCCCTTAGCTCGATGCTCCACTATGCTCACCATCTTCCAGGCTTCTTCATGAATTCTTTAGTCCCCCATCTCTCTGAGCAGGACAGAACAATGCCTTGGCGTGCAGACTTTCTGCTTCAGCTTCACTAGAATCAAACTATTCCAGTGTCGCTGAACCAAACTGCAAATGTGAGATACTGCCTTACAAAGTGCATCGGAGACATCAATCTTTCCTGTGCATGTCAGAATACTTCTGCCTCAGGCTCCCTTGGGCAAGTGTGACCCCATTTGCAGTTGTTTCTAGTTTCCCTGTGGAGATGGCCCTCCCTGTTTAATGTTTAACAAATGCTCTACAACACAGGGGTCCAGCTACAGCATTTTCTCTAATCAGGATGATGTCATAGTTACTCCCAGAGCTGCATTCCCTCTGAGGGATGGTCTGCTTCTGCCGGCTCTGCTTCTGCTGAGATGGGTACCTTCATGGATCGGGGTTCTGAGAGTCTGAGGATATAGGGCTTTAGGTACTGAAGGAGTTTCACGAGAAAAGGGAAGTAGACCTATCTTGGTAAGGCTGGGGGGAGAATGAAGACAAGTTAGTAAAAGTTATTAGAAGGCAAATTTAAATTCAACATAAGGAGAAAACTGAATCATGTATTAGATGTATCTAACAGTAAAAGGGCCTGGGTTCCTTTTCACTGTGACTGGTAAAGAGGAAGATATATGAACGGTAGAGGGGAAGAAGGGATTACCAAACTGGTGATCAAATTGGGGCAGATCACTTCTAAGGTTCTTTCAGTATGGGGACTTAAATAGTTTTCTTGAAGACTTCTCTTTTTCCCTCTCTCCTTCCTTTCCTCCCTTCTGCTTTCCTTTCTTTTTTCCCCCTCTTCCTTTCTTATTTTTAAGTGAATTTAACTGTTTGAAATTAAATTATACTCAAATTAGTATCATTGTCTCCAAGGTCAGCAGGAACAGTAAAGCTTGAATCTCTTTTTCTTTCTCCCCACCCCCCCTTTCCTTCTCAAGAAGTCAAAGTAAGCTATCAAGTGAATGATCCTACTCTCAGAATATTTCACTTTCAAGATTTTTACTCCGCTCCAATATGTATAGCCAGTGGAAAAAAGCACATCAGTCTTTGAACTCCAGGGCTGTCAAACATCTCTCACAACACCGGCGCGGAGGTTTCGAGTCAGTTTTCAGCAGCTCATCACAGTTGAAAGTGTGAGCAGGTTACCTTTAAGATCTTTCATGGTCTAGGAAGCCCTTGCCCACAAGTATAGCTGTGCTCCTCCTCATAGAAATTCAGATTAGTAAATGATCTTTTAAGCTTTCTATTACGGAGCTAGTACAAAAGCTGCTTACTGAAGAGCTACTATTTTAGAAGTTGGCTTTCCACCAAATTGGTAGAAATTCAGAAAGTTCTGATTTTCGCCTTTTCTGCCCAAGTGTTTTGCTTTTCGTGGCTCAGCCTTCATTCTCTGTTCGGACCCCTTCACTTGAATTCGAGGGCTCATTGCGACTTTGCTAGGACGACGTGCTAGCCACCCCAGCGTTTAGAAGTTGATCCTTTTGTGCCAAGACCTCCAAGTAATTTCTCTGAGAGGAAGCTATCATCTTGGGGTCATACTTTCTTGGTAGGAGAGCAGAGAAGTGGTAATGAAGCAGTGTCAAACGAAGAGCCTTTGGTATTTATCTTTGTGTTTCTCGTTGGAAGAGCGTCAGTGTGTTCTGTTTGCCAAACACACTATGTTGATGGGTGGAACCAAAACAACTTTGAAGAAATAATCCTGTTGTACTGCCTTTTGCCAAACTGGAATGTGTCCAACAGAGCTTTGGCCATCTTTTGTTTATTGTCTGCTACTTCCAGCCCCCAGGTAACACACCTCCAACAACTGTTTCAACAATGTTTTAAAGATCCTTTTTTTAGATTCATGATCGCATTCTAGTTACTGTGATGTATCAATCTTACCTGGAAAAACAAACAAACCCACAGCTTGTGATGTATATCTGCAAATTTTGATGTCATCTCTTTCTCTCTCTCTCTCTTTCTCTCTCTCTCTCTCTCTCTCTCTCTGTTGGAAGTCCCATGGGCATTTTATCCTCCATGTATTGAAAACGGAACTTATGACCTCCTCAAATCTGCCACTTTTCTGAGTTTCTTTATCCTAATAAATGCCACTTCTTATGCCTTTTAAATACTTTAAAATTATCTTTATGCCTTTTATATTTAAAAAATTATATAATATATAATTGCTTCTTATGCCTTTTATATATTTTAAAATTATATTTTAATATAATATGTAAGTGTATTTCTATGTATATGATTATTTTTTAATTCTAGTCTAGGCTCTGAGGTCTATAAAAGCAGGAACCTGGAATGCAGGAAGCTGTCAATGAAAGTTTGCTGAATAAATAGTATAAATAGAAAGCCATTCCATGATTTATTCATTATTTATTAGTTAATCATCATTGCCTATGATTCCCCCATTTTTTTGAACTTGTCAAACCATGTAATTTAACAAAAACACAATGATCTCTGACCAATCCTTAATGAACACAAAAATTCATTCCAAAGTATTACAACAATGCTTCTTTGAAGAAAAATTAGTAGATGGGGGAGTTCCAATAACTTCACTTGCTGTTTTCAAATAGAATGGGCAATAATCTTGAGGGTTATGTGGGGGTTCTCTAAGTTACCAAGTTTTTCTATTCCAGTTATATGCTAAATAGTCAGGAAAATAACTAGGGAAATTTGGAGGTTTCATTACACTCATTTTAAGATAAATGCAAACCAAAATGCAGTTATCATTTTTTTACAACTTGCTATTTTAAATAAGAGCCTGTGTATGATAAATTCTGAAAAAATGGATAATTTTCTTTCCACTGATAGAGTCACACAGTGACGTTGGTGTAGTGTAGACCAAACTGTCTGCTGATTGATCTCGCCAATTTATTTTAAAAAAATTTTTAAGACTTTTATATTTATTTGAGAGAGAGGCGTGGGGATAGGCAGAGGGAGAGGGAGAGAGAATCTCAAGCAGACTCTGCGCTGATCCTGGAACCAGATGTCACAACTCCATGACTCCAAGATCACGGAGCTGAGCTGAAACCAGGAGTTGGATGACGAACAGACAGCACCACCCAGGTGTCCCTGATCAGGTCAATTTCATGTACCGATCAGAGCAGAGTTCATCTCACTGTATGTGTACAATGGCATGCACATGACACAGGTTGCCATAAAAGCTTTGAAGTCCCTCTAGCCACACAGATTATTAAGCAGAAACTTATTTGGCTGCTTATTATAATCAAACATCAAATCCACCCCAGGAATCAGCATTACTATTTCCAAATAGAATAAAAGATACACGTGGGTAAAGTTTTCGTTTTGTTCACTGCTCTTTTACCCAATGCTTTCGGATAGATTCTGGCACAGAGGGAGTACTCAATAAGTATTTATTAAATAAATTAATAGGACCATTGCAACAGCAATTTTTTGAGTTGGCCTACTCCCAGCTCCTTTTTGTTCCATCGCTTTAGTTGCTATTTTAAACTTAAATGGAATTTCAACCCTACTGACATATATCTTCCCATTAAGCCTGGTCATCAAGCCAGGTGTGGGTGTAGGACAATAGGAAGTGATTCAAGGGTCTGATGTATGAGGTGTCTCGAACCCTTTCAGATTCCACCAAGTCCTCTCAGATGTCCTAAACGAAAGAGCGAACCTGAGATTTTTCTCAACCAGTAGTCTGTTCCTCAGGACCCCCAGGGGTTCATGATTCCTGTGAGAGACTCTTGTGGTAACTGTAACTATCTTTTATCTTGCTTTTTTATCTTGCTTTATCTTTTTAAGCTTGCTTTCGTTTTGAGTCTAGTGACTGGGGAAGTAAATTTATTTACTCATGCAGATTTCTTGGAGCCATAAAAGGCATCCCAGAAGCTCTACATTCCCTCACCCTTATTTCTTTATGTCCCATTAAGATGGCAGCTCCTCTCGACCTCAGTTATACTCTTCAGCTTATAAGCGAGAGGTTAGTTACCATCTATAGCACTGAGACCACACAGGATTACCTTTCAACAGGGATGACAAGGAACCTGTTCATCTCTTCTAATTTGCCTGTTCTTAATCTCTGAAGATTCTTTTTTTTTTTTTTTTTTTTTGCGTGTGTGTGTGTGTGTGTGTGTGTGTGTGTACATTTTAGCATTTCAGCTCCATTTCTAACACTTCTCAGTGTTGGTCTGGTTACAGGAAATGACTCTGAGAACCAATAGGGTTATTTATGTTTCTAAATAAAAGGGAATACAGAAATCAACCTGGAAGAATTTTTTCCCCTTCCTTTCCACACTCTCCAGGTCTTGTTTTGACTACCTCAGTATGGCTTACGGGATCTTAGAGATTTGCTTTTTATCAGTCTATTTAGCTTCATCTGGAGCCACTTTTCCCTCCCCACCATATGCTAACTCTGTTGGCCTTTTATTTCTGTCGTGCTCTACTCCTTCTCACACAATACCTTTGCAACTGCTGTTTCCTCTTTCTTCCTCCATCTTTGCCTACCACTCCCACTCAAACCTAAATGTTTCTTCTTCAGGGAAACTTTCTGTGATTGTCCAAATTTCTGTGATTGTCCAAAATTGCCCTAGTTGCCTCATTACAAACTCTCACAAGCTCTCCACAATTAGCAGGCTCACCCAGGGTTATCTTAGTCAAGCTAAGTAGCACATTAAGACCCCAGGAGCTGTATTAACCCCCACTGTACTCTGGTGATTTACTGACTTCTGGTTTCTCAGAGGGAAAACATAAGGATAATACAATTGTCTTCTGTCTATCCATATGAATCTTGTTAAAGAAACTCCACCAGATCAGCTAGGTAATAATAAAAACAGAACTTATAATAGTCAATAGTACTTACTGAGTATTTCTGTGTGATGCTTCATACTAAAATGTTTGGCTTGTACTTTTGATCCTTGTACAGACTTTCTGTGGTAATAACAATATGAGTCACATGAGCCCCATTTCAGATGAGAGGAAACTGAGACCCTAGCGTTAAGTAACTGTTACAGAGTCACAGGGCAAAGAAGTGACAGAACCTTGATTTATACCTGGAGAATCTTCCTCCCGAATTAGCTCATGCTGGTACATTGCCTCCCAATCTGTGGAATATTAGCCGTCCCCATCTGTTTGTACATTAGTAACTGAATTGCTAGATTTCTCCCAAAGGAGGAGTTCATAGCAGGCACTAGGCCCAACCTTGCCATTTCTGGTAAACCCTTGCCACTCATTGTGGTTCTACCTACTTCACAGCTGAGACCTCATAGGATGTGACCTTGGCAAGGTATGTCTGCCTAATGACTGGGAAGGAAGGATTTGCCACTGAAAGGAAAGAAGATTTGGGACAAGAAGGGTACCCTAGCGTTAAGTAACTGTTACAGAGTCACAGGGCAAAGAAGTGACAGAACCTTGATTTATACCTGGAGAATCTTCCTCCCGAATTAGCTCATGCTGGTACATTGCCTCCCAATCTGTGGAATATTAGCCGTCCCCATCTGTTTGTACATTAGTAACTGAATTGCTAGATTTCTCCCAAAGGAGGAGTTCATAGCAGGCACTAGGCCCAACCTTGCCATTTCTGGTAAACCCTTGCCACTCATTGTGGTTCTACCTACTTCACAGCTGAGACCTCATAGGATGTGACCTTGGCAAGGTATGTCTGCCTAATGACTGGGAAGGAAGGATTTGCCACTGAAAGGAAAGAAGATTTGGGACAAGAAGGGTA